>NW_028141167.1:9290770-9890770 GCF_030444845.1 Prenolepis imparis
AAGCAGTGGTATCAACGCAGAGTACTCCACGGACGAATCGATCGACGAATCGATGGAATGGAGTCTTCTCACGCGATGAGCATAATTTCTTTCCTTTTTTTCTCCCTTTTCTGTCTCTCTTTCCTCGAAGGAGAATATCCTGTCGCTGTACTCCTTTTTTCCTTTCGGTTTCTCTTGACGTATCAGCTGTGCGGCTCTCCCGGGGGAAGGAGGAAAATGCGCGCGGAAAACGACGTCCTTTGTCACACCGCGATAAGCGACGACGTATTCCTCCTTTGTTTTCTCATCGACAAGGACACCTTTATTATTGCTACTTCTGTTCGAGCTTTGATCCTATGTTTGATAAACCCCTCCGCGTGTGTATCCTCGATATAATATACGTAATATATATATATATATATATATATATATATCCCTACGTCACGTCCGATATCACGAACGCGACAGCGAACGGCACTTAGCGCGCTTAGCGACACTTAGGTTATGTTTGAGGCATGCATGCACGTACGCACGCACGCACGTACGTACGTAAGTACGCAACGCGTTCACACACGTACACATCCACCGTATCACTGTATGTACATACTTCAATCACGGTCCGCCCCACCACTCTTCTCCGACTCGTCGCGCGTCCGTCAATTGCACTCGGCGGCGGGCCTCATAACAGCGTTACGGGGGCTGCTCCCCAGGGGTTGGATACGGGAGCGTGGAAGAGATGTGTCGGAGCGATGGGAAGCTAATCGCTCTTCTTGTTCCTAGAAGACAGACGACGAAGGTTGAAACGTGGAGCCGCGGCCGCGATTGCTCCGGACAGCCACAATCACCACGACGCCTCTGTCGACGAGTCCACCGCTATGTATACGTGCGAACGCACGGAGCGATAATCTCTCTCTCGATGTGTCGTGCACGCACGCATGCACGCACGCACGATCCCCGCCACCGCCACTGTGGTGCCACTGCGTGCGGTATCGCCTGCCCCTCGCGGAGCAAATACTCGGTAAAAGCACACACGCGCGAAAAAGCACAAGCACCAGGAAACACACGCGACAGGAAACTCGTTTTCACCGAACTCGACGACACGCGCGATACACGCCGCGAGACCAAGTGACAGATAGCGAGAGACGGATAAAAGAGAGCGAGGGAGGAAGAAAGAGAGAGAGAGAGAGAGAGACACACACATACACACAGATAGACAGAGAGAGGGAGGGGAAAAAAAAAGGAGAGTCTTTCGCGTAGCCGCGACGGGAGATCGAGCCGCGCTCCGCCGACGATGCGCACGTCTGCTCGCAGTCAAGGCTTGCTGGCCACTGACTGATGACCGCCAGGCCGCGCCGCTCTACGTCACCGCGTCCCGCACAAAGGCGGTCACGTGACCTGCGCGGTGGACCACCGCGCAGGGTCACGTTCCAAAATTTACTTCTTCGAGTAAAGTACTATTTAATTAACCAATCGGGACGAAGGATTTTTTTTCTCTTTTGTCGTGATTGGTCGATCGAACGCTACTCCAACTCCGAGGAGTAAATTTTTAGAACACAACCCAGACACAGTTTCTCACGAACGTTTTCGATCTTCTCATCGTACTCCTTCTTTCATGCTTCTTCGATATTTCAAACGAGACGAGCAACGGATCGGGAAAAGGGGTAAAGTTTCTTTTTTTTACGCTTTCATTAAGTTTTAATTGCGTTTGTTCTTATTGCAAAGCTCTGCACCTTCCGTTATTCTTATTCTAATAATATATGCACTTAATGCAATGTTCTTTCGCGCTGAAACAGGATTATGTTGGAGCAACGTAAGACGAAACGATCGCTTCTCGAATTATTTCACTGATTCACAATAAGATCACAATGCAGGATTGCATTTGTATTTTTTTTCTGGTCTTATTATACATCTCGAAATAAATTCATACAATTGTGTAATTATTATAAAAGTATACCATTGAAATGTAATATTCATAACTTTCCTCTTTTATCTCAAATGCATTTTATACGTGGAGCTAAATGGGATACTTAATCTAACAAATAATAAAATAGAATCTTTTTTTCTATTATAAAATATAGTTGATTTTTGTTAATTAAAAACAAAATTTGTCGTGCTTGATAGCTATAAAATTTAAAAAATTTGTTGTATTCGGATTTCGCCAGATTTTTTTTTTTTATGCGATGAGGAAAGGTTATGTAATAAAGGAATACAATATCAACGCAAAAAACACGAAGAGCTTTTGCGACGTGTGTATATATTTTCACGATTGTTGTCAATCTTCATCGTATGAAATTAGCGGATCTTTCTCTCTCTTTCTCGCCTGTATACAACATCTCCTTTTTTCTCTTATACAGAATCTTAATAATTTACCATCGATTATAAACGAACGTGTGCAACGGACGTTGCATAATCGAAACGAGCGATTTACACAATGCCTGTGTCTTCGTTCGCTTTGCAATTGTAAGAGAAACTCACGTCACAGCTATCATCATATCGCTTTCTTCTTCAAGCGAAGAACTTCAAAACTTCATAAACTCACGTACGTTATTGCGAGAAAAATTCGTCTTACAATCGCAAATTTTTCGTTCGAATACGTCAATCTTACGCTTCTATACTTAACACATTAGTAGCCGTTCCTTAAACTTATTGTTCCTATGAACGAGTATATCCAAGAACCAGAGTATTTTGCTCTGCTCTGGTTTAATAAATATACGCGATTCTGTGCCCATACAAAATCTCTAGAACTGAATATAATAATTATTAGTATATTTATACCACACAATGATATTGCGTTATATATCGAGATATAAATATTACATAAATATATAATAAGGCCTAATTAAATTGTATATAGTTCTTCGAAAGTAATAAATATTATATATAATTATAACAAGATTAAAATTACAATATTATATATTGCACATTCGATCAAAATTAATAATTTTACGATATCCGCTACAATAACATAATCATTACGAGGCAAAATTAAATTTCACACAATTTAATTGCCGAAAAATAACTATTCGAAATTTTTCCCTTTTTTTTTTAATTTTTTTTTTTTAATTTGAATTTTGATTGTGTGAGCGCAGATTCGCGGGCTTATAACATGCGCCAAATCACGTAGGAAAATATGCAAAGATTACATCTCGAATCGTTCGCTTTTATCTTTGGTCTATCATCGAATTCCTCTGTCACTCTCGCATTATCATCTATTAGAAGAACGCTTGTTCTTTCTCTTTCTATCTCTATCTCTCCCGAAAGACACGAGAAAATAATGTTACATTATTAGACTTCGCTTTTCATACTCTTCACTCAAGATATTGTAGTTCTTTTGTGCCCTCTTCTTTTTTTTGATATTTATAAACATCTGCGAATATCTCGCAGCACGCGTTAATGGCGAATTCTGGATACTAAATATCAAAAATTTATGTCGTGACCGAAAGTCGAAAATGTGCCAAGTTATTTTTAATTTTAATTGAACAAGATAAAATTGTAAAAATAACTGAGTTTATTATTGGAGCTTCTCATAGATAACAATTGTCATAGATAATAATTGTCACAGTAAATATATAAAAATACAGTAAAACAATGAAATTTGAAGTCGTAATGTATAAATTTTTTATGAAGTTATAAATTTTATTCTTTAAGTTTACAGTTCTGAAGAGTTTATTTGGCTGCCTTAAATTAAATTCTAACGTTTAATTTTTTTTATTAAAATCTTTTCTCATTTATTTATCAAAACGATAAAATTTAAAAGATAAAGAAGATAATAATAAAAGAAATATATAAGTTAAAAAAAACATACATTTCTTTTTTCTCTTTGATCTCTTAACACGGATATTCGAAGAATTCTTTTTTTTCTTTCCAATCTCTATTCCGCGCAAAGTACGATGAGATTCCCATCATAATCTCTTTCGAGCGGAATAAACTCCGGGATTTTTTATTTGCGAGCGCCCGTGAGACTTGCACTTTTAAATTGTGCTTTAAATTGTGATTTGATGGCACGCTCCGCCAAATAGTTTGTACAAAAATCTTGAGAAAGTAGCTTTTAAAATAAATGACGGTCTCCTTTGCCCGACTTATTTTTTTCTTTCTTCGTATTGGAAAAAACTTGTAAAATAGTAATGTTTTAAAATAGCAATATGTTTAAAAAATATGTTACAAAACTTCAAACTTGATTAATATTTTTGACAGTTATTCGCTGATTTCTGTCAAAAATTATTAATAAAATGAAAATTTGATAATTAAATTTTGAAATAATAATTATGTTATAAAAAGTTATAATATTTTATCTGCAATTTTAATATTTTTTGACAGAAATCAGCTGATAACTGTCAAAAATATTAATCGAGTTTAAAATATTATTTACAACATTAGAATAACACAAGCGCGCGTCATTCTTTATAATACACACACACACACACACACATTGTGTATATATATATATATATATATATATATTACACTAATTATATAAATTATTATTATATGTCCGTGTTAAGAGATCAAAATTATTATTATTTTCGCGGTACATATATATGGACACACATTACTGATGTGAAATACACCGTACCTCATGAGCATAATCATCACTGAGATAATCATGCGCTTGTTAATAAATAGCATTATTGATCATCATTATATTACGATCAGGAGTGACGGACATTTAAATTTATTTTTATTATCATGAATTATTTCACTGAGATTAGTGGGCATTTAACTGAATCTCAAAAATTGAATCAGTAAGTAGAGAAAGAGCTTATCTACGTACAGTTGTGATTTCGAAAATGTGTGATACCTTATAAAAGTATAATAATTAATTAATAATTATTAATAATTAATAATAATTTTTTTAACGATAAAATTTAAAAGATAAAGACAATAATTTTAAAAAATATGTATTATTTCAAAATTTAAAAAACATACAATTTTAAATTTAAAAAGGATTATACGCATGTGCATGAACATGTTAATAAATACCATAAAAATATTTCAGTAAAAGAAAAAGAAAAATGGATTAAACATTTTAACAAAACTTATAAACACTAAATAATATGTTATAATACTTTAAACTCGAATGAAATGAATTAATTGGTAATTTATTTTTTCTTCTATTGCATTTATTTGATACTTATCTGTTAAATGGTCCATTATTTGATTCCAAAATTTATAAATTACAGTGACATATTTATCTTTGCATAACAAACATTTTAATTTCGAAGAATTTTCTAATTTTTTAAAACATTCTAACCACTTTTCCTTTTCCTTTACAGAAATATCTTGATGATATTTATTTAGATGTTCCCGGACATGTGTATAATCTTTTTTTAATTTAAAAATGTTATCACATAATGTACATTTAACATCAGTGTTATTAATAGATATATAAAAAAGCCACTTGCAACTTTGGAAATTTTTCTCCATGTTGATATTCTGTGAAGAATAACAATACAATAAAAATCAGCTGATTTCTGTCAAAAATATTAATTGAGTTTAAAGAATTATAACATATTATTTAAAACATTATTATTTTAATTTTTATACCATATTATTATTTTAAAAATTAATTAGCAAATTGACTCTTTAAACGGCTGATATTTGTCAAAAAATATTAATAAAGTAAAAATTTGCTAACTAAATTTTAAAATAATTATGTTATAAAAATTGAAATAGAAATATCTTGCAAATAATATGTTATAATACCTTTTCTGCGATTAATATTTTTTGACAGAAATCGGCTGATATCTGACAACTCTGCGTAGTTAAGCTCTTTCTCTACTTACTGATTCAATTTTTGAGATTCAGTTAGCCCACTAATCTCAGTGAAATAATTCATAATAAAAATAAATTTTAATGTCCGTCACTCCTGATCGTAATGTAATGATGATCATCGATGCTATTCATTAACAAGCGCACGATTATCTCAGCGATGATTAAGCTCATGAGGTACGGTGTATTTCGCATCAGTAATGTGTGCCTATGTATATGTACCGCGAAAACGGACGTCGTGATTCTGTAGATTTCAAAATTATTTCCTAAAATACTTAGCTCTCATCGTATCAAGAAATTTATTTAAATATATATGTATGCGCCTAATTATCTCTCGTTATTATGTATTCTTATATTGTACATTTTCTCACGTTTACGAAATCCCATTCGTATTTATTTCCGAACAACGCAATATCGTCTTTGGATTGCAATGCATTTGAATGATCTTTCTTAAACTTAGAGCGTCGTCTGAAAGTCAATATTTTAATCGACGACGCGTTTAATCGGTCTGTAAATTATGCACTAAATGGGGATAAGGGAGCAGTTTAGGCATCACTCGACATCACTTTATACGCAATCGGCTTTTTTGAGGTATCGGTCGTATCAGCCAACTTTTTCCGGACCTTGCGGAATCTCACGCGTGTCCGATCAAAACTCACCTCGTTTCAAAAATACGCACGATATTTTGATAAATTTGTTTGTCACTTTTTCACATCTCAAGATTGAAGTTGCACAACCGGTAGGACTTATGAGAGTTCGAAACCGGTGTTGCTGGTGACGGCGTAACGCAGCTTCTCTCGTAGTGTGCTCTTCTTTTGATAATTTGGCAGTTTGAGCAGGTTGAAACATGTGGACGAGGTGGGCAATCGGTTCTGTGGATCCTTCTTACGAATCGTAAAGAAACCTCTGATCACGCTGCCTAATTCGTGTGAGATTCAAAACAAATTAAATTCACGAAAAAATATAATCGAGATGTAATCTATAAACTTGAGACTGACAATTTTTATAATTATTTATATTATTAATTATAAAAATTATAATCTTGAAAAATTTTGAAAAACTTAGAAGCTTGATATCACTCATTTTTATCAGAGCTGATAATTACAAAAATCTCTATGAAATCTGAAAATATATAAAACTTTTAAAAAGTTTAGAATTTAGTTTCTTATTTTTTTGAGATCTAAATAAACGATGCAATCGAATATTTTAAATCAAAACATTTAAAAAATCAAGAATTTAAAAAGCGAAGATCCTTCCAGTTTCTCGATTTTATATATGGTTGCTTATAAAAAAAACAATTTTTTTAAAAATTATTTGTAATAATTGTACCAATTGTGTCGCCGGTGTCCTCATCGTCACAGACTTCCACGCATCGTATGGAGAAAGGCGGCTCTAAATGAGCGAAACCCAGCAAAGGTGACTTTGAGCAACTCGTCACGAACTATCATATAAAAATTATTATTATTAGAAACAAATTATTGATGCAAAATCAAGATATATTATATAAAAGACACATTTTAAAAAATCATTTGAATTATTAATTATTAGAGAAACTGTTAGTCGCATATTTGATATTGTGCTCGAGAAACCTTTAAAAACAAGCCTCTTTCTTCCTCCGTAAAATCCTTCTCCAAGATGTCCCACAGCCAGCATACTACTCGATGACTGTCGTGAAATCCGCCGTAATATTGCGTATGCCTTCGTAAATCTCGCAGATCCAGAGGAACATTATCCCCCGAAATTAATCTCTGCAACTATAAAGCACGATTAATTAATTTAATATATAATTACAAATATTAACACAATATACATATATGTACATAACAATATTAATATTGCAATATTTTCTTTTATCGCTTTCTTTAGGGCACCTTTTATTTTTCTTGCAATATAGAGTTTAAATTCTAATTAATCAAATAGTCATTTAAATAATGTAAGGAATTATTTAATCGTTAAAATTATACATTCAACTATTGGATTTACATTTAAATTAATGACTGCACATAGAGTTGAATTTTCTCTCTGTTTAATTTCGACAATGCAATTACATTGTGTAAGTGTAAATGAATGAAAATGTACTTTCAGATCCTCACCTCGGGCGTCGAGAACAACGACAGCCACTCGGGATTAATGATCGAGCGGAATCCTTTGATGAAGGCGGTCGTTTGCTCCTTGATCTGATGATACATTCTGTAGTGCGCCATGTGATGGATGTACTGAATCTTGTTCTGATTGGTCACGGCGCTGGTGCGTCCGCCAGGGATCAACTCGTGCGTGACCAGTTTGCCGAGCACGTCCTCATCGAGCGAGAACGTCAACTCCAGCTGCCGGATATCACCCTTGTAATGCTTCACCAAGGTCAGACTGCGGTAGAGATCGCGATCCAGCGAGGCGAGCTCGTCAAGCCAGCTGTACAACGCGCCGCCCGTTTGTCCGGAAAATTGCGAGACGAAGAATGACGCAAAAGGCACATCCACGACGATGCCCTGAAGAAACGATCGAGTAAGAAAAGTGGTTTAAAATTATTTTTTTTTTCCTTTTCCTTCTTTCTCTAACACGCTCGTCCAAATTTTACGAAATTATAAATGGATAATAATAGATAATAATATTTCTAAATAACGAATAATTAAGATAAATTATAAAATACCAAATTTATCTTCATATAAAAAATTCTAATTCTAATAATTGTCGATATATATTCATTATTAATATTTTATTATTTATAATACAAATTTTTTTAAAATGTATCATATTTATGATCAATCTAGTCGATTGTAGATACAATAGAAAAATAATTTACCTCGTAAACCGCTTTGCCAAGCATCCGCCCCACGAATTCGAAGAGTTGCAAGTGATTGTCCTGCATGAAAGACGTGGGTGACGGATAAAGCCGGTTCTCACTGGTAGCTTTGAACAAGTTCAAGGACGGATCAAACACTCGCTTTATTGTCTCTTCCAGGAACTCTTTGAAGACTCCGTCCTGATCGATGCCGGCCTCAGCCAGACCTTGTTCGTTCACGAAACGTACCCTAATCACGCCTTTCAACGCTTGCGATGGCAACATGGCCAGTTGTCTGTATCCGTCCTCTACTATACGTGTTCTGCAACATAAAAAACAATATTTATATCAAGTAAGTAATAATTATGTGTATGGTATATATTATGTGTGCAAAGAATCGTTTCTACAGTGAGAAAGAGATTTTTTTATAAGCATACAATTTTCAATCAAAATTTGACGAAAGTAAAAAAAACTTTTTTTTGGAAATCTTTAAATCTTTAAAAATATTTTTACATCGTAAAGACGTGTCAAAAGACCTGTGCACAACAATAAGCGTGGTCGGCGGACTGTTACAAGCACTCTCGGTCAAACCCATCACCGCTTTCTCATCGGCTATGTGCTTGCGAAATAATACGACCCGCTCAGAATGGGGGATGACGTGAGGCATCTTTGAGAGTAAAAGTGCCGCGCCGCGACGACCCTTTTCCAAATCGGCCAAAAAACCGGACACTCGCACTTCCTATTTTAAGAAAAAAAAAACCATGCAATTATATTTCCTTTTCGTCATTTCTTTCGAAACAATGTATATGACACAAGAGTTATTTATATTTAAAATAAGCTAAGATACTTAACTTGGCCAACCAGTGACCTTCCGGGCAGAACGTTCTGCGACAATCACGTCGATAAATCGCCATCAGGAGAATGTAAAGCGAGATGAATAGAGGATTGCTAGACACCGATTTCACGTCTATAACATTCAAAATTTTAAAGTCTGGTGATGCGATATATCGCGTCTTCGCATTTTAATCTTAAAAATAATTAATAATCTAATAATTAATACAAGAGATTTGTTTTTTGAATATATTGAGTCAAATTAAATCTCAAACGCGTCAGTACATTAGAACTTTTTTTTATTGAATAAAATTATATAAATATACCTATCAAATTAAATTTATATAAAATTATAAATATTTACAAAATCAATTAAGAAATAAATTTGAATAAGAGAGAACAAAATATCCGGGCATAATATAGTTCTTTTTTTCTGTTTCTTGAATTAAAACAACGTATGAAAACGTCGATTTGCTGATTTAGAAATAACAGAAATCTTACCGAATAAATTAGTGAGAACTGCTTTGTACAAAAATTGATTTAAAAAGTACGACATGGTGATAAAGTCCGTGAGCTTGAAGGGATCTTGCTGCTCGTACATTTCCATGTCGTCAAGAATGCTGAAATCGGAGAAATCGAAAGATCGACGTGTCCTTAAAATTAATCCTTAAATTTAATTCTCACAATTCACTTACGTAACGTAATGCGTCATACAGTCGGCAAACAATATCAACATCTGGAATTCGGGTGCCGTGCACTTAGTATTGGCAGCCAGGAGGTCTAGAAATGCCTTCAATCCACAGTGCGGTCCCAGTGTGGTCAAAAATAACCACATGTGATAGAGAATTTTGCCTTGGTAGCAGAGTCCTATTTTCGCGCGCGTACACGTACACATCATCAGTCAAAATGTCATTCGCATGTACAAATTGTACGCAATTAATTTATAATATATACCGGTCAGTATTTCAATCTTCATTTGCGTGAGCGTGTGCAGCGCAGTTTGATACAGCGAACAGATCAAGGCTATCTTAGTGGCGTCCGGACTGCCTAGCTTCCTATAATTTTTAGTGCTGTTGTTTCTGTTGGTGCGAGCCTCCAGGAATGCACGTCGAAAGATATTGGCACCCAGAGAAGAGGTACTTTGCTGCTCTACCGGAGGCGGTACTTCTTTCTCGACAAATTCAGTCAGTGGCTGCTCTGAAGAGAGAGTAAAAAATAGATAAAGAACAAATGTAAATAATGTAATAATTGTGATACAAATCAAATAGATAGAATTATGTTACATGCTGTAATATAATTAAATATATGATAATAATGAAATTATATAATTAATAATTTTTGCTAATTCGAATACTGCGCGTGAATTTAAATAATTTTTTGTAATAATTTTTTGAAAATATCGAAGCTCTGAGATTAATAACTCACCGATTAAATGTGTAACGATTCTGCCGGCCCAGAGACAGGCCATTTGTAATTTTACTGAAGGGGTCGCGTCCTGCAACGAGGTGTCGATCGTCTGTGCGAACCAGCCTAATACAGGATGCCAGTGTGTCAAATTACTTCGTTTCGCGACTACGTATTGTTGACACGCTTCCAGCATCCTTGTCACAACAAACTGTAAAAGATTCATAAAATATATCATAAATCGGAATATCGATATATTCTGCATAAATGTTAAAATAACTTACCGTAAAAGAAGGAAAGCAGAGTTCTCTCAGTACCTCTTCTCTTTCGATGTTCGCCAGCTGTATCAAATTAGCGAGCAAACAAAGCGCATAACTACCTTCTAGAGCGTTAAAAACGATCCTTAAATTCTGTTCGGAATTTAGCAATTCTAAACTTCTCGCAAACAGATTGTTCGTTATGAACGATGAAATGCACTGTAAATACATCATTAAAAACTTTACAAACTTAGATGAAAGATATAATGATAATATATAAATATTTTTTCTTTTTCTTCTACCTCTGGTGATAAAACATTCAAGTGATAGACCAGAGCTGGCACGCTAAAAATGTTAATTAGAAACAGGGACACCAGTTTGTCAGACATCTGCGAAGAGATCAGTGGTCTCAGTGTCAAAGTGACTGCTGCTGAAAGCGTAACTGGTTTCAGTGCGATTTTTGCTCTACCTAGTCCCTTCATTAACAAAGCCTGCAATATAAAAATAAAATAATTTAAAATGGTTTAAGGAACACTCAAACTGTCACAAAGCCTTTTCTTATTTGTCTGATATCACTGTTATCATTACCTGCATAGTGCCATAAAATCCATTGTTAACTAAATGTCCCATTATGTTTGCACACAGCTGACTCATGCCGGTCTTCAACTGCTCCATCCCCTTCACCTTCTGTATCGCCCACGTTCCTGGTGATGTGAAACTCACCAGAGTATGCAGTCGCAGCAATATGGATTTGTGATCTGACACTCTCTCTGGCTTCAGACTGTCCAAGCCAGATAGGCAGTGGTATAGAACTGTCTTCATTTGCGATATCCATGATATGTAGTGATCTTTGTTGAATGCCACTCCGACGTAGGATATCTTTGGAGATTCGGAATCGAGCGTCAACACGAGGTATCTAAAAGATTGTTTTGATTAAATCACACTCTAAATCTCTTTCGAAGAAATATAAGAGTAATTACATTATATACACTCACCTACATACTCTTTCTATTCTCTCTTGATCCCTTTCTTTCTTATAAATTAGCAAAAATCTAGAAATAGTTCTGTACACTTCAAGAGCAGGTATTAACTCCACTGTTGTGCTGTCAGTACCGGCATCATCAAGAAAATTGTTATCAAATTCCTCTCTAGAAATTAAACAAGCACAATGTGACAATTATGTAAATTTGACATAGAATATTTTATATCAATTATCAATTTATTTTTCACACTAATCTATATAATTCAATTCTTGCAATAGACATAAATTTAATTCAATTTATTTATTGAAATAGCAAGTAAAAAAAAATAATGCGTCTTATATTAATCTATATAAATAAAATATTGCTATAATATAAAAAGTTAAGATAAGCCTTTGTCTGGAATTCTACTAATCTGACTTTATCAACAGTATCTATTTACATCGCAAAGATAACTACACAATTTTGCACTGCGTTTTATACAATATATTCTATATATTATTAATCATAATATTCTATATAATATTAATCAAGTTTATATAACAATCTATATGATACAATTTTTGTAATAAACTTCCACTACACAGAGCAGTAATCCATATAGGTGAGGTGTCGAGGATGTCTCTCGCGGGGGTAAAGTCAAGGTCTCAAAACATGAACAAGAAATCCTCCTGGTACTTTCTCAATCGCTATCAATTGGCGAATAATCTTGTTTACTTTAAATCTTGATATTATAAATGATAGCTAAATATGAAGAGATAATCCAGCGGAATCGTAATATAATTGAGACTGGTCCGCAACAATTATAAAATTATATAATTAATAAAACATTTTTTCTCTTAATGACATTTGCAGGGAAAATCCAATATATATAAAATTCTTTAATATGTATAATTCTTTCTGAACATTATATAAGTATAGTAATTCAATTTTATCTTTTATTTATTTTTTATTCGAAATTCTGTTAATCAGACTAATTATCATCAATTTTTATTTATACCTATAAGGATACACAAGCTTTCTTTCTCTCTCTCTCTCTCTCTCTCTCTCTCTCTCTCTCTCTCTCTCTCTCTCTCTCTCTCTCTCTCTCTCTCTCTCTCTCTTTCTTTTAATATAAATCCTTCTAAAACACTCTTTATATTTCTATATAGTATAATAATTCAATTTAGTCCTTTGTTTGAAATTCTGTTAATCAGACTGATCGTCAAAATAATCTTTATTTACACCTAGAGGTACATAAGCCCTCTTTTGTATGTAAACACTGGCTTAGGGTCGATTCGGACATATCCGTTTTGAATCCGTCGTACACGTCCGTGCATGGATGCTAGATTCGATTCCATGTGATTAAATGCAAGTACTGAAATATATGAATACTTTGCACTGATAGATACGGAACGGATACAAAACGGATATGTGTCTGAATCGACCCTTATACACATACGCATACACATTCATTTAGCCACACACACACACACACACTTATTATTGACAGCTTGCAAAAGCCACTTTGTGTAGAAAAATCATCTTTATTCATGTTTCGTACTTACAGTATCCGTTTGGTGAACCGGACGCGTGCCAGCCAACCTCGAATATGAGCCTGGATCAGAGTTGCCGCGGTCTCCCTGCGCTTCTCGTGAGCTCGATCCTCGCGCGCGGCCTTCTTTTGCTGCAGGAAACTGCCCTTCGATGACGAGCTGCCCTCCGCGCAGAACATCCTTGAATCTTTGATCGTCTCTCACCCCCGTAGGGCCCGAACAACCCTCCGGACACCTACTTTTCTCCTCGTCTTCGTCGTCGTCGTCGTCGTTCGCTGCTAACTAGGAGACATCTTCGAAGCATCCTCGTCAGCTGACGGGTATCTACAGAGTCTCCCTCCTCTTCGCTCCTAGTCGTAAGATATCACTTGACAATGTCGGCTCTAGAATTACGCGTCACCCTTTCCATAGATATTAGTGGCTTTTTAAATGTATGTATTCTCCGATATATATACATATATATATATATATATATATATATATATTCTCTTGAGGTATCTAATCAGCTGACAAATATTTATATAAGTTTCTCTTCTCTTCATAAAAGATTATTCTCAAAACAATAACGAAGAGATCAAAGAACTCAAAGTCGATTTAGATAAATCAGGTAGATTATAAAATTCAATAATTGTTATGATAATAGTTTTCGATATAAATTTTCTTCACTACAATAGATAAAATCTAAAAAGAAAATCTTGGGATTGTATTTATACAATTTGCAATATATATATATATATATGTATTTTATGTGTATCGTGAACTCTGTATTTAATCTTTTACAAAAAACTTAGATTTTAAATTTATTGATATATGTATAAACGCGTGCGGAAACAAGAGATTTCTTTAATACAAAATAATATATATGATTATAAAAACGTTGTCCTAAAAAGATCCAGCGTTTTATAAAGATTTTTTTTGTAAAATAAATAAATGTATAAAAAATAATTTGCAACCAAAAATATATATATAATTTTATATATATATAAAGATTTTATTTACAAATTATTATTTATTAGTTGTCTCTTGTTTCCGATCTACATATCGTTCTTATGCTTATGGAAGAGAATCGTAAGCCTAGTCGTATCCAATCTATAAACTTTTGTACTCCTCGTTCGATCGCTCGAAGTGCGCCTCGAGTTATCGCGGTCCGCGCATCTGCCGCGTATCCTCGGCATCCCTCTCTCGTGGCGCATGGGATGTGGATGTGGACTAGCGCCAGCGGTCAGTGTGCGCGTTGACGCGCGTGTGTATAACAACGTTGTTTGTCTCTCGACGCGAGGAGAGGAGTCGCGGAATTTCGAGCGTGGCTTTTTCGTCCGCACGTTTCGAGGATTTCGCGAGGTCGCGCGAAATTTCGCGAGCAAATTAATCCCGCGTGCGAAGGAAAAGCGAATTCGTCGTCGTCGTCGTCGCCGACGTCGACGACGACGCGGGATCGTCGACCGTGGGAAAAGTCGAAAATGTTCCCACGCTCCCGCTACGCTGCGAGTGTATGTCGCGCGTGCGTGTGAAATTCCACAGGGAGGAGGGAAGGTGGGTGAGCGAGCGGCGGAGGGAAAGGAAAAGAGGATGAGCGCCCAGGGGCAGGAGCACGGACACGCGGTGGTCGTGTGGGAGTGGGAGAACCGTCACGGACGATGGAGGCCCTACAGTCCTGCTGTGTCGCAGCATCTCGAACGGGCCCATTACAAGAAACTTACGCGGGTGTTTCTCAACGATGCGGATCCCACCCTCGACAGGTCGGGATATGCGCGAAAATTTATTATCGCGTATATACATTATGCGTCTGTCCGTTTTGTAATTGCCCTGCCTTGCATTTTGCGCATTTAAGATGAAGCAGGTGTATGTTATTTGGGTCTTTGGGGAGAGAGAAAGAGAAAGCGCGAGAGAAAATAGACGCATGCGGATCTTAAATGATGAAGATAATTTAAATTATATTTCATTATTATTTAATATCCATTTGAATTGATTTTGATCATTTATCGATTGCTTATTCATTGATTATTTAGCTATCTAGTTTAGATCGCTCTGAAATATTTTGTTGGAAGAAAGTTTTTATTTTACACACATACTTTTATAAGTATCTATATACTTATTTATATTTATATTTGATAAGAGAGAAAAAGAGTGATCATTAATTATTAAATTTTAATAAGAATACAGAAATCTAAATTTATGTGTTTAGCCTGAAAGAAAAAATACAATAAAAATTAAATTTTTCTTTGTTTAATACATAACTTTATTAGAGCAAGTAATATTTGTTTTATGTAATTAATAACAATTTTAATCAATGATATGTCAAAATCTGATAAAATAGATAAGTTAAATTATGCATTTTAATTCAATCTTTGAACTTTAAAATAGTGAAACATGAAAAATTGTTTGAAATTTAGGTATTACATAAATTTGAGGACCAAGACACAATGTAGTGACGATGGCGATGAGACATACAATGTAAGAAGAAAGTTTTATTTACCGGGCTCACCAGCTGGCAAAGGCGCTAAGTGGGAATGGACAGGTGACTCGGATGATTGGCACACTTATGATATGGAAGTTCAATGCCTTATAGAAGAAGCATGGGCAAGAGTAAGTGGAAAAAACACTACAAGATAAATAATATCGCACTTGGGTTAATTAAATTAATCTTAATTTTATAATTCTTTTTTCAGGGTGACAAAACCATTGACATTTCCAAGACTTACTTGGGGTTTCCCTATATCATCAACTTCTGCAATCTGACACAAGTGAGATGCTGTACAGGCTATGTGCGACCAATTAGACGCATACAACAAGCACCTTATCCACTAGTCAAAGTCGCGCTGGAGGAACTGCAAGTCACTTCTGGAAAAAGATCCGTGTCAGTTACAGTCAAGAATTCCACTGTCAAGGTTACGCATAAGAAATCATCTAACGGAAGCACCAAGAAGAGCAACAAGAAAGTGAGCTCCGTTTTATCGCAATATTATATGCTGTATGAACTAATTTTATAACGAAATTCAAAATTATTTTCAGGGCAAAAGCGGGGATACGAACGGGCCGACAAATATCGCGCGTGTTATTCTCAGCAACTTCAATATATTCAGCAGCAAACATGGTATCGAGAACAATTCCGCGACAACAAACACGGAGTCCTGTCAGAAGCGGAAAACGTGGGACACGGTGCTGGACGTCGACTCTAGTAGCACCAAGAGCGGTCGCAGGCCTAGCGTGGATACCGTCTCTACGTATTTAAGTCACGAAAATCCGATAGATTTACTAGATAGCAGCGTGGGAAGCGATGACGCGTTCAAGGATTCTGTTCTTGGTACATGTTTAAAAAAAATATATGCTTGTTTATCTATTTCTTTAATAATTTCTATAAATCTATATTACCTTTAGCAATAATATGTATCAGTAATTTAATAAAATAACTATGTATAAATTTATAAATTTAATGAATTAAATGATAATTTATTTACATATTTCTTTGTGAATTTGTATTTAAATTTTAATGTTTTTCAAAATTTGTGTCGTAATATTTGAATGTCATTATTAATTTCGCAGGAATGGATGCAGGATCGGACGTGATATCTCGATATGTGAAGGTGGTTGAAAGCGATGGATCCGATTCGTGTCCGGTATGTCTGGGCACTCCAGAACCGTTGACAGTCGAATTAACGCGATGCAGACACAGATTACATCTGGCATGTCTGAATGCGATGCTTGGCTGCCAACAGCCACCCATGTACGTACAGTGTCCGGTTTGTCGTATGATTTACGGCGAAAAGAGAGGCAATCAGCCGCCAGGAACGATGAATTGGACGCGAATACTGCGGGCGCTGCCAGGCTTTCCGAACACCAATACTATACAAATCACTTACGAGTAAGTGTCAAAGATAAAGAACTAATCGTGAAAGTTTATAAGCTAAGTTTCTAAGTTTGAAACAAATTTGATAACAAAAATAGATTATATATTATAATTATTACATGGCCATAGTTGAAATAATTTGCATTTGGATCAATTGAGGGGAATAAAAAAAGACTCAATTAAAATTAGGACTCAGACTAATTAAAAATCAATTTTTATCAATTCTAATTTTAATCTTTTCTCAAGCATTCCATCCGGGATTCAGACTAACGAACACCCGAATCCTGGTCAGGCGTATTACGCCGTGGGCTTTCCCCGGGTATGTTACTTGCCGGACAACAATCTTGGCCGTCGAGTATTAAGATTGTTGCAAATCGCGTTCGAGCGCAGGCTGATCTTTACGATCGGCCGATCGGTCACAACTGGTCGCGAAGATGTCATTACATGGAATGAGATTCATCACAAAACCGAGCTGGGCCCGTCCACATCCGGCCACGGTTATCCTGACCAGAGTTATCTCGAAAGGACGCTCGCGGAATTGGCAGCGCAAGGTGTGACTGACGGACAATCATCGCCAATATATCAACAGCTGCATTAACACTACGTATAAAAATAGACAGCCTCTATTATCTGTATGTGTTTGCGAGAATAAGTTGATCTATAAAGAACATAACTTCAAGAAGAAATTCAATTTACTCAAAATTAATTATATATATAATTCATTAATAAATTTAATTTAATTCAAATTATCAATTAGAACTAAAAATAATTATTTAAAGAAAAATAGGTTTAACATTTCAGAGCCTTGTTATTAACTTGGTTTTTTTAATTAGTTTTTTTTTTATAGATTGACTTATTTTTGCATAATAATATAGGAGAGAATATGCGCAATAAACATTAAGGTTTTACTTAACATTTTAACTTACGGCCTAAAAGCAGAGAAAAAGCAGCAACATGCTGAATTGGAAATGTATATTTTGAAATGTTGTACTTGATGTTTATTCCGTGCAAGGAACTGATAGATATATTCTAAAAAGCAAAGTCTTAGATATGTATCTTTTCTATATATATTCCAGAGAAAAGTATTTTATATTGCGATTAAGGGAGAAATCGCGTCAAATAAAGATATTGAATTTATAGGTAGTTTTATATATACTTTTATAGAAAAATATATTTAATGTATCTTCCATGAAACTTGTCAAGAAATATTAATATTTTATTAGATATTTTGAGCAATAATTCGAAAAATTCAATTATAATGCAATGGTAAAACGATAATAGAGATTTATCGAATAATACTGTTTTATTTACTTATATTATACATTTTGGTAATATAACTTAACTCTTTAAAAAAGATAAAGATTAAAACATGTGGCAGTCAAAACGTCAAGTATATAAAGATTGTATTGACATATGTATAAGTTGACATATAAATTTAGATATTTTTTGCTTACTTGACGTGTATGCTTTTACTTTTTTTAAAGAGTTATTCTAAATTCTATGTTTAAAATTAAATACTATGTTAATTGTATTCCGAATTATATATTTATAATTTTTTGAAATTAGATAGAAAAATGTTTTATTCATTAGAATTTTAATACTAATTATACAATAGATCTTGTTAATAATTCTCTGAAGAATTTCAATAGTGTCAATTATTAAAATATTTAAACTAATAATTTTTAATCCTATACATATTAAAATAATATATAGAATAACATAAAGGAAATCTCTCTTTCAAAGAGATTCTATTATTTCAAACAGCAAATATCTAAACATTTTAATTATGATAAATTGTTTAAAATTGCGAATTTTCTGATAGCAAATTTATTGAGCGCGCTTTAGGTTGGGTTAGATGGCGCATATTTCAATACAACTAAAATGGCCGATGATTGATTTTTTGTCGCGTCTCTTGAACACGATTATGTCTCGTGAAACGAGTTATTTTTCTACAAGCAAATGAAATTGTAATATAATAACAAGATCAATAATCATGAACAATAACTCAGTGTTCGTCTTTCCACGTTGAATGACAATTAGTCGTAATTCGCGTCGAATTTTATAGTGATTCGCGCGTTTCACGATCTGACATTTTCGTGGACTTTTTCGATATTTTCTTCGTTTTTATGAATTCGTGCGTGTTATAAAAATGAGTACCGAAGGCCAACACAACTGCGTTTTGTGCGACTCTAAATTGGGATCCAAGGAAGCACTGCAGGAACATTTTAGGTACACTCAGTTACCATAACCAAGTTGATTCTAAATCGGTTATTTGATAATGAGTCGATTAATTGTAATTTTACGACATTTTTATCACATCGTAAGCATATAATTTTAAAGATCATTTTCGACGAATAAAGTATGTTAGGTAACAAAAACAATTCACGATAAGGATTTAATCCTTCGAGTCAAACATTGGACGCAACAAATACACACACATACACACATGACATACATATACGTGTGCGTCCTTTATATTAATACAAAGTTCATAATTTGTATTAAAAAAAGGAAAATATATATTGACTAGATGATATTGTTAATTAGAAATGAGTAAAAATATATTTAAAAAACTAAAATAATTTATTATAGAAAAAAATTAAATTTTATATGTTCATACACAAATGTATACACATATACACACATGTATACACATTGTATATTTTTTATTGTCATTTTTATTAATTTAATCTTAATTAAACTACTTATTTTATATTTTGTGTGATTTTAGATTTTAAGTTTTATATATATATATATAATCCATATAAAGGAAATAGAAATTAGATAAATATTACATGATTAACAGGGTTCACAATAGATATATTTTATGTTCTCTATCATATTTTGTATAGGAAACATGCGAATAAAGAGATAGACACACGAGGGAGACCTGTAAAGAACTCTAAAAATGCTGACACTCAATGCGACATATGTGACAAATCATTTGATACAATAACTGCAACAATAAGACACAGATTTAAAATGCATCCTAATTCACCAACTAAATTTTATTGCTCTTATTGCGGAAAACAATTTCCTTTACGGGTAAATAATTTAATATCTCTGTTTCTCTTTATAATTTTTGTAATAACTTTATAAAAATTCCATTATTCAGACTCATAGGGATAATCATCAACTTTCACACGATTCATCCGAAAGTGAAAAAATAGAACAACACAAGAAATGCTTGGACTGCGATATGGTGTTTTACAACGAAAGAGCTCTGGATTATCATTATCGCTCCATTCATAAAAGGTAATGATTTATCAATTGATTCATCTTGGGAGAATTCAATTATTATTACTTATTATTACAGTTACTTATGCAATTGATTGTTTTTTTCAGAATGGTATATTTGTTTCAACCTATAGCCACTCCTCCACCTAGCAATAAAATCAAACTAAACTCTATGAACGATGCCCTAAGTGTATACTATTGCCATTTGTGTGGCGCTGAATATGTTATGAAGTTTAATTTGCAACAGCATCTAGAGAAGGCGCATACTCGAGTAAGCACAACAAATATATATAAAATTATATTATAATATAAATCATTTATTTTTTAAATATACGAAATAAATTAAAAGAGTTAATTAAAAGATAAAAACGATAATTCTGTGTGACATTCTATATATGTTCAGAGATTGAAATATTCTCTAATCTTGCAGGAGGAAAGAGAGACTATGCCGGAAGATTTGATCAAGTGTACAGTGTGCTCGGCATTGTTTTGTAACAAAAAGGCCTATAACGTTCACAATTCTTATCATCAGCCGAATGATTTATATGTAACTTCTGAACAGCAGAGAGTGCAGACGGTCACTAAAGTCGATCAGGATTTTGACATTAGAAGAGTGGAAGCTGTAGCTGATAAATATATACCACGACCTAAAAGACCGCTCAAGCACAGAACAAAGGTAAACTTTAGTCTTATTTTTACTTTTCTGCTTGTTGCCAATAAAATTTAATATATAATATAAATTTAATACAATATTAAATGTGTAATATATATTGTAAAGAAATATTTCAAGTAATTTAATACATGGGATATATATATATATATATATATATAAGGGATGTTAAAGTATAATTAAATTAAAAATAATATAATTTAATCATGACATAATAATTTAATGTAATGTTTATTAATGTAAATTTAGTTAAATAAAATGCGGAAGACAGAAACAGAGGGGACAAAGAGCGAGAGCTCTTCAGATGATCCTGCTGGTACCAACGAGTCCAGCGATTCCGAGAGCGATATTCCATTGGAGCAACGAATCGCCAGCTAACAGAGGTTTTCTATCTAATCATGAAAGATTTTCTATCCTGTTTCGAGGGAACTTTGTTGTAAGATAAGTTTACGAAAACTATTGCAATCCTGGTTAATCAAGCTGATTTGTGTGAGAGTTTTCCTTTTATAATTGTTATACATATATGTGTGTTAGAGATTTAGATATGTAATGGTAGAAAGACAAATGTGTATTCTCACATTCTGCAAATCGCGTTCAGGAAGCACAACAATTGCAATTATGATTACAAGTTGCTAATTATATATAATCTTTGCGCAACACAATTTGATATATCCTTTTATACATTAATATAATAACTTATATATCCTGTATATATCCTGAACGTGATTTATTAATCTAATTTTATTTTATATCTCCATTACAGCAACACCTTTATTGTAAATATAAATATTTTATATTTTGTTTTTATCGGCCATCATTATACATGCGATTTATATCTCAAACATTTTTGTGTAAAAAAAGATATAAATATACATATACATAAATTATATCTCGACTCGATTTCCGATTAAGCAATTTAATAATTTTCAAAAATCGCGCCCCCACGGTAGTCTAACGTCAGAGAATTCCCTAGATCCTCTAGAATCTTGTAACGCGCCACGTTGGCGACTTCCGCTGCGACGTACGGAAAAGATGCGGCGGCCATTTTGCATTATCGGTTCTCGCGTGTGTGCGTGTGTACAGTGTGTAACTACCGAAATCCGCGGTGCGTATACTTGTTAGTGCGAAGCGATACGTAAAGATTATTAGGGCGTCCCGTTAATTGTAATCAGTCGTTCTGATAATCCCGCGGGAAGATGGGACGCAAGAAGAAGAAGCAGTCGAGACCCTGGTGTTGGTATCCTTTTTGTTTGCCGAGGAAAGACGTCAACGACGACACAACGATGGACAGCAGTAGTCGCTTTTACGTAACCGTATTTTTAGATCCAACGATGTTAGCTATGCGATCGTACGACGAGGAATCGATCGGTCAACAGTGATCTCTATATCGGGTGATACGATTCACCCGGAAAGTTTGAAGAAATTGATTCAACGAGGTGTCCATGGAAGGCGGGGAAATCGATACGCGATTTCCTCGCGCCACCATGACACGCGTTTCTGTTCGTGTTCGTGTGTGTGTGTGTATGCGCGTGTATATATATATATATATGTGTGTATAGGAAAACGCAGCTGTTTTCTCGTCGTCGTCATTGCGTATATACATGCGGCGCGTTATTACACGATGATGTAACGAAAGTTGCCGTCAAGGCTTCCGCACGCGAAAGCGGATGAATTGGAAAGGATTGATTTGAAATCTGTTTCGTAAAATTATAAATTATTCTTAAACTTTTGACATTTGATCTTTCAAAGTTCTTTTTCAGTTATCTAATTGCCTATTTAGATATTTTCAAGTCGAGTGATAAAAACTATGAAGAATTGATGATGAAAAAGTTATGAATTAAATGTAAAGATTTCATAAAGAAGTAGCTGAGTCAGTAAGATTTGTTTTGTGAAATTATATAAATCTATTGATTCTTATAACAAGAAGTTTAAGAATATAAATTTCTTTAGTATTGTGACTCGCATGTGTTTAATCAATAATTTTTTAATTTAATAATCTTTTACATGCAAATAGTTGCATTGAAAAAGATGATTTGCAATATGTTTTGTGTCAAATCAAGAACTGATTTTGAAGTTATTTATCTAACTGTCTGTCTGTTTGAATTATGAATAATTAGAAATTTAAAGAGGAGTATATGTATATATATAATTTCATTTACAATAGTTTATAACTTGAATTAAACAGTAATATTTTCTGAATTATTCCATAAACAAATTTTTTAAAACTGTTTTGATTTTGAAGATAAAAGATTTCAAAGAAATCCAATTCCACATAGCACAAATATTAATGTTTTTAATTTATTTTTTTAATATTCCATCATATTTCTATTTTTCTGCAGTAAATCACCTAATATTCTTACAAGTTTATTAATTATACAGTTGACAGATTTGATTTAATACACAAGCTATTATATGTAAACAATTTTCTATGATTTCCTTAATACACTCTTCAAAAGGTATTGCAATCGTGAATTTGAAGATGAGAAGATTCTCATTCAACATCAAAAGGCAAAGCACTTTAAATGTCATATCTGTCACAAGAAACTATATACGGGACCAGGGCTTAGTATACACTGTATGCAGGTAAATATAATTATATATTACATCATTACAATATCTCTTTTTTCTAAATGTATCTTCTGTACTCTTTCTCTCCAATATTTAATAATTATTTATCTATTTTATTTTGAATGCACAAAAATAAACAACAATTATAAAGAATAAATCTTATGTTTCACTAATTTAATATTATTTTAAGACTGACACGATTCTCTCTTCTCTTTGCAGGTTCACAAAGAGGCAATAGACAAGGTACCCAATTCATTGCCAAATCGTAGCAATATCGAGATAGAAATTTATGGAATGGAAGGCATACCGCCAAATGACGCGAAGGAACATGAGAGGCAGCGAAACGGTGGTAGGCCAGGCACACCATCGTCTGGTGAGGACGAACCCGTACAGAAGAAGGCGAAACCGGAAGGTCTGCTGGGTTCCGCACCAGGTGCGATGCCCGGTATGCCAACTGGATTATCCGGAATGCAGCCGCAACCTGGTATGCCACCGTTGCCTGGTATGGCGCCACATCATGGCATGGCACCGCATCCTGGCATGCAACCGCATCCCGGCATGCCTCCTATGCATCCTATGATGTCGATGAGCCATGTGGGACCTCCGTACATGGGCCCAGGGTATGTATTTCTCGATTCAAAGAAATCTTGTATTAAGTATATCTTAATGTGAAATAAAATAACTATATTAATTTTTTTATTTATTAATTTCTCTAATAATTAATATTTAATATAATTAATATATATAATATATAATTAATATATATAATTTATATCACATATATTTAGATATTTAATTATATTCCGATTTTAACAATTAGTCGAGTATTGTGCTTATATTTTTAAATATCTATATAGCGATTAATTTTTATAATCTTTTTAACACAAATGTTTTTTCACTGAAATAATAAATTATTAAATACTCAATTTATTTTTCTTTTTTTAGCATGATGCCTGGCATGTCGGGCATGCCTTCTGGTATGCAACCGCCAGTTTCGGGTGCATCAATTCCGTCGCGTCCACTATTCCCTAGCGCTGCTGCCGCGGCTGTATCAACGGCGGCATCGACGGCTGTGTCGGTCACCGGTTCCGCACCTCTGGGCACAGACTTTAAGCCGATTACATCTGTGGCCAGCGGTTCTATAGGGCCGATGAAGCCGACATTCCCCGCTTACAGTAGCGCCAGCGAAGCTGCCGGCGTTTCCGCAGCGGCGAACAGCCTCTCTGGTGGCGATCAAAAAGTAAATCTTATCGCAACTACCGGAGCCGCCAGTAAAATCATTCACCCTCCGGAGGATCTCAGTTTAGTAAGTTTTTATTTTTATTTCTTCTTATTTTCAATTATCGCGGCTCTATTTTTCTAATTGTGATCCATGTCATTCTAGCATGTTTAATTTGATAAAAGTTTTGTAAGACGGTGCACAGCAGATTTTAAATGAATGATTTGTTTTGCAGGAGGAGATTAGGGCAAGGCTGCCTAAGTATCAACGTCGACACACCGATGAGTCTGGGCGGTCGGCGCAATCGGAGGCAGCGGCTGTGGCAGTTGCGGCGGCGGCTGCGGCAGCGGCAAGCCAACAGCAGCAGGTCGCCGCGTTGCAACAAGCGGCGGTGCAGCAGCAGCAAGCAGTGCAACAGCAACAACAAGTGCAGCAACAGCAGCAGCAGGCGGCTGCTAACGTGGCGGCGGCCGCGTTTCAGGCGGATCAGCAGCAGCGACAGCAGCAAGCGGCGGCGCTGAACGCGCTGCAACAACAGCAACAAAGGTTCCCGCGACCGCCGCAGGCTGTCATGGTGCCGGCCTCGGCTGCGGCGATGCCGGTCAGTTCAGTTGCGCTGATGGCGCCTCTAATGCGACCCACCATGACCCTGGCCGCGCCTGCTCTCATTCATGGAGGTAACATGATGCGACCGCCCCCCATGGGCCTGCCACCAGGTAAGTCTCTGCGAGTTTGAGCTCTGCAAAAGACTTTACTCCCTCTCCTCTTCCCTCTTTCCTTTCTGTAAAACCAAGATGCCGTATTGTCTTTTTTATTATTCCCTTTTATCTCGTTGAAATATTTCGAAATTTTTCCCTTAGTACTTTTTATCGATTTTTTCTCCAATTGCCGTCTCCGGCCGTTGCAAACAGTAACGGTTAATCGATGTACGTGGATAAATCTTATCGATGATTAATTTTTTTTTTATCGTGAAGCTTTAGATAAAGCATTTTGAATGAATCTTGTGCTGCTTTCCGAATCGGAAACAATCTGTAGGAATGTTCTCTTGAACCTCTCTTGCTTCGAGGACACATATGTATACCTGTAATATAACAATATCGATTTGTTAAAGTAGAAGAAAAACTAGCATTTCCGATGGAGTATTTAATTTTTTATAGCGATTCTAAGTCAATTAATTATAAATGTGTTTATAATATCTCACACGGAGTAAATATTTTTCAAGCAATGATTTAAGTTTTTTCTGTCGTTATTTTAATTTTATGGATTTACGATTCCATCGAGAATGCAATGCACTATATCCTTACATTTTGTTTCTGTAAACACGGTCCTCACATTTATCATCCTTACCCGATTCTACTCGGTCGACAACCAAAGGAAAAATTTTTTCTTTTTACGTGGAAAGCAAATAAGTCCAATATAAAAAATTAATTTGACAGACTTTAGTTAAATTTAGCTCTACATTACAGTGCAATATTTACTCCAATTATTTGTGATAGTAGCCATTTATATTTTTTGAATATAACAATTATATTCTTAGAGAGATAAAGACAGACAGCAATTGCGATGGGACAGATGAATAAGAAACAGACTGGAGATTTGATGGGGGGGAAAGGGATCAAAAATGTTGACAAGGTACACGAAATTGCGAATATTACTACTGACTCGACACAGCAAAGAGAAAGAGAGGCGATAAGAATGTCACATGACTATTCAGATAGAGGTGTATAGATCACGCTCAAGATTCTCGACCGAATGATACGCCACAGAATCTCGACGACACAAACGTCTTGTAGTTCTTGTGCGTTTATACGTTTTAACGGTGCGTTTGCAGGGCGCCCGGTCACTCCTCGGTGAGTGTCGAACGAACCCAGTCTGGTTACTAAAACCGTGTTTTACAATACAAGCGCTACAAGGTTGGTCCTTAGCAATTAGCATGCGGTGACATGGCCTATATATCTATATACATATATATATCTATATATCTTGTTATATTTATTATTATTATTATTCTTACATTGTTGATTAATCTTGTCATCATTGTCATTAATACACCTACATATGTATACTTATATGCGTACTTATATACGTATAATATATCTACAGTGGCACGAAAGCGCGCTCTTTCAACGGCGATTTAGGTCGTAGAAAACACTGGGAGCTTTCGCAAGCCATCGTATATATATTTCTGTATATTCGTATATTATCACTGGACGAAAGTGGGTCGAGCGGCCAATGACACTTCCTTCTGGATTCCAACTTTTTCGTCTAATTTGCCAAAATTGTAATTTGGACACGCATCCCGACCTGAAAATGCGTCCTCTCTGGAGATTAAAGTAATGAGAAAGATTTTGATAAAATATGTAGAATTTTTTTATCGATCTCTAATACATGAGCGGTCTCTCTTCTCTCTCTCTCTCTCTCTCTCTCTCTCTCTCTCTCTCTCTCTCTCTCTCTCTCTCTCTCTCTCTCTCTCTCTCTCTCTCTCTCTCTCTCTCTCTCTCTCTCTCTCTCTCTCTCTCTCTCTCTCTCTCTCTCTCTCTCTCTCTCTCTCTCTCTCTCTCTCTCTCTCTCTCTCTTTGTTTTCATTGGGATGCATCTACCCTCGCACATTATGCGTTTTTAAATTAATGTTATTTTTATCGATACTTTTCACAACGATTCTCTTCTCGTGTTTATAATTTCGCAATTTTATACACTTTTTTTTTTCTTTATCTGTATATTTCTGTACAGTTTCTATACAATTTCTAGTACAGTTCATTGACTAGAGAACAAGAGAAAGAGATATTTCCGGCCGCTCGACCGTTACATTATTTTTACATCATGTATGATTTCTTTGTTTTTTCCTTTACGTTCTCATCAGCTTCTTTATTCACATTCTCTCGATTTAACCATGTTACTTCTTCTTACGACTCACATACGCCATTATTTACCTCGCCAGCAGCCGTGTTACCATCCTGTCTCTCTTTTCAGTATATTACTTATATATTATATATATAGCTTGGAATCCTGGTGTTGTGATATAGTAGTGAAGAAATTGCTTCTTTGGGCACGGTACTGACAGTCGTTCGAAGTTGTCGTTCCAAAGAAAAAAAAAAAGATAGAGAAAAGAAACAAATGATATAATTATGCAACAATAATTATTTTCTCTCGCGATCTGTCCCTTCCTTCTTCGCATTCGATTGATGATTATTTTGCTAAAGTAATCATTGTAATCATCTGAGATTGCTATAATTTTCGACGAGTTTATTTTTCGATGCTACACAGAATGTTGCGGATCTATCGAGCCACCTTTTTATCTTTCGATTAACTCGTAATCATTTTTTTTAATAACGCAAAAAAGCAGTAATAAAATTTAAGTTATGAATAAACAAGATTAAGCGTCTTCTCTTTTCTCGAGAAGAAATTTTTTTTTGAAAACTAATAGAAATTTTTTTAAATTTAAAATAAAAAATTATTTGTTAAAACCTATTCGAAAGAAATTATTTGTAAAGTAAGAAATCACGCATGATAATTATATTTTTACTTTATATATGGAAAAATTGATTTTTAAATTACTCGAAGAACAAGTACAAATGAAAGGTGGATCGCCAGATCCGGGACTAAAACAAGGTACAATAAATAAGACAATAATGGAGTTGAAGAGGGAAGGGATCGAATGATATTCTCACCGTGCTCACTCGGTGCATTTTATTTTATTTTATTTTTGTTCTCATGGAAAACGCGAGAAACTAGCAACGAGAACGAACGTAACGTATCTCCCTCACACCATAGCCTAGCTTTTGTGTTACACAATCAAAAGATTTTAGATAAATTGAGCCAAACAAAACAGTAAGTAAAAGACCACGTTATCTAGTATACTATAATAACTCTTGCGCTCAACCGAGGGTCCGCTCGATTAACACGATATTTTTCTCTTTATTATGTTACGCGGCACAACTAATTAATCATGTAACGAAAGAGAGAGCGAAAAAAATATCGCTTCTTGTGTCGAGCAATTTAATTTTATCGATTTATTTAGCGCGTCGCGATGCTTAAGAAAGTTTCAAGCCAATTATTTTATATTTTTATACTTCGATTGGTATTACAAAAATGCTATAAAATTTAAAGATCTCTGATTTGGACTGAACAATAAACGCGTTTTTGGAGCGACGCGTCTTGGAAGATCGGCTGACAGCTGAGCGATCTCTGCGGGCTTCCAAATAATTATACGATATTGACGAAATATCGATTGCGTGTACCCAAGCGAGACTCGTTCTTTGTATGGTGTGAGGTTTTCTTTGTGTGGTACCACCTTCTTGTCAGTTTTGTTTGTGACTTGTATTGCGTATGCGGCGCACTGCATGCTGAGCTGAGTTCTTCGTATATATATACCTATCGTATACATATATCTAGTTTGAAAATTCGCATTTAATCAGAGATTGCTGGGTAGTACGTAGCACATTCATTGTCATGAGCAGATTTCGTATACGTGCCATGACATATTTAGAGAGAGAACAACGAAAGATTCGTCATCTCGCAAAGAAGCGCACTTTCCTTAGAAATCTAAAATTCTTCCTCGACCGACTGACATTTATCTCGGTGAAATAGATTGCTGAAAAGTGCTCTTCGAAGTAAATTAATAACATCTCGCGAACACTTAATCTGATATGAATTTCTTCCGGTGGAGGAATCGTTTGGCTGTCAGGTAACTTTTTCTTCGGCGGAAAATGAGTCTGAATCATGGTAACTTTGAATTTGAATGTAATTGTATATGTACTGCGCATCAATAATTTTTATGTACATATTTATTTTGAAGAACTTTGTATATGATTTTTTCAAGATATTTTACATTGTAAAGATTAAATAATATATTATTTTTGAGGCATACAATTTCAAAGATAAATTTCAAAATTTGGATCCAACGATAAAAAATTAGAAATTAAAACTACGCTGCTAGAAACTTATTTCACATAGATGAAGAATTTAATTCAACAGTGATCTAATCGAATAAAAAAATCGAAATATCTACTTTTGATATTAAAATCAATTTTCACTTGAAAATAGCTTTAATTTTCAATTTTTATTTTTATTGCATAAACTGTTATGGATCAGAATTATTTTTTTTAAACCATTAGAAATCTTTCAATCACATTCATGACTTATTTTACGCTGAAGGACACGTAGTTCTCCAAAAACGAGCATAATACAATACGATAATAAAAGTTACAAAAAAATATACGAAAGATTAAAATTGCGCGTTAACACAATACATGCAGGATTAATTTTTTTATCTTGTAACGTGAATATAAATTTGCAACGTAAGTATATCGGGGACCCCGAACACCAAAGAGAGCGAGAGAGAGACAGAAAGTGATCCTATGAGGGATCTCGTGAATGTTGTGACGCCGTCTCGCGCGGTGTCAAGATCGGATAATGAAAGAAGCACGTGTCTAGAGCACGTGTTGGCCGATGTACTTTTTCTTTTTTTCCTCCGCAAATACTCGGTCGCGGAATGAACTAATCTGACGCTGCGTTACTTTGCAGGCATGATAGGAGCCCTACCACCAGGCGCCGCGATGCATCCGGCCTTTGCCGCCGCGCCGATGGGCTTTCCGGGGCCGATGTTAGCGCCGATGATGCATCCGCGCTTCAGATGATCACCCCCTATGGACGGGCCCAACCCCCCGCCGCTGCACTTCGTGCTGTGGGCCCGCCCCTAATTTTCGTAGGGTCTGGACCTGATTGAGGAAGAGATAGACAAAATCACACGTACCAGAAAGGGAGAAAGAGAGAGAAAGAGAGAGAGATAATGAGAGAGAGAAAAAGAGAAAACGGGAAAATTACACCGTAAAACTTGCACTCTCTCACGGTTTTTTTTTTTTTTTTATTTTATTTTATTTTATTGTTGAATGAAGCAAAACGATAGAGGGAGAAAAAAGAAAAAAGAATGAAATAGAGAAAAAGAGAGATAGAAACACACACATGTCATCGGTGCCTGAGAGGATTTTTTCGAAGAAATCGAATGCGCATTGGAAACGGTCGGCTTTTTCATCGCCCTTTTCTTCTTTTTACGCTACTACAAAAAAACAAAAAAAAAAGAAATACAAACACGAAACACACTAATTGTTTGCATCGACTACGAATATGTGCGCGCCACGCTACGTTGGTCATGAGTGCCAGGTGAGCCAACAACTATGAGCTAATTTCATCGCCGTCTTTTCTACGGAATGAAGCTAAAATAATACTCGTCGCTCTGTAATAATACATCGTCGTTTGCTCTGCGTGAAAACGCCAGTGCGAACCGACTATCTTATCTACTTGACTTACCCCACGCAATTTTCTTTTTCGCCGAACAACCATTATATCGCGTTGCTGATGTCCACTGAGAGATTGCGTTTCTCATTCTTGTCGCGACGACAACGTCGTTTGCGGCGCGCAATTACGTTCCTCCCCGCTCCTCCTCCAGAAAGGGTCGATCAGTTGGATAATTCAAGAATTTGGTGCAAAATTTGGGTGAGTCACTTCTATTAATTTGTACAGTCACTTTAAATAAAAAGTAATTTAAAATTACTCATAAATGTATATATATATATATATTTATTTTATATATTATATATATATATAAATTATGGATTTGTGTAATCTCCTGCAACGAATTCTTTAATTGTGACAGCGAGCTAATTATGACACTGCAGGACAATTTCAATGATAAAAATAAGTTCTCACTAATTGAGTCGATAGTAATCTTAATTTTGTTTTTTTTTCTAAGTGTGTTTGAATAAAATATGCAGCAATATCTCGTATTTTATATTTATCTCATACTTAATGATAGTCACAAATTAAGATTTGATTTATCGAGACACATTCAAAATGCGGGATTATATATTTAATTTAAAAAAATTACAGAAGAAAAAAAAGATTATTTTAATACAAAATCCATATGAAACATACTTCTAGAAATATATATTGTTACCAGCATATAACTTATTAGTAATAATATTATTGATATTAGCTACGATCTTAAAAAATTCTCTAGTCAGAAATACGTGAGAGCGAATTCTATCGTTGAAAAATCCGATAAGATCACATTTGCCGCGTAATGTCATCAAATTAATGATCGACCCTGCACTTTTTTCGGGAAGTGATTATACTTTCGACAATGACAAAGTGCCCCGCTTAGACAGAGACAGAGATTTTCCTCCTCTTCCCCCTTTTTCGCGCAGTAGACCGTTTCAATCATCGCGCTATTCTCCTCAGCCTTTGCGCATCTGCAATGTTCTTTTGGAGAGCGCTTCACGCTGCAGCTGGATGATAAGTTATTTGACTGAATAGAATTTTTGAGACGAAAAATCGTTCTTGAGATTGTTTTTGTAATATAAGACATTTTTTTCACTACTTCAAATAAAAATCCAGAACGATCGAAGAAGCCAGCGAAAGATAACATTTACTTTACTGTAAAACTTTTGAAGGGATTAAAAGATTTGTTTTAAATTTTTCTAAAAGAAATAATTGAGAAAAGTCTTTGATTAAAATTTTTGGGAAAAATATGATAAATGAAAAGATTTTTTTCTCATAAAAAGTAGTTTTCTCGAAAGATTTACAGATAAATGACCAATGAGTTTTATATTTTAGTTGGTAAATTATCTTTCATTTTTTGTTCTTTTCTTTTTTTTATTTTAAATCAATCCAATTCGAAAAAGAGATCGAGTGTACATATATTTAGTTACTTATAAAGTATACTAGCCGCAGTGTGAAGATTCGTTCGCCTCAGTTTGTCACAAATTTTATTTTATTAATACTCCGAGTCGAGTCGATGCACAGTTTAGCAACGCATTGTAAAGACACGTGAAGTTATCAAAAAAGGAATTTAATAAAAAATTATTTTTATGAATTAACAAAATTAGCATTTTAGCAAGAAATTCTCAAGCTATTAATTATATTTAAAAAATGTTTATAAATTTGTAAAATTTTAATTTGAAAATTAAACCTTGCGTGTTGATTTCAAGATCTATCTTCAACGCGATAAATTTAAATTAAAAAATGTATAGTGAAATAATTAAATTAATTTATATACAGAAGGATTAAATTATTATATATTTGTAAATTTTTAAGAATAAAAATTTTGTGCGAATAAATTGCTAGATTAATCGACTCGGCTCAAAAGAAGTTCCTTCTTTGAGTGAGTGGTAAGTACGAGAAGGTGTTCACGGAATTGAACACAAACTCTCTGCACTCTTGACTCGTGCAGTTTTCTTCATTCTTTCCTTACTACGTCTCGCCGATCCTCGCGCCAATCGTAGAGCGTTCGATCTCATAGAAGATTTTCTATTTTGCGCAATCATTTCTGAGAAATCTTTCCTACTACTGTGTCATTCCGTCTATAAATATTCGAGCAATTTGTGGATTGTTGGTAGTATAGCGTTTTGATATCGCACTGTGTCAATTTGCTCTACGATCGGACACGCTCGGTTTCTTTTTGCCCTCTGTACGAGACTTTGAACGAACTGTCCTATCTTCAATTTTTGGCACTTCCCGAATTTCTTTTATTTATCTCTCGTCCACTTAACATCTCTATCTACTGTACCTTCTATCCTTCTATCTCTATTGTATTACGCTCTTATAAATCTCTATTCAGGGTGTCTATTGATATTGTTACTCAGACTATCTGTTTTACGTGTCTACTATAGTTTCTATCGTTAGGTCCACCTGTAAGACACGCTGTTCCTAGAAGCTAAGAGCTCGTCCTGACTTTAATGTAGTCAGTTGAAAGTAATTGTGTGTCGTTTTAACGGAGCAGCTAAAGTCGATTGTATCGTTCATCTCTGTCGATTCGAACTATGTCAGTTAATTTAAACCCTAGTTCTTAGATGATTATTTGTCTCTTTTAGAAATTAGCATAGAACGGGAGAATGAATCGATCGAATTGAGATATAAAATTGATTGACATCGGCGAAATCGGCTACGTGTCGTTTATCGGTCAGTTTCACCGGTGTCGATGAATTTTTCACTTTTAGTTTTCGAATGAATTGTTTCTTAAATCTAGAAAGAGAGAAAAAGATTCAATTATCAGAATTAATGGATATTAGCAGAATTCGACACTGTGTTGTTTTCCGAAATCGGTTGACTTTCGTTCTAGTTCGATCGATTGGACTAAAAAAAGGAAAAATCGATCGAATTAGTATTAAAGTTAATGACAAAGGACGTCCGTATATATGTGAGGATACGTTGTTTACGCGTCGTTATTGTTCGAGGTGTGTGTGGTTAGCGCGGTGACGAAAGGCTCGATTGCTTGCTTCCTGTATTGTTATCTTCAGTAGGCACCCTGCTGCTGGTTTCCGTTCTTTCGACCACCACTCTCGCCCGCTACCATCTACATCCGTGGTACCATCTACCACCGACATCTTCTCGACAAACAAAAACACGAAAGAAAAAGAAAAGAAAGAAAGAAAGAAAGAAATGAAATGAAATGAAATGAAAACAGCATTGAAAGAGCGCGCCGTACAACACGTGTACGTACCTACATTAAATGATCTACGCATCGTTATTATAATTCCTTTATTTTTCAGGGGTTGTCTTTCCGAATCTCCCCCGCGAACACTCCGTTACTTTACTCTCTCGCAATTACAGCGCTTCGTTCACGTCTCTTCCGAGGGCTCCAAGGATCGTTGACGCTCAAGGAAACACACAAGTAAAGTCAAAAAATTTTAAAATTATCCGAAAAGAACGATTTCTCTTTTTTTCAAATGCCTGGTTACATATGGTATAATATTCGGATTCGCAAAAAAGAAAAAAAAAGAAAAAATCGAAAAGATTATTGATTAATCGATTCACCGAAAGAACAATCGAGCTGGAGCATCGATCGCACGATTTTCTGTTGAAAAAGTGAGGAAAAAATATTAAAAGAAAAAAAATAAAAGCGAGGATTTTTTAAATATAAAATTTGGAAATTTTATAATTTTTTTTTTCAAGATAAGGATAAGACGGCGTTGATAATTGCGTGATCGAAACTCCGGAAGTTTTTTCTTTTTTTTTTTTTCTTTTTTTTTATATATACTCGTGACAAGAGAGAAGCATGTTTCACGCGAAACCTCGCATTCGGCGATTCGGCAGGACAATCTGACGGCAGAATTTGGAGATGTAGAAGTTCTGTTATTTATTGAGTGTCATATTATCGACTTGTTCCGAATAAAGACGTTCTGTGGAAAGTTCGACAGTTTTGGGCATAGTCTGCTGTTCTGGGATATATCATCGTAGCGATGTCGCAATTATATTTTTTTTCTCTACGATTTCATGTTTTCGATGATATTTTTAAAAATTTTTTATAATTTATATAAATTATAATATTTAAATATATAAATATATATATTAAAATAATTAAAATATATTTATAATATATAATATAAATATATATTATTATTTTTATAATTATATGTCTCGATATATGTATAATTATACGCACATTCCTATATAGATATACATTAATTTGATTCTCGGGCAAACAGTGCAATTAAACTCGAACGTCATCGTTGGGATCGTATCCTAGAATTGCGGGCGACAGCCACATATTGTTTCAACCAATCACAGCAATCTCATCGCTGTTGGACCTAATCGGTCCCTTGCCTCAAGGCAGGCGATTGTTTGGACCTACCGTTCTTAGAGTCGAGAAGTCGCGATCTCCCAATTTTCTTTCATCCGAGTCGAAACAATGAAAAGGAAAGCGAATAAATTATCGTCTGATATTTTTGTATCTTTTAATTTTGAAGTTCAAGCGATGACTAGAAAACGAGAAAAGAAATAAAAATCGCGTTATAAGTAAAATTTTATTTCTTAATAAATTTATATTTTTTATTAATTAAAATTAATATTAGAAAGTGCACTTTTTTACTTGACACTTAAATTATTAATTATCGTATCGATGCATTTTTTTATTTTACATTATATCGATTCGTATTATATATTGTAACTTTTTTCAAATATTTTTATAAGACAAATATTTTTCATATTTTTATTTTAAATATTTTTCTATCGAAGTTTCACATAAGGGTGCCTATTACGGTTCTTTGAGTGAGTTTTCTCACGAGGTGAAAATTACAAAAGTGAAAGATTCACTAGATTATCTACGATTTCATTTGTCGAAATCTAGTGAATCCCTCACTTTTGTAATTTTCACCCCGTGAGCAAATTCACCCAAAGAACCGTAATAGGCACCCAGATGGGAGAAAAAGTCTGGGAGTTTGGCAATTCTCGGCTCGGTGGACGCGTGGCTGGACCGAGAAACAATATTAATAATAATAATCGGTTAACGAATCGTGGGTAAATCGTATTAACCGATCGATCGTTCGGAAGGTCGAAACGAGAGAAGATTGCCAGATATGTAGAGCGATGCGATTTAATACGTATCTCTCTTATGAAACTTGATCCTTTCAGAATGCTTTCTGATTGCTTGGCTTCTGTAGAGAGAGACACGCATCCCCAATTAACACCAATTAACATTAGTTTCATAAATAAATTTATAAAAATATCAAACATTCCGTTGTTCGAGGATTAAAATTATTTCGAGCACCAACGACTTGGCACAATTATTAACAGAAATATTATTTTATCATATTTTAGTTATAATATGTGTTTTGTGCTTGAAGTCGAGGATATTCTTTTTTTTTTATTGATTAATTTATGTATATTAATTCAAAAATTAATATATATCCTAAAATTTGTCGCACAATGTTTTCATTATTATCAAATTTTTTATCGCATTGTCTCCCAAATGGAAAGGGTTAACTAAATTGCTTTATCATGCGCGATTACAGCTGTATCATCGAATAAGTAATCACGATGAGTATTTTCAAAATTATCTGCATTCGGTGCATTTTTTTTTCTTGTTCAGTTGACGACAAAATTTGTGAGACCGAACATCGCGCCTCTCGTCTTCGACAGTTCGATCGTATCGTAGAATGCTTAGCTCTATATATATATATATATATACATACATACATATATATATATATATATATATATATATATATATATATATATACATACATACATATATATGTGTATACCAAATATCGTCCCTTATCTCTTGCGCTCGCTCGCAATGATCTTGCCTCTTCCGCCCTGATCCCACTCCTCTCTTAATATCCTCATATTCCCCTTTACGCTAATAATGTCTTTACACTTGGTGACAGCGGATGCACGATATTCGCTCTCGTGGGGATCGCTTTTGCTCGACGAACCGGTAACACGGTCGCTCTTTGTCATCCTAATACTATCATCCCGTGGTTCGGTCCATTCGGGAGTAAAGCGTGCCTCTTCGACGGCAGCGCTTCGACGCTTCCCTTTTCTGATAAATCTTAGCGTTACAGCGATTTGGGCCAATTATTTTGCAACAAAATTCAAAATAAATCAGAATCTGATAGCGATCCATTCATAGATCCTTCGTCGAGTATGTTTCATCTCGGATTTTTTATTCATACAAATATTTAGTATTATCGCGATTAAGCATTTAATCTCACTACTTTTATAATAATTAATAAATACTTTCTGTCTGGGTAATAATTATTATTATATAATCTACCACTTCAATATTTATCAATTCAATATAATTTTATTTTTGCAAAAAGTTTTAGTTTTTCTTTGCGCGCAATTTTATTGTATTACTTTATAGATAATTTTAATGAATGTTTTATAACAAATTTGATATTTTTGTTGCTTCTTTCGTGATTTAAATAAGAGATTTACGCGAATCGCGGGTGCGAATTTCCTTCGACTTAAGACTTAACGACGCGCGTCGTCGAGGCGGTTACGATGTTTAATTAGACATGGCTTAGTGATTATCGCTTAATGAATACGACAATTAGGGCGTCGACTACACGCCGTCTTAACGACCGCTAAAAAAACCTTTAACGCGCGCTAGAAAAAAAAAACGACGCCTCGCAAGAAAGCGAGACCGATTTTTCGCGAACGCGATCGATCGTATTTTCAAGAGGAGGGCGATCTCGCGGATGAGGGGCTCGTTTTTACCGCCGCTTTATTTCCGAAGCGAGGACCGAACGCGGGTACACTAGACGTAGCTTCTATCCTTCTACAACCTTGTTGTTTTCAGCCGACTGCGTACGAGCAGAACGGACAATAATGATCGAGGAAGGAAAGAGAGGGATAAAAGAAAGTAGCGAAAAGTGACACGAATGTGTATATCCATTCAGATTGATTAAATAAAGTCGTTCGAAAACGAGAGTGTCGAATCATCGAAGCGATTTTGTCACAATCGAAGTCATGCAATCGGGAATTGATAGTCGATTGAAAAAGATAGAAACAAAAAAAAAATGAATAATAAATTCTTAGTGTTAAAAAAAAAGAAATTGATTGAAATAAAAATAATTAGAAAAAAAAAGAATTGAGCTATGACTTAGATTGTGACAACGCTTATCTATTTTATTTTAGGTATATAATCCTTGAAACAGAAAAAGTGATCTGTGATATCACCATAGTTTTATAGAGAATCGAATTAAATTTACAATTCAGAAAACTGAATTAAATGCAACAATTAAAATTACATTTATAATTAAGAGAGAATTTAATTTAATCTAATGTGAAAAAATTAATTATAAATATTCATGTATTTGTCATACGAAGATTGAATTGAATTTATAGTTGATAAAATCGAATTCAATCGAACGAGTTACATCAGACTTGTAATTACAAGAATTGAATTTCATATGACTCAGGTCTATCTTCGCACGGATAAAAATATTTATTACGTATAGTCTGCATAGTTCGCACATGGATTTGTTACGGAGCTTCGGGAAAAAGATCGTTCTCTCTCTGATAACTCGACTTGATATAACTTAAATAGATTATCTTTGCGAAAACTGGTTCACCAGTAACTTTCTATGAAGCGTAGTTTCTCATCGCTTTCGCGTTCATTTCCTTTCCTTTCTCGAGAGAAAATAATCTCTGCGATTACGAAAAAGTTATGGGATATTATAATTTCGTTCATTGCCGCGACTCTGACTACTAATTTTAAGATATATGTCGCGAATTTTATTTATACTTTGCGTACAAATTTAATTATAATCACGAAGAAATTAAAAAGTTAGAAATATTATAAATAAAAGAATTTATATACGAAAAGCTTAAGCAGTCCAAAATATAAATTGACGAAATAATTAAATAATTTTACAAATACAGTCAATTGAAGAGCTTATTTTCAAATCTTTTTCTAAATCTCGCTGTCTATAATCTACATATATTAAATATCGATTTAGGACGAGAGATTCAGAAAATAAATTTAACTCTAATCGGAAATTAATATCACGATCGAAGGAGGATCTAGCTACAAGGCAAGAGCGAATCGTTCGGGCGCACCTGCGAATGCCGATGGCATAGTTCGAAAGTTCAAACGTCGCGTTGCCCTTTCTGTGAATAATAATAGCCGCTTCGTCGAGAAAGTCGTCGGATCGATTGGTCGATTTCGCGGCGCGAAATCAATTTTCTTTCGAATTTTTTCTCGAAACAGCCCTCGCGATTGCACATATAAATCGTTAAACATATGTATACCTCGATGGGCCCGAAAGCTACGGTTAAATAGACATCCGGTAATTTCAGCGCGCACACGCCCTACATAATAACATCGAGGGGTCAACGAACGCGATTATACAGTACCCATCGATCGCGTGAACGATATCTAGTATTATAGTATAGAACGATATCGCATATTCATCATTCTCGTGTGCAGTCGTCTGCTCGCGTCGTAAATTGCAATAAACGCGAATAAAAGCGATCGTATGAGAGTTGCTTTCTGTGTAATTTTATCGTCGCGCGATGTACTACATTGTTGGAAGTCGTGTTTTCCGGCTTTCTCCGAGAACAATTGATATCTTTAATGATCGTTGAAATCTCTCTTTTGCGTTAAATTTATTCGAATTTTTTTCTTCAACGTTTTGTGAAAAAAAACTATTCGTCGGTTATTCTTTTTAATTTTAATTACATTCTCGAATGCCTTTTCTTTCTGGACTATATACTTTCCTGCGTTATCAATTTTTCAATTTTTTTATTTATATAATTAATTGAGTGTATCTTGATTAATGTTTACTCCGCTCTGTTTCGTAACGAGTGTAAAATGATGCTTTTAGCTTCATGACGATATCTTTCGCGAAAACAACTCGATTGCGATAATTATCGAAATAACGCGACGACATTGACAGCATTAATTATATAGCTGCGAGAAGAAGAGAGAATTACTTTTCAGTTTTGATTAATATTTATCATCTACCACCGTGCAAAGCAAACCGGTTATCTGCATAAATAATGACGTAATTGCGGTTGATATTTATCGGTTTTTTACCGACAAAGTCATCATATAATTATGCTTGAAATAGCGGTCGCGCTTTTCCCGGATATCACTGATAAGAATTTTATGGCCCACTTTTGAAATCTCAGACTTTTTAGACTGATTGAGTCACATTCTACGACGAAGATGAAATTAGAAAATATTCTCTAATTAAAAGAGTCGAAAATTAATAAACTAATAAAGAGATTAAAGAAGTTTAATCTCTATTCAAACTAATAAAGTAAGATTGAATAAAATAACAAAAGATCGAATGAGACCAGCAAACAAAGTACTCGCGAAAGGAAGAGCACGAGCAAGGTCTTGGAATTCACAAGGCAGATTCAGGTGAATAGGTGAACCAATCGATCACTGGTGAACGGCAGGACGAGCTAATCAGCAGTATCGTATCGAACGTTCTGTCTCGCAGCAATCATCTCGGAGGAAGAAGCCAAATCTTCAGGTAAAACTTATCTATTTTTTTTTTTTTTTTTTTTTCCTTATACATAAAGAAAAGATCATCCGAAATTGACATCATCTTTCATAATATTATAAATTGTTTTGTAATACGATGATATAGAATAGTCAAGTCAAATTATATACTATATTTTTAAGTAAAATTCTTTTAATTGTCTAAATTGAAAATTTGACATCAGAATTTTATTCAGAAGAGAGTCTCGGATAATTTTAAGATTCAGATAATCCAGACATTTATTAGAGTTTAAATTATTTCCAGCATTGAATTATAATAACGAATCTCAATCAAAGACAAACTTATTAAGATTAACGTTAAATCTTATGTGACTGTTTTTAATTCTTCAATTTTTTTTTTTAATTTTAATGTCTACCAACACTATAAAGTGACAGAGAGACACAGAATGACGATTATACGGCACTGGAAATCACGAAAGTGAAAGCTAGGTGTAATGTACCTACCTACCAGCCAATCGACCTCGAAAACGTGTAACACTCTCATAGCGGCACAAGCAGAAAGAGATTGCATGATACAAGAGACTAGAAAAATGCCCGGTTCACCGGGAGAGGCAATTCTCGTTCTCGCTTATATACTCTCGCCTCGTCGATTCGCTAGCTCGCTTCAAAATGCAAATAACACGCTAATCGCACGACGAGGATGACGTTTCTTCATTGTATTCTTGGATAATCGTTCGTGGATTCGCTCACCCGGATGAGAAGACGACGGCATTGTGATTCGCATCGGGAGACTTTCTTGAATCGCACATCTGCTCGCGTGTCTTGTCTGTGATTAAAATTCTATTTATTCGTTCATATTATTCTAGCAATTTTTTTTTTATTAAATAAAACGTGGTCAGCTGGGTGATTGAGGAAGGAATAAATATAATGGTTCTTTGATTAAGATTTAGAAGTAAACAACTTAAATTGTAATTAATCAAAATTTTTAATTTAAATTTAATTTATAGACAATTTAAATTGTAATTTATAAACAATTTAAATTGTAATTTATAAACAATTTAAATTGCAATTTATAAACAATTTAAATTATAATTAATTTTCTTGAATATAGAATAAAGCACCAAATAAACAAAAATTATTACTAAAAGAATTAAAATATTAATCGTAAAATAAAGAATCCTGAATTTAAATTCTGATGAAATACGATTGACTTGAAGTAAAGTAAATAAGAAGTCTGATTATTTTAGAAATATAATTTAGAAAAATTAATTTTTTTAATCACTTGAAGATAAGAGTATGCTTTGATAATTCAATTACAAGATTATTTTGTATCAAATTAATTAAAGAAAGGCTTAATAATTTTTGATGAAATCTACTTGTTCTCGATATAACACTATTTCTAAAAAAATAATTATTAATTAAAGTTATTAATAAATAATTCTCCATAGTATGCATATAATATATAAAGCATATTGCTTGTGTGTTTATGATTTATGGCAATATTTTAAAAATTTGTATAATCTATTAAAAAATAATATGATAGAAAAAGAGAGAGATATTTTATATATTATACATATATACACATTATTTCTAAATCTATTGTTAATTATAATTTTGATATAAATTAGGTATTATCAATATTATTTATGGAGAAATATCTTTAATGGTTATATATTTTTTGAACTTGAGCATTATTAAAAAATTCCTAATTTTTATTCTGAAAAGAGAGAGATATTTAAAAGATTTCAAAGGCAATTAATCATTTATGTGTTTTATTATTCTTTAATAGATTTTTAAAAGAAACGACTAATTAGGTATCTTAAAACGACCGAATATAAGTAAATTATTTATACAGTTATGTCATTTCTTCATCATCGTTCGACTGACTTTTTTGCATTCCCCTTCTTGTTATTGTCCTCGTTCGTTAGCTAGAACAATAGAATTTTCATGGAAAGGCGTTGGTATCTGAGACAAGGGATATTATTATTTATATTATTATTTTTGCGGACTCTCCATTAGAGTCCATCCCGACAGATCTTGCGATCGCTCTCGTTCCTCGTCTCTTTCTGCGCAATTGTCACGATGAATCGACGTGGCTGGCAGGTTTGTCGACCGGATCTGCAACGGTACCGTACAGCGTATGTACCTAGGGGAAAAGCTGCTACGGCCAGGTCGCCACGCCGACCAAATCCCAGTTTGTCGCGCTTAACCGGTGCGCGTGGTCCGACCTGTCGCGCTGCTCTCTCCCGAGACGAGATCGACGTCGAGCTGTGGTGTGCGATCCAGAATTAAGTAGATTGAGTGTAAATAATCAATCTTTGAACCATCATTTTGATTATCCTTATCTACGTTCGCGTGATGTTTCCTTCAAAACGTTAGAATAAAATTACTGAAAAATCTAAAAGACTCGTAAAACAGCCATAAAACGCGCGTAAAGCATCGTAAAAAAGACGTGTAAAGATAGTTCGAACAATGCTTAAACGTGTAAAAATTGTTTAAACGACACTCAATTAAAATATATGTCCTTTAGAAAAACTAACATATGATTATATAAAAAAATAATTTATATTTGCAAATAAAATTCTTTCAGTTTTATTTACAAAGTTTCTTTTGTATTGAATGAAAAATTCATAAAAATAAAATATATTTCAATTCTATTTTTTTTTAATTATATGTAATTATAATAATTTTTTTCTAACATTTCGGTCATCTACTTAAAAGTAATTAAATGAATTATTTGATTCGTCTGACTGCCACGTTTCGGATCCTCGTAAATAATCTCCGTTCGATGGATTTTTTCTCTGTTTTTTCGATCCGCTCTATTTCCTCCGAGAAATGGGACAAGCTTAATTGGCGTAATGCATTAATTAGTATAGTAGCATGTCTAGAGTTCAGAATACGAGTTTGCGAAACCGCGCGTTTTTGTTGCGCGCAAGATATGCAGAGATATGCAGTTTCTCGGGGAAACTCTTGTGACTTGACAGAAAACTTCATCGCGAATATTTTGCCTTACAAGGAGATACCATTATAGTCGTGCATCGTTGTCGTGCTTTCTATTCAAGACAGAAATTGCGCGTGTGATTTGAAGAAATGCAAGCGACGTGAAACCGCTGTTCGATACGCGCGAGTTTTCTCGAAGAAAGCAATCTACGATAATCGAGAAAATTCGCGATTGTGCCAAAAGTTTTTGCTAGATGAAAATAATTACAATAATAATTAACAAAAATTATTAGTATTTATGCTAAAATTGATATATTAAAAAATACGATAGGAAAAATTAATTTGTTATTTAATAATAATTTATAACTATAAATAAATACGAATTAATGTTAGAATAAAAATATGAAATTGAAATATTGAAAGAAATTAGATCGATAATGAAATTATACAATTATTTATTTTTTATCGATTAAATATAAATTTGATATTCGGAAGTATCGGATTGTAGGTGGATAATTGAATTTATTTTGAATGAAATACGCATGCGCATAATTATAATAATTATGCAAATTAAAACATTACATATAATGTTAAGCATAGCATGTATGAAAAAAACGCACATGTGTAATAATATACATATCTGTTCGGTATATAAAAGACTGTACTGTTGCTGTCTCATTTAACGGGTCAAGTATAAAGCGGTCGAAAAATTGATTGCTTTCTATTTTTCCGTTAACCGTGTTACGTGCTATTAGCCGCTTGTTAAACATAGAAAATCTGTCTCGGTGATTTAAGCCGTGTTCCACTAAAACAAAATTGCCTTCTCTCGAAGAGATCGAATTCGTATTCTTGATAGAATACGAGTAATTTCGTCTCGATTAAAATCCATTATTTTATCGTATACAAGTATATCGTGGCATTATTTTACGAATTTATTTTTATATATAAATTTAGATATAAATATATCAATAGAGTAGTTTATAATAAAAATTGACAGTTGTAATAATTACTATTTATTTGTTTTATCTAATTTATTGTTTTTATTATATAACGTTGTGAAATCATTTATATTAATTATATTAATTTATAATTTCTAAATTTATATTAATTTCACATAAATTTTAATTTTAGTAACGATAAGCTTGAATGATTCTCGATGACAATAGTTATCTGTTTCTTATCTGTTATTATGTAAGTATGTAATGTTATTTAAAATTATAAATGATGAGCTATGTAAACCGGTGCGGGCTATTTTCTAATAGCGACCTTCGAAGATCCCGTCACTCGATGATGGCAAATACAACGGTAGTGAATTGTCAGTTTCTCGAGTATAAATGGCATGTCCCGGTTTAAATCATTTTATACGTATTTCATCATCGAATAGTCTTTTTTCTTTTATGTGTATTAATGTTAAAGAGATACCTTGGTAAATAGATAAAATAGGTAACAAACTTCGAAAAAATCCATTAACTTTTTGTATCGAGATTATTATTTTTAATTATAAGATTAATTTTGAAGTGGAATTATTGGAGACAAGTAGGTTTATTAAAAAATTATTACGTGCTTTAATTAATTTGATACAAATTTTCCTGTAATTGAATATCAAAGCGTACCCTATCTTCAAGTGATTGAAAGTTTATAAATATTTTTATAATTTACATTTCTAAAATAATTAGGCTTTCTATTTATTTTACTTCAAGTCGATTATTTATTTCATCAGAAATTAAATTCGATTCTTAACTAATAATATTATTTAATTTTTTAATAACAAATAAATTTGTGTAATTGAAATCTAATTATTTTTATTTAATATTTTGTGAAAGAGAAACGTCAGATTCTACACTTATTTTAAACTTTCCTTTTAATAATGGAGTTAGGGTTTTGATGACACTTTACGTAATATTGAAACAGTTGGAATTTGATGAAGAATAAACCGTAAAAATTGAACGATTTGTGTCACAGAAGTTTCTTCAATAGTCGTGTTTCGGTATACAGTTCTTGATACTCTTTCATAATATATCTCGCAACTTGGAGACTTCCCAATTTCTATAGGTACCAACATGAGTACCGTTGTTTCCACGACCCGTTACGTCATTGAAAAGAGTTGAGACACTTGCGAAACATATGTGGGATCACCGATCCGTTGTCAGAATAATAAAGAATTTTCAATGTATAAAAAAAATAAATAAATAAAACTAACATTAATATGCATGAGTCAAATCTTAAATAATGAATTGAATAAATAATTAAATCTTAAACTTAGAACAAAACAAACAACAATAAATATAATAAAAAAGTATAATATAATATAATAACAATGTTCTATCAATATTTAAAAATCTAACAATAAGTTCTACAAAGAAAAAAGTTGCATATTGTAAAATAATTTAAACAAACTCATTTATTATACAAACAAATTAATTTTGATAGAATGAGTCAAAAAAATAAATATTAAATAGATAAATATGAAGTAAAACTCAATAATAAACGCGAATTAAATTCGCATTTACTTTACTCGCATTTAAGTACTTTTACCTTACTATTTATTATGAATTATTAATAAGTTATTTATTTTCATCTCGCGGCATAGTTCTCATGTGAACGAGAGACAGAGGGAGACCATGTTTCCGCGATTTTGCAATAGAGTCACGCGTGCATATTAATTAATTAGCGAACCGTGGTTACTACGAAGGCCATCGGCTTTCAAGGAAAAACCGGTTGGAAATACAATACGCGATAATCTACCCCTCTCACGCAATTCTCTTAAGTCTCACGATTTTCTTAAAAAAAATAAAAAAAAAAATTAAACAAAATAATATAGATATCAGTAAAAACATTTAACATATAAGCCTTCCAGTAATTAGCGAGCTTAAGTTTTCATTTATAAATCTATATGTATAACTGTAATCAAAATTTTATTTTAAAAAAAGAAAAATATTTGACAAACTATATATATAATTTTAAAAAATTTCTAATATTTTTCTTTACAGAAAATTAATTTTTTTCTGTGTTTTTCGAGAATCTGTCATTAAAATTAATATCACGAATTATAAAACATCTCATTAAAAGAGTTATCCACATCCCTTGTAGATATAACGAGATAAATCGATATTCTTATATCAGAAATGACAATGCGGTACCGAGTGTCATCGATCGCCATCGTGATCGCGCTTCTGATCGTCTTGTTGGACGGCGCAATCGGCAAACTGAGAGTCGCCTACCGCTGGAAGCAAATCGATTACGACTGGCCGAGCAATGACATCAAGAGATTATTCCCGGATTACAAGCAGGAAGACAACCTGCCTTTGGGTCTAGAAGTGGCTGACGACCGGCTCTTCATCACCGTGCCGAGATGGAGACAAGGAGTCACCGCTAGTCTCAATTACATTAGACTCAACGGTGATTAGTCTCTCCTCTTCCTCTCTCTCGAAAAATTGCTCCGTAAAAAGATCGAAAAATAATCATTTAGTATATATTTTTTTTTTGTTAAATATATTTCTTGTTAACTGTTTTATTCTTTCGATTTTCTGTTAAGCCAGGGTTCCATTTTTATTCATTGATTTATATTTAACTACCAATTAATAAAAATAGCTACAAATATATGCGAGAACTCTCAACTCTCGAGAAATGTTTAAATAAAAAAAAGAAACAAACACAAATCCTTGATCGTTCATACAGCCGACGATTAAGTTTGAAAGTACTCTCTCTTTCCCTTCGGGGATTAATGTCATCGGTATCGGGGTTGGTTTTCAGACACCCGCGAATCGCCACCCCTCATTCCTTACCCGTCCTGGGAGGCTCATCAATACGGTGCCGCCGGGGTGCCGGAGATCGTCTCGACGTTTCGGGTGCGTGCCGATCGTTGCAATCGATTGTGGGTCCTGGACACGGGACTCACGGACATCCTGGGCAGCCCCGAGCAGCAGGCACCGCCGGCACTGATCATCTACGACCTGACGACCGATCGCATGCTGCGCAAACACGTGATACCAACGGATCAGAGAACCCCCGATTCCCTGTTCGCCAATATCGCCGTCGAGGATTACTCGTGCGAGGATTCGTACGGCTACCTGGGCGATCTTGGTGGGCCGGGGCTCGTCGTGTACTCCTGGAGCCTTCACTCTTCTTGGCTCGTCAAGCATCACTCCTTCCATCCAGATCCGATGGTATCCAACAGCTAAATAATATTTAACTTCGATAGCTTTTCATTATCTTGTTAACGTTAATAATTTTATGTTAGTTGGCTGTCAATTAAATTGGGAGAGATGCTTTTTTTAAGAAAAATATAAAGAGTTTTGATTTATTGTTGTTGAGCAAAATTTTGACGAGTTCGAACGGTGAACTGTCTTTCTCAGGGCGGCGAGTTCAAGGTATCGGGAATAATATTTAATTTCGATAGCTTTTCATTATCTTGTTAACGTTAATTTTATATGTTAGTTGGCTGTCAATTAAATTGGGAGAGATGCTTTTTTTAAAAAAAATATTATGAAGAGTTTTGATTTATTATTGTTGAGCAAAATTTTGACGAGTTTGAACGGTGAACTGTCTTTCTCAGGGCGGCGAGTTCAAGGTGTCGGGAATATCGTTCCAATGGAACGATGGTTTGTTCGGGATGGGTCTTGCACCGACCGGTGACGGCTACAGCACCATGTATTATCATCCACTCTCCAGTGGCATGGAATTTTCCGTCACTACGAGATTGCTGCGCGATCCTCAGCGTGTCAGTACTGCGGGTATGTTTGAAAAGAATTATGCTCGCGTGTGAAAAAATACAATAATAGCTTGATCCTTCGATCATCTAACACACGCATCGCGTTGCGATAATGAGCAAGTTTTATTTCTTATATGTGTGTTTATCTTCTGCGTAAAGGATCGTAGAAAGGACCTTGAAAATTATTTATCATGTCTGGATTTTAAATCGTAATCGTATTAAATTATATCTTAATAATATTGAACAATCACGACAAGAATTTTATATTATCATATGCATATGTCATATGTAATTTTAATTTGTTATTGTATATCATATCAATGATTTTTGTTTAATATACTTTGATGTAAATATTTTGAAATATTTGGAAACTAAATCTTCTCATCTTTTTCAAAATTATAATTAATTACTTGAGATTGTTGCTCTCTAAATTATTTTATTAAGAGTATATTTAAACAAATTATATATTCTAAGAAAATTAGAAAATTATTTACAATATATAAAACTATAAATTTAATTTTTTAATGGCAGATTATTTAAAGGTAATTAAAGATTTGTTTTTAAATGCTTCTTTTATCATTAAACCTTGAATATTTTATTTATTGCAATTCAAGTTATAATTATAAAAAAAAAAATTTTAATCAAGAAGATAAGTTCTTTTTATTATTTGGTTGAAAACTTTATTTTTGATCTCAAATTCTATTCAAGGATTATTGTCTCGACCTTCCAGCGAAAAGATTGATTTAAAGAATTTCAAGAACCAGCCATTACAACTTTATGGTCGGAAATTTCTTGTACATCTGAAGGACAAACTTTACGTGAGGCGTTTATCGAGGTTTTAACTTATTTTACACACATGTTCCAGAAACGTCTCACGAATTTCAAACATTGGGCTCGCGTGGTCCCAGTGGCCAGAGCAGCGTCAGCTTCCTGGATCCGAAAACCGGAATTCTCTTCTACGCACTCACCAATCTGAACACCATCGCCTGCTGGAGGCCGCAAAATAAATTCACTGTAGAACAGCAAGGTTACGTATATCAAGATAACGTGACCATGATTTTCCCCAATGATCTCAAGGTAATCGCGAATTTATCAAATTGTGTTGATCATTATTAATTAGTTATTTAAAAATTTCTCTCTATGTCGTTTTATAAAATTATTTATATTTATATATTATACAAATGTAAATTTTAATATTTTACGTCAGCATCGTATATTAAATGTCAATAAAACAGCAATACCAAAACTATAATAATTTATTAAAATGTAACGCTAAGCAATTTTAATAAAGTTAGGAAAAAATATCCATAAGTCATAAAATGGAAATAATTTATGCTGCTATCTTTTATTTCTAAAGTATAATTAATTAATTAAACAGTAATTGAGTAAATATAATTTTCTTGCTCTTCACATTCTTGTTTGCTCGTAAGATTACGATCTATTATGCGAATATAAGAGCTGTTAATGGAACTCTTTAATTTTGTAGACATAATTTTTGACGTTCGTCATTAAATTCAATTCTGATCGCTTTATATATTGCGTTTTCGCCTCGACAGATCGATCGGAATGGCAATCTGTGGGTTCTCTCGGACAAATTGCCCATCTTCATGTACTCACAATTGGACCTGCACGACTATAACTTTAGGATACTAACAGGATCGGCTGAAGAACTTATCATGGGTACGGTCTGCGCCTCAACATCATCTTCGATTTACTCCACGACGATGCATGATCATAGAGATCACATGGGCCATAAGGACCACATGATGAGCACGACACCCAGGATCGGGAGATTCAATTCTGCCAGTTTCAAGAAGATCGAGTCCAGCATCCTCGTGATAACGATGTTCCTAATCAAAGCTTTTATTTGAGGAACGGCAAAATTTGAAGATATAAAAGTAGAATTTGAAAAATAATAAAAAATTAAAGACAAAATAAAAATATCTATAATAAGATACGAATAGGAAGAAAGAGAAGAAGGAGAAAGATATGAATATTCGAGGTAACGTTATCAGTATTTTCTAATAATTTTAATTTACATTATTTAGAATAATTCCAAGTGAAGTAATTGGAACAATCGAATAAAGTTTTATCAAGAACAGAATTTGTTGTAAAAGATGAATATTTAGTTAATTAACTACAAGTACAAAATTAAAGCTATTAGTCTTAATATTGGAAATTTATTATCTCATCGATTAATTGCTTCGCTTGATCCTATCTTGTAAAAATTTCCAAAAAATGTATTAGTATATAATCATATTAATAATTATAATTATAATATTATTTTAAGATTATAATTAAATATATTTTTTCTCTAAAAGTTTGGATTGGTGAAAAAAAACAGATTATGCAAAGGATTGCATAAAGGATTGCATAAAATTATGTAAAAGAATGTTTTACAAATTATTTAGACTAGGAATGATCTCCGGGTAATAATGTCAAGATGTTTTTCGAATAATCTTCTCTTGTAGTGTTCCTGTAGAAAAAATTGATTAATTGAACGTTTCTGCGGAGAGGCGGTTCTAAATGCAACTTCGATTGTCTGAAATTTCGATTTATGCGAGTTAATGAATAATGGATTCGAAAACAGTTGGATATAGCCTGCACATGCGTATAATACAATCGTTTTTTTAAATTAGGTATAAATATTCTCCTCGCATTTTTACCGTGAAATCCCTTTCAAAGAAATGGTTCCCTCTTTTAGATCACGTATATGTATTACTATTATACTCATGTTGGAACTGCCATTATATATTTATGTATTAAATGGAATGTAATATATACCATGAAAAAAAAAAGAAATATCTCTCTAATCGAATACAGTAATTTCCTTATTCTCCTCATTTTCATGCAAATTTTATAAATACTAGAACAATAAAGCGCGCGCCATTCTTTAATTTTATATTAAAAAAAATAATATTATTAAAATAATAATGTTTTTTTGACAGAATCAACTGATAACTGTCAAAAAATATTAATCGAGTTTAAAGTACCATAACATATTATTTAAAATAAATTATTTTAATTGTTAAAACATTATTATTTAAAAATTTAATTAACAAATTGACGCCTTAATCAGCTGATTTCTATAAAAAAAAATTACTAAAGCGTTAATTTACTAATTAAATTTTAAAGTAATAATATATTATAAAAATTAAAATAGTAATATGTTGTAAATAATATGTTATAATACTTTATTTTCGATTAATATTTTTTGACAGATATCAGCTGATATCAGCTGATAACTGTAAAAAATATAAACCGAGTTTAAAGTAGCTAATTTTTATCAAAAAATATTAATAAATCTTTTCGTCAATAAAATCGTAATTATAGTTTCGATGTTGTGATTATCTCGATTATTAAAAGATTCTTTTAGAAAATTCTATTTTTTTGTTCGCATTTTCCGTTTTAGATTTAAATACTAAATTTTTATGCATTGCATAATTAATTATATATTTTCTTTATGCTTTGATTGCAATGCATGCATAAAAATATGTGAATTAATTATGCAATGCATAAAAATTCATTATTTAAATCTTTAAAAGAGAGAACAAGAAAAATAGAAATTTCTACAAAAATCTTTAGATCAAGATATTCGCTTCCATTAGATTCGTGTATTTGTACACATTTATCACGCTATACGTCTCGCGCGAGACTGATCGCAAGCCTCTGAGCTACCGTGTCGCCAAGCACAACCCACACATCCACCACGCTGCGCGTCTCGCGCGGAACTGATCGTCAGATCGTCAGTCTCACAATCGAAGAGCGAAGAGTCAGTCTCGCGCGAGACGCGCAGCGTGGCGGATGTGTGGGGTGTGTTTGGCGACACGGCTGCTTAGAGTCTTGCGATAAGTCTCGCACGAGACGTGTAGCGTGGTGGATGTGTACAGACGCGCGAATCTAATAGAAGCGCAGATATTTTGATCGAAAGTTTCTATTAAAAAATTCTATTCTTTTGTTCTGTGTTAAAGATTTAAATGATGAATTTTTATGCATTGCATAATTAATTCACATATTTTTATGCATGCATTGCAATCAAAGCATAAAGAAAATATATATATATTAATTGATTATGCAATGCATAAAAATTTAGTAATTAAATCTAAAACAAAAAGTGCAAACAAAAAAATAGAATTTTTTAAAAGATCTTTTGATAATCGATATTATCATAACGTCGAGATTAATTATGATTTTATTGACGAAAAGATTTATTAACATTTTTTGATAGAAATTAGCTACTTTAAACTCGGTTAATATTTTTGACAGTTATCAGCTATTTTTTGTCAAAAAATATTCGTCGAAAATAAAGTATTATAATGTATTATTTACAACATATTACTATTTTAATACATTTAACATATTATTATTTTACAATTTACATAGCAAATTAACGGTTTAATAATATTTTTGACATACATCAGTTGATTAAAGATACAAACATTAATTTGCTAATTAAATTTTAATATAATATTATGTTATAAAAATTAAAGTAATAATATGTTTTAAATAAAATGTTATAGTATATAATGTTATAGTATATACTTTAAAATCGATTAATATTTTTTAACAGTGATAAGCTGTTTTTCGTTATAGTGTCAAATTTTAATATTTAAAGACGTGCACAAAATTTATCGTTTGCATATTTCAATACTATATTGTACTTAGATTATTTATATATCATACAAATACAAGCCTAACAACATTTTCATATTATCCTACCATCAGCATACCAGCCTACAAACTTTTTCGTATAATATACGTAATATAATTATGCGCCGTTTGCAATCCAAGGCTTAATAATTTTAATTTTCAATATTTTAAAACGCGCCAAAAATTAATCTTTCATATGTTTTAACAGTACATTGTCTGCACATTATGATGGTACCATCAGCATACCAGCCTACAAACTTTTTGATATGATATACATAATACAATTGTGCGCCGTATGGGGTCCGCGGCTTAAAATGTTTAGTTTTCAATATTTTAGAACGAGCCAAAAATTAATCGTATATATATATTTCAATACTGTATTGGTAGCAGATTATTTTGGTACCATAAGCATACCAGCGTACTACTTTTTAAATCTAATATACGTAAAATGAATCCGCGCCGTATGGGGTCCGCGGTTTAAAAATTTTAATTTTCTATATTATAAAACGCGCCAAAAAATAATCTTTTATATATTTTAACTGTACATTGTCTACACATTATGATGGTACCATTAGCATACCAGCCTACAAACTTTTTGATACAATATACGTAATATAATTGTGCGCCGTATGGGGTCCGCGGCTTAAAATGTTTAGTTTTCAATATTTTTGAACGAGCCAAAAATTAATCGTATATATATTTCAAAAGTGTATTGGTAGCAGATTATTTTTGTACCATAAGCATACCAACGTACTACTTTTTTAATCTAATATACGTAAAATGAATCCGCGCCGTATGGGGTCCGCGGATTAAACATTTTAATAGTACATTTATTACAGAATCATTTGATACCAAACAGACACCAGCGTACAAATTTTTTAACTTGATAAACATAAAATAAGGATGCGTCGCGCAGGGTCCGCGTCAAAAAAGTATTAATTTCTAATATTTTAAGACGAGCCAAAAATTCATCGATTATACATTTTAATAGTACAATGATTACAGAATCTTTTGTTACCAAGCAGACAACAGCGTACAAACTTTTTCATTTGCTAAACATAAATTAAGGATGCGTCGCATAGGGTCGCGGTAAAAAGTATCGATTTCCAATATTTTAAGACGAGCCAAAAATTCATCGATTATACATTTTAATAGTACATAGATTACAGAATCTTTTCGTACCATGCAGACACCAGCGTACAAATTTTTTAATATGATAAACATAAAATAAGGATGCGTCGCACAGGGTCCGCGTCAAAAAAGTATTAATTTCTAATATTTTAAGACGAGCCAAAAATTCAACGAATATACATTTTAATAGTACATTGATTACAGAATCTTTTGGTACCATGCAGACACCAGCGTACAAACTTTTTCATTTGCTATACATAAATTAAGGATGCGTCGCATAGGGTCAGCGGTAAAAAAGTATCGATTTCTAATATTTTAAGACGAGCCAAAAATTCATCGATTATACATTTTAATAGTACATTTTTTATAGAATCATTTGGTACCAAACAGACACCAGCGTACAAATTTTTTAACATGATATACATAAAATAATGTTGCGTCGCATAGGGTCAGCGGTAAAAAAGTAACGATTTCTAATATTTTAAGACGAGCCAAAAATTCATCGATTATACATTTTAATAGTACATTGATTACAGAATCTTTTGGTACCAAGCAGACAACAGCGTACAAATTTTTTCATTTGCTAAACATAAATTAAGGATGCGTCGCATAGGGTTAGCGGCATATATGTAACAATTTCTAATATTTTAAGACGAGCCAAAAATTCATCTATTATACATTTTAATAGTACATTGACTACAGAATCTTTTGGTACCACGCAGACACCAGCGTACACATTTTTTAATACGATAAACATAAAATAAGGATGCGTCGCGCAGGGTCCGCGTCAAAAAAGTATTAATTTCTAATATTTTAAGACGAGCCAAAAATTCATCGATTATACATTTTAATAGTACAATGATTACAGAATCTTATGGTACCAAGCAGACAACAGCGTACAAACTTTTTCATTTGATATACATAAATTAAGGATGCGTCGCATAGGGTCAGCGGTAAAAAAGTATCGATTTCTAATATTTTAAGACGAGCCAAAAATTCATCGATTATACATTTTAATAGTACATTGATTACAGAATCTTTTGGTACCAAGCAGACAACAGCGTACAAATTTTTTCATTTGCTATACATAAATTAAGGATGCGTCGCATAGGGTCAGCGACATAAATGTATCAAAATCAAATATTTTAAGACGAGCCAAAAATTCATCGATTATACATTTTAATAGTACAATGATTACAGAATCTTTTGGTACCAAGCAGACAACAGCGTACAAACTTTTTCATTTGCTATACATAAATTAAGGATGCGTCGCATAGGGTCAGCGGCATAAATGTATCAATTTCTAACATTTTAAGACGAGCCAAAAATTCATCTATTATACATTTTAATAGTACATTGATTACAGAATCTTTTGGTACCAAGCAGACAACAGCGTACAAACTTTTTCATTTGATATACATAAATTAAGGATGCGTCGCATAGGGTCAGCGGTAAAAAAGTATCGATTTTTAATATTTCAAGACGAGCCAAAAATTCCTCTATTATACATTTTAATAGTACATTGATTACAGAATCTTTTGGTACCATGCAGACCCCAGCGTACAAATTTTTTAATAGGATAAACATAAAATAAGGATGCGTCGCGCAGGGTCCGCGTCAAAAAAGTTTTAATTTCTAATATTTTAAGACGAGCCAAAAATTCATCGATTATACATTTTAATAGTACAATGATTACAGAATCTTTTCGTACCATGCAGACACCAGCGTACAAATTTTTTAACTTGATATACATAAAATAATGTTGCGTCGCATAGGGTCAGCGGTAAAAAGTATCGATTTCCAATATTTTAAGACGAGCCAAAAATTCATCGATTATACATTTTAATAGTACAATTATTACAGAATCTTTTGGTACCAAGCAGACAACAGCGTACAAACTTTTTCATTTGATATTCATAAATTAAGTATGCGTCGCATAGGATCAGCGGTAAAAAAGTATCGATTTCTAATATTTTAAGACGAGCCAAAAATTCATCTATTATACATATTAATAGTACATTGATTACAGAATCTTTTGGTACCATGCAGACACCAGCGTACAAATTTTTTAATACGATAAACATAAAATAAGGATGCGTCGCGCAGGGTCCGCGTCAAAAAAGTATTAATTTCTAATATTTTAAGACGAGCCAAAAATTCATCGATTATACATTTTAATAGTACATTGATTACAGAATCTTTTGGTACCAAGCAGACACCAGCGTACAAATTTTTTAACTTGATATACATAATATAAATATGCGTCGCACAGGGTCCGCGTCACAAAAGTATCAATTTCTAATATTTTAAGACGAGCCAAAATTCATCGATTATACATTTTAATAGTACATTGATACAGAATCTTTTGGTACCAAGCAGACAACAGCGTACAAACTTTTTCATTTGCTATACATAAATTAAGGATGCGTCGCACAGGGTCCGCGTCAAAAAAGTATCAATTTCTAATATTTTGAGACGAGCCAAAAATTCATCGATTATACATTTTAACAGTACATTGATTACAGAATCTTTTGGTACCAAGCAGACAACAGCGTACAAACTTTTTCATTTGCTATACATAAATTAAGGATGCGTCGCATAGGGTCAGCGGCATAAATGTATCAATTTCTAACATTTCAAGACGAGCCAAAAATTCATCTATTATACATTTTAATAGTACATTGATTACAGAATATTTTGGTACCATGCAGACCCCAGCGTACAAATTTTTTAATACGATAAACACAAAATAAGGATGCGTCGCGCAGGGTCCGCGTCAAAAAAGTATCAATTTCTAATATTTTAAGACGAGCCAAAAATTCATCGATTATACATTTTAATAGTACATTGATTACAGAATCTTTTCGTACCATGCAGACACCAGCGTACAAATTTTTTAATACGATAAACATAAAATAAGGATGCGTCGCGCAGGGTCCGCGTCAAAAAAGTATTAATTACTAATATTTTAAGACGAGCCAAAAATTCATCGATTATACATTTTAATAGTACAATGATTACAGAATCTTATGGTACCAAGCAGACAATAGCGTACAAACTTTTTCATTTGATATACATAAATTAAGGATGCGTCGCATAGGGTCAGCGGTAAAAAAGTATCGATTTTTAATATTTTAAGACGAGCCAAAAATTCATCTTTTATACATTTTAATAGTACATTGATTACAGAATCTTTTGGTACCAAGCAGACCCCAGCGTACAAATTTTTTAATACGATAAACACAAAATAAGGATGCGTCGCGCAGGGTCCGCGTCAAAAAAGTATCAATTTCTAATATTTTAAGACGAGCCAAAAATTCATCGATTATACATTTTAATAGTACATTGATTACAGAATCAGTTGGTACCAAACAGACACCAGCGTACAAATTTTTTAATATGATAAACATAAAATAAGGATGCGTCGCGCAGGGTCCGCGTCAAAAAAGTATCAATTTCTAATATTTTAAGACGAGCCAAAAATTCATCGATTATACATTTTAATAGTACAATTATTACAGAATCTTTTGGTACCAAGCAGACAACAGCGTACAAACTTTTTCATTTGATATACATAAATTAAGGATGCGGCGCATAGGTTCAGCGGTAAAAAGTATCAATTTCTAATATTTTAAGACGAGCCAAAAATTCATCGATTATACATTTTAATAGTACATTGATTACAGAATCTTTTGGTACCAAGCAGACAACAGCGTAAAAACTTTTTCATTTGATATACATAAATTAAGGATGCGTCGCATAGGGTCAGCGGTAAAAAAGTATCGATTTTTAATATTTCAAGACGAGCCAAAAATTCCTCTATTATACATTTTAATAGTACATTGATTACAGAATCTTTTGGTACCATGCAGACCCCAGCGTACAAATTTTTTAATAGGATAAACATAAAATAAGGATGCGTCGCGCAGGGTCCGCGTCAAAAAAGTTTTAATTTCTAATATTTTAAGACGAGCCAAAAATTCATCGATTATACATTTTAATAGTACAATGATTACAGAATCTTTTCGTACCATGCAGACACCAGCGTACAAATTTTTTAACTTGATATACATAAAATAATGTTGCGTCGCATAGGGTCAGCGGTAAAAAGTATCGATTTCCAATATTTTAAGACGAGCCAAAAATTCATCGATTATACATTTTAATAGTACAATTATTACAGAATCTTTTGGTACCAAGCAGACAACAGCGTACAAACTTTTTCATTTGATATTCATAAATTAAGTATGCGTCGCATAGGATCAGCGGTAAAAAAGTATCGATTTCTAATATTTTAAGACGAGCCAAAAATTCATCTATTATACATATTAATAGTACATTGATTACAGAATCTTTTGGTACCATGCAGACACCAGCGTACAAATTTTTTAATACGATAAACATAAAATAAGGATGCGTCGCGCAGGGTCCGCGTCAAAAAAGTATTAATTTCTAATATTTTAAGACGAGCCAAAAATTCATCGATTATACATTTTAATAGTACATTGATTACAGAATCTTTTGGTACCAAGCAGACACCAGCGTACAAATTTTTTAACTTGATATACATAATATAAATATGCGTCGCACAGGGTCCGCGTCACAAAAGTATCAATTTCTAATATTTTAAGACGAGCCAAAATTCATCGATTATACATTTTAATAGTACATTGATACAGAATCTTTTGGTACCAAGCAGACAACAGCGTACAAACTTTTTCATTTGCTATACATAAATTAAGGATGCGTCGCACAGGGTCCGCGTCAAAAAAGTATCAATTTCTAATATTTTGAGACGAGCCAAAAATTCATCGATTATACATTTTAACAGTACATTGATTACAGAATCTTTTGGTACCAAGCAGACAACAGCGTACAAACTTTTTCATTTGCTATACATAAATTAAGGATGCGTCGCATAGGGTCAGCGGCATAAATGTATCAATTTCTAACATTTCAAGACGAGCCAAAAATTCATCTATTATACATTTTAATAGTACATTGATTACAGAATATTTTGGTACCATGCAGACCCCAGCGTACAAATTTTTTAATACGATAAACACAAAATAAGGATGCGTCGCGCAGGGTCCGCGTCAAAAAAGTATCAATTTCTAATATTTTAAGACGAGCCAAAAATTCATCGATTATACATTTTAATAGTACATTGATTACAGAATCTTTTCGTACCATGCAGACACCAGCGTACAAATTTTTTAATACGATAAACATAAAATAAGGATGCGTCGCGCAGGGTCCGCGTCAAAAAAGTATTAATTACTAATATTTTAAGACGAGCCAAAAATTCATCGATTATACATTTTAATAGTACAATGATTACAGAATCTTATGGTACCAAGCAGACAATAGCGTACAAACTTTTTCATTTGATATACATAAATTAAGGATGCGTCGCATAGGGTCAGCGGTAAAAAAGTATCGATTTTTAATATTTTAAGACGAGCCAAAAATTCATCTTTTATACATTTTAATAGTACATTGATTACAGAATCTTTTGGTACCAAGCAGACCCCAGCGTACAAATTTTTTAATACGATAAACACAAAATAAGGATGCGTCGCGCAGGGTCCGCGTCAAAAAAGTATCAATTTCTAATATTTTAAGACGAGCCAAAAATTCATCGATTATACATTTTAATAGTACATTGATTACAGAATCAGTTGGTACCAAACAGACACCAGCGTACAAATTTTTTAATATGATAAACATAAAATAAGGATGCGTCGCGCAGGGTCCGCGTCAAAAAAGTATCAATTTCTAATATTTTAAGACGAGCCAAAAATTCATCGATTATACATTTTAATAGTACAATTATTACAGAATCTTTTGGTACCAAGCAGACAACAGCGTACAAACTTTTTCATTTGATATACATAAATTAAGGATGCGGCGCATAGGTTCAGCGGTAAAAAGTATCAATTTCTAATATTTTAAGACGAGCCAAAAATTCATCGATTATACATTTTAATAGTACATTGATTACAGAATCTTTTGGTACCAAGCAGACAACAGCGTACAAACTTTTTCATTTGATATACATAAATTAAGGATGCGTCGCATAGGGTCAGCGGTAAAAAAGTATCGATTTTTAATATTTTAAGACGAGCCAAAAATTCATCGATTATACATTTTAATAGTACATTGATTACAGAATCTTTTGGTACCAAGCAGACACCAGCGTACAAATTTTTTAATACGATAAACATAAAATAAGGATGCGTCGCGCAGGGTCCGCGTCAAAAAAGTATTAATTTCTAATATTTTAAGACGAGCCAAAAATTCATCGATTATACATTTTAATAGTACAATGATTACAGAATCTTTTGGTACCAAGCAGACAACAACGTACAATTTTTTCATTTGATATACATAAATTAAGGATGCGTCGAATAGGGTCAGCGGTAAAAAAGTATCGATTTCTAATATTTGAAGACGAGCCAAAAATTCATCGATTATACATTTTAATAGTACAATGATTACAGAATCTTTTCGTACCATGCAGACACCAGCGTACAAATTTTTTAACTTGATATATATAAAATAATGTTGCGTCGCATAGGGTCAGCTGTAAAAAGTATCGATTTCCAATATTTTAAGACGAGCCAAAAATTCATCGATTATACATTTTAATAGTACAATTATTACAGAATCTTTTGGTACCAAGCAGACAACAGCGTACAAACTTTTTCATTTGATATACATAAATTAAGGATGCGTCGCACAGGGTCCGCGTCAAAAAAGTTTTAATTTCTAATATTTTAAGACGAGCCAAAAATTCATCGATTATACATTTTAATAGTACAATGATTACAGAATCTTTTCGTACCATGCAGACACCAGCGTACAAATTTTTTAACTTGATATACATAAAATAATGTTGCGTCGCATAGGGTCAGCGGTAAAAAGTATCGATTTCCAATATTTTAAGACGAGCCAAAAATTCATCGATTATACATTTTAATAGTACAATTATTACAGAATCTTTTGGTACCAAGCAGACAACAGCGTACAAACTTTTTCATTTGATATACATAAATTAAGGATGCGTCGCATAGGGTCAGCGGTAAAAAAGTATCGATTTTTAATATTTTAAGACGAGCCAAAAATTCATCTTTTATACATTTTAATAGTACATTGATTACAGAATCTTTTGGTACCATGCAGACCCCAGCGTACAAATTTTTTAATACGATAAACACAAAATAAGGATTCGTCGCGCAGGGTCCGCGTCAAAAAAGTATCAATTTCTAATATTTTAAGACGAGCCAAAAATTCATCGATTATACATTTTAATAGTACATTGATTACAGAATCAGTTGGTACCAAACAGACACCAGCGTACAAATTTTTTAATACGATAAACACAAAATAAGGATGCGTCGCGCAGGGTCCGCGTCAAAAAAGTATCAATTTCTAATATTTTAAGACGAGCCAAAAATTCATCGATTATACATTTTAATAGTACATTGATTACAGAATCTTTTCGTACCATGCAGACACCAGCGTACAAATTTTTTAATACGATAAACATAAAATAAGGATGCGTCGCGCAGGGTCCGCGTCAAAAAAGTATTAATTTCTAATATTTTAAGACGAGCCAAAAATTCATCGATTATACATTTTAATAGTACAATGATTACAGAATCTTATGGTACCAAGCAGACAACAGCGTACAAACTTTTTCATTTGATATACATAAATTAAGGATGCGTCGCATAGGGTCAGCGGTAAAAAAGTATCGATTTCTAATATTTTAAGACGAGCCAAAAATTCATCGATTATACATTTTAATAGTACATTGATTACAGAATCTTTTGGTACCAAGCAGACAACAGCGTACAAATTTTTTCATTTGCTATACATAAATTAAGGATGCGTCGCATAGGGTCAGCGACATAAATGTATCAAAATCAAATATTTTAAGACGAGCCAAAAATTCATCGATTATACATTTTAATAGTACAATGATTACAGAATCTTTTGGTACCAAGCAGACAACAGCGTACAAACTTTTTCATTTGCTATACATAAATTAAGGATGCGTCGCATAGGGTCAGCGGCATAAATGTATCAATTTCTAACATTTTAAGACGAGCCAAAAATTCATCTATTATACATTTTAATAGTACATTGATTACAGAATCTTTTGGTACCAAGCAGACAACAGCGTACAAACTTTTTCATTTGATATACATAAATTAAGGATGCGTCGCATAGGGTCAGCGGTAAAAAAGTATCGATTTTTAATATTTCAAGACGAGCCAAAAATTCCTCTATTATACATTTTAATAGTACATTGATTACAGAATCTTTTGGTACCATGCAGACCCCAGCGTACAAATTTTTTAATAGGATAAACATAAAATAAGGATGCGTCGCGCAGGGTCCGCGTCAAAAAAGTTTTAATTTCTAATATTTTAAGACGAGCCAAAAATTCATCGATTATACATTTTAATAGTACAATGATTACAGAATCTTTTCGTACCATGCAGACACCAGCGTACAAATTTTTTAACTTGATATACATAAAATAATGTTGCGTCGCATAGGGTCAGCGGTAAAAAGTATCGATTTCCAATATTTTAAGACGAGCCAAAAATTCATCGATTATACATTTTAATAGTACAATTATTACAGAATCTTTTGGTACCAAGCAGACAACAGCGTACAAACTTTTTCATTTGATATTCATAAATTAAGTATGCGTCGCATAGGATCAGCGGTAAAAAAGTATCGATTTCTAATATTTTAAGACGATCCAAAAATTCATCTATTATACATATTAATAGTACATTGATTACAGAATCTTTTGGTACCATGCAGACACCAGCGTACAAATTTTTTAATACGATAAACATAAAATAAGGATGCGTCGCGCAGGGTCCGCGTCAAAAAAGTATTAATTTCTAATATTTTAAGACGAGCCAAAAATTCATCGATTATACATTTTAATAGTACATTGATTACAGAATCTTTTGGTACCAAGCAGACACCAGCGTACAAATTTTTTAACTTGATATACATAATATAAATATGCGTCGCACAGGGTCCGCGTCACAAAAGTATCAATTTCTAATATTTTAAGACGAGCCAAAATTCATCGATTATACATTTTAATAGTACATTGATACAGAATCTTTTGGTACCAAGCAGACAACAGCGTACAAACTTTTTCATTTGCTATACATAAATTAAGGATGCGTCGCACAGGGTCCGCGTCAAAAAAGTATCAATTTCTAATATTTTGAGACGAGCCAAAAATTCATCGATTATACATTTTAACAGTACATTGATTACAGAATCTTTTGGTACCAAGCAGACAACAGCGTACAAACTTTTTCATTTGCTATACATAAATTAAGGATGCGTCGCATAGGGTCAGCGGCATAAATGTATCAATTTCTAACATTTCAAGACGAGCCAAAAATTCATCTATTATACATTTTAATAGTACATTGATTACAGAATATTTTGGTACCATGCAGACCCCAGCGTACAAATTTTTTAATACGATAAACACAAAATAAGGATGCGTCGCGCAGGGTCCGCGTCAAAAAAGTATCAATTTCTAATATTTTAAGACGAGCCAAAAATTCATCGATTATACATTTTAATAGTACATTGATTACAGAATCTTTTCGTACCATGCAGACACCAGCGTACAAATTTTTTAATACGATAAACATAAAATAAGGATGCGTCGCGCAGGGTCCGCGTCAAAAAAGTATTAATTACTAATATTTTAAGACGAGCCAAAAATTCATCGATTATACATTTTAATAGTACAATGATTACAGAATCTTATGGTACCAAGCAGACAATAGCGTACAAACTTTTTCATTTGATATACATAAATTAAGGATGCGTCGCATAGGGTCAGCGGTAAAAAAGTATCGATTTTTAATATTTTAAGACGAGCCAAAAATTCATCTTTTATACATTTTAATAGTACATTAATTACAGAATCAGTTGGTACCAAACAGACACCAGCGTACAAATTTTTTAATATGATAAACATAAAATAAGGATGCGTCGCGCAGGGTCCGCGTCAAAAAAGTATCAATTTCTAATATTTTAAGACGAGCCAAAAATTCATCGATTATACATTTTAATAGTACAATTATTACAGAATCTTTTGGTACCAAGCAGACAACAGCGTACAAACTTTTTCATTTGATATACATAAATTAAGGATGCGGCGCATAGGTTCAGCGGTAAAAAGTATCGATTTCTAATATTTTAAGACGAGCCAAAAATTCATCGATTATACATTTTAATAGTACATTGATTACAGAATCTTTTGGTACCAAGCAGACAACAGCGTACAAACTTTTTCATTTGCTATACAAAATTAAGGATGCGTCGCATAGGGTCAGCGGTAAAAAAGTATCGATTTTTAATATTTTAAGACGAGACAAAAATTCATCTATTATACATTTTAATAGTACATTGATTACAGAATCTTTTGGTACCATGCAGACCCCAGCGTAAAAATTTTTTAATACGATAAACATAAAATAACTATGCGTCGCGCAGGGTCCGCGTCAAAAAAGTTTTAATTTCTAATATTTTAAGACGAGCCAAAAATTCATCGATTATACATTTTAATAGTACAATGATTACAGAATCTTTTCGTACCATGCAGACACCAGCGTACAAATTTTTTAACTTGATATACATAAAATAATGTTGCGTCGCATAGGGTCAGCGGTAAAAAGTATCTATTTCCAATATTTTAAGACGAGCCAAAAATTCATCGATTATACATTTTAATAGTACAATTATTACAGAATCTTTTGGTACCAAGCAGACAACAGCGTACAAACTTTTTCATTTGATATACATAAATTAAGGATGCGTCGCATAGGGTCAGCGGTAAAAAAGTATCGATTTTTAATATTTTAAGACGAGCCAAAAATTCATCGATTATACATTTTAATAGTACATTGATTACAGAATCTTTTGGTACCAAGCAGACACCAGCGTACAAATTTTTTAACTTGATATACATAATATAAATATGCGTCGCACAGGGTCCGCGTCACAAAAGTATCGATTTCCAATATTTTAAGACGAGCCAAAAATTCATCGATTATACATTTTAATAGTACTTTGATACAGAATCTTTTGGTACCAAGCAGACAACAGCGTACAAACTTTTTCATTTGATATACATAAATTAAGGATGCGTCGCATAGGGTCAGAGGTAAAAAAGTATCGATTTTTAATATTTTAAGACGAGCCAAAATTCATCGATTATACATTTTAATAGTACATTGATACAGAATCTTTTGGTACCAAGCAGACAACAGCGTACAAACTTTTTCATTTGCTATACTTAAATTAAGGATGCGTCGCACAGGGTCCGCGTCAAAAAAGTATCAATTTCTAATATTTTGAGACGAGCCAAAAATTCATCGATTATACATTTTAACAGTACATTGATTACAGAATCTTTTGGTACCAAGCAGACAACAGCGTACAAACTTTTTCATTTGCTATACATAAATTAAGGATGCGTCGCATAGGGTCAGCGGCATAAATGTATCAATTTCTAACATTTCAAGACGAGCCAAAAATTCATCTATTATACATTTTAATAGTACATTGATTACAGAATATTTTGGTACCATGCAGACCCCAGCGTACAAATTTTTTAATACGATAAACACAAAATAAGGATGCGTCGCGCAGGGTCCGCGTCAAAAAAGTATCAATTTCTAATATTTTAAGACGAGCCAAAAATTCATCGATTATACATTTTAATAGTACATTGATTACAGAATCTTTTCGTACCATGCAGACACCAGCGTACAAATTTTTTAATACGATAAACATAAAATAAGGATGCGTCGCGCAGGGTCCGCGTCAAAAAAGTATTAATTACTAATATTTTAAGACGAGCCAAAAATTCATCGATTATACATTTTAATAGTACAATGATTACAGAATCTTATGGTACCAAGCAGACAATAGCGTACAAACTTTTTCATTTGATATACATAAATTAAGGATGCGTCGCATAGGGTCAGCGGTAAAAAAGTATCGATTTTTAATATTTTAAGACGAGCCAAAAATTCATCTTTTATACATTTTAATAGTACATTGATTACAGAATCTTTTGGTACCAAGCAGACCCCAGCGTACAAATTTTTTAATACGATAAACACAAAATAAGGATGCGTCGCGCAGGGTCCGCGTCAAAAAAGTATCAATTTCTAATATTTTAAGACGAGCCAAAAATTCATCGATTATACATTTTAATAGTACATTGATTACAGAATCAGTTGGTACCAAACAGACACCAGCGTACAAATTTTTTAATATGATAAACATAAAATAAGGATGCGTCGCGCAGGGTCCGCGTCAAAAAAGTATCAATTTCTAATATTTTAAGACGAGCCAAAAATTCATCGATTATACATTTTAATAGTACAATTATTACAGAATCTTTTGGTACCAAGCAGACAACAGCGTACAAACTTTTTCATTTGATATACATAAATTAAGGATGCGGCGCATAGGTTCAGCGGTAAAAAGTATCGATTTCTAATATTTTAAGACGAGCCAAAAATTCATCGATTATACATTTTAATAGTACATTGATTACAGAATCTTTTGGTACCAAGCAGACAACAGCGTACAAACTTTTTCATTTGATATACATAAATTAAGGATGCGTCGCATAGGGTCAGCGGTAAAAAAGTATCGATTTTTAATATTTTAAGACGAGCCAAAAATTCATCGATTATACATTTTAATAGTACATTGATTACAGAATCTTTTGGTACCAAGCAGACACCAGCGTACAAATTTTTTAATACGATAAACATAAAATAAGGATGCGTCGCGCAGGGTCCGCGTCAAAAAAGTATTAATTTCTAATATTTTAAGACGAGCCAAAAATTCATCGATTATACATTTTAATAGTACAATGATTACAGAATCTTTTGGTACCAAGCAGACAACAACGTACAATTTTTTCATTTGATATACATAAATTAAGGATGCGTCGAATAGGGTCAGCGGTAAAAAAGTATCGATTTCTAATATTTGAAGACGAGCCAAAAATTCATCGATTATACATTTTAATAGTACAATGATTACAGAATCTTTTCGTACCATGCAGACACCAGCGTACAAATTTTTTAACTTGATATATATAAAATAATGTTGCGTCGCATAGGGTCAGCTGTAAAAAGTATCGATTTCCAATATTTTAAGACGAGCCAAAAATTCATCGATTATACATTTTAATAGTACAATTATTACAGAATCTTTTGGTACCAAGCAGACAACAGCGTACAAACTTTTTCATTTGATATACATAAATTAAGGATGCGTCGCACAGGGTCCGCGTCAAAAAAGTTTTAATTTCTAATATTTTAAGACGAGCCAAAAATTCATCGATTATACATTTTAATAGTACAATGATTACAGAATCTTTTCGTACCATGCAGACACCAGCGTACAAATTTTTTAACTTGATATACATAAAATAATGTTGCGTCGCATAGGGTCAGCGGTAAAAAGTATCGATTTCCAATATTTTAAGACGAGCCAAAAATTCATCGATTATACATTTTAATAGTACAATTATTACAGAATCTTTTGGTACCAAGCAGACAACAGCGTACAAACTTTTTCATTTGATATACATAAATTAAGGATGCGTCGCATAGGGTCAGCGGTAAAAAAGTATCGATTTTTAATATTTTAAGACGAGCCAAAAATTCATCTTTTATACATTTTAATAGTACATTGATTACAGAATCTTTTGGTACCATGCAGACCCCAGCGTACAAATTTTTTAATACGATAAACACAAAATAAGGATGCGTCGCGCAGGGTCCGCGTCAAAAAAGTATCAATTTCTAATATTTTAAGACGAGCCAAAAATTCATCGATTATACATTTTAATAGTACATTGATTACAGAATCAGTTGGTACCAAACAGACACCAGCGTACAAATTTTTTAATATGATAAACATAAAATAAGGATGCGTCGCAAAGGGTCCGCGTCAAAAAAGTACTAATTTCTAATATTTTAAGACGAGCCAAAAATTCATCGATTATACATTTTAACAGTACATTGATTACAGAATCTTTTGGTACCAAGCAGACAACAGCGTACAAACTTTTTCATTTGCTATACATAAATTAAGGATGCGTCACATAGGGTCAGCGGCATAAATGTATCAATTTCTAATATTTTAAGACGAGCCAAAAATTCATCTATTATACATTTTAATAGTACATTGATTACAGAATCTGTTGGTACCAAACAGACACCAGCGTACAAATTTTTTAATATGATAAACATAAAATAAGGATGCGTCGCGCAGGGTCCGCGTCAAAAAAGTATCAATTTCTAATATTTTAAGACGAGCCAAAAATTCATCGATTATACATTTTAACAGTACATTGATTACAGAATCTTTTGGTACCAAGCAGACAACAGCGTACAAACTTTTTCATTTGCTATACATAAATTAAGGATGCGTCGCATAGGGTCAGCGGCATAAATGTATCAATTTCTAATATTTTAAGACGAGCCAAAAATTCATCTATTATACATTTTAATAGTACATTGATTTCAGAATCTTTTGGTACCATGCAGACACCAGCGTACAAAGTTTTTAATACGATAAACATAAAATAAGGATGCGTCGCATAGGGTCAGCTGTAAAAAGTATCGATTTCCAATATTTTAAGACGAGCCAAAAATTCATCGATTATACATTTTAATAGTACAATGATTACAGAATCTTTTCGTACCATGCAGACACCAGCGTACAAATTTTTTAACTTGATATACATAAAATAATGTTGCGTCGCATAGGGTCAGCGGTAAAAAGTATCTATTTCCAATATTTTAAGACGAGCCAAAAATTCATCGATTATACATTTTAATAGTACAATTATTACAGAATCTTTTGGTACCAAGCAGACAACAGCGTACAAACTTTTTCATTTGATATACATAAATTAAGGATGCGTCGCATAGGGTCAGCGGTAAAAAAGTATCGATTTTTAATATTTTAAGACGAGCCAAAAATTCATCGATTATACATTTTAATAGTACATTGATTACAGAATCTTTTGGTACCAAGCAGACACCAGCGTACAAATTTTTTAACTTGATATACATAATATAAATATGCGTCGCACAGGGTCCGCGTCACAAAAGTATCAATTTCTAATATTTTGAGACGAGCCAAAAATTCATCGATTATACATTTTAACAGTACATTGATTACAGAATCTTTTGGTACCAAGCAGACAACAGCGTACAAACTTTTTCATTTGCTATACATAAATTAAGGTTGCGTCGCATAGGGTCAGCGGCATAAATGTATCAATTTCTAACATTTTAAGACGAGCCAAAAATTCATCTATTATACATTTTAATAGTACATTGATTACAGAATCTTTTGGTACCATGCAGACCCCAGCGTAAAAATTTTTTAATACGATAAACATAAAATAAGGATGCGTCGCGCAGGGTCCGCGTCAAAAAAGTTTTAATTTCTAATATTTTAAGACGAGCCAAAAATTCATCGATTATACATTTTAATAGTACAATGATTACAGAATCTTTTCGTACCATGCAGACACCAGCGTACAAATTTTTTAACTTGATATACATAAAATAATGTTGCGTCGCATAGGGTCAGCGGTAAAAAGTATCGATTTCCAATATTTTAAGACGAGCCAAAAATTCATCGATTATACATTTTAATAGTACAATTATTACAGAATCTTTTGGTACCAAGCAGACAACAGCGTACAAACTTTTTCATTTGATATACATAAATTAAGGATGCGTCGCATAGGGTCAGCGGTAAAAAAGTATCGATTTTTAATATTTTAAGACGAGCCAAAAATTCATCTTTTATACATTTTAATAGTACATTGATTACAGAATCTTTTGGTACCATGCAGACCCCAGCGTACAAATTTTTTAATACGATAAACACAAAATAAGGATGCGTCGCGCAGGGTCCGCGTCAAATAAGTATCAATTTCTAATATTTTAAGACGAGCCAAAAATTCATCGATTATACATTTTAATAGTACATTGATTACAGAATCAGTTGGTACCAAACAGACACCAGCGTACAAATTTTTTAATATGATAAACATAAAATAAGGATGCGTCGCAAAGGGTCCGCGTCAAAAAAGTACTAATTTCTAATATTTTAAGACGAGCCAAAAATTCATCGATTATACATTTTAACAGTACATTGATTACAGAATCTTTTGGTACCAAGCAGACAACAGCGTACAAACTTTTTCATTTGCTATACATAAATTAAGGATGCGTCACATAGGGTCAGCGGCATAAATGTATCAATTTCTAATATTTTAAGACGAGCCAAAAATTCATCTATTATACATTTTAATAGTACATTGATTACAGAATCTGTTGGTACCAAACAGACACCAGCGTACAAATTTTTTAATATGATAAACATAAAATAAGGATGCGTCGCGCAGGGTCCGCGTCAAAAAAGTATCAATTTCTAATATTTTAAGACGAGCCAAAAATTCATCGATTATACATTTTAACAGTACATTGATTACAGAATCTTTTGGTACCAAGCAGACAACAGCGTACAAACTTTTTCATTTGCTATACATAAATTAAGGATCCGTCGCATAGGGTCAGCGGCATAAATGTATCAATTTCTAATATTTTAAGACGAGCCAAAAATTCATCTATTATACATTTTAATAGTACATTGATTTCAGAATCTTTTGGTACCATGCAGACACCAGCGTACAAAGTTTTTAATACGATAAACATAAAATAAGGATGCGTCGCATAGGGTCAGCTGTAAAAAGTATCGATTTCCAATATTTTAAGACGAGCCAAAAATTCATCGATTATACATTTTAATAGTACAATTATTACAGAATCTTTTGGTACCAAGCAGACAACAGCGTACAAACTTTTTCATTTGATATACATAAATTAAGGATGCGTCGCATAGGGTCAGCGGTAAAAAAGTATCGATTTTTAATATTTTAAGACGAGCCAAAAATTCATCGATTATACATTTTAATAGTACATTGATTACAGAATCAGTTGGTACCAAACAGACACCAGCGTACAAATTTTTTAATAGGATAAACATAAAATAAGGATGCGTCGCACAGGGTCCGCGTCAAAAAAGTATTAATTTCTAATATTTTAAGACGAGCCAAAAATTCATCGATTATACATTTTAACAATACATTGATTACAGAATCCTTTGGTACCATGCAGACCCCAGCGTACAAATTTTTTAATACGATAAACATAAAATAAGGATGCGTCGCGCAGGGTCCGCGTCAAAAAAGTTTTAATTTCTAATATTTTAAGACGAGCCAAAAATTCATCGATTATACATTTTAATAGTACAATGATTACAGAATCTTTTCGTACCATGCAGACACCAGCGTACAAATTTTTTAACTTGATATACATAAAATAATGTTGCGTCGCATAGGGTCAGCGGTAAAAAGTATCGATTTCCAATATTTTAAGACGAGCCAAAAATTCATCGATTATACATTTTAATAGTACAATTATTACAGAATCTTTTGGTACCAAGCAGACAACAGCGTACAAATTTTTTAATATGATAAACATAAAATAAGGATGCGTCGCGCAGGGTCCGCGTCAAAAAAGTATCAATTTCTAATATTTTAAGACGAGCCAAAAATTCATCGATTATACATTTTAACAGTACATTGATTACAGAATCTTTTGGTACCAAGCAGACAACAGCGTACAAACTTTTTCATTTCCTATACATAAATTAAGGATCCGTCGCATAGGGTCAGCGGCATAAATGTATCAATTTCTAATATTTTAAGACGAGCCAAAAATTCATCTATTATACATTTTAATAGTACATTGATTTCAGAATCTTTTGGTACCATGCAGACAACAGCGTACAAAGTTTTTAATACGATAAACATAAAATAAGGATGCGTCGCATAGGGTCAGCTGTAAAAAGTATCGATTTCCAATATTTTAAGACGAGCCAAAAATTCATCGATTATACATTTTAATAGTACAATTATTACAGAATCTTTTGGTACCAAGCAGACAACAGCGTACAAACTTTTTCATTTGATATACATAAATTAAGGATGCGGCGCATAGGTTCAGCGATAAAAAGTATCGATTTCTAATATTTTAAGACGAGCCAAAAATTCATCGATTATACATTTTAACAGTACATTGATTACAGAATCTTTTGGTACCAAGCAGACAACAGCGTACAAACTTTTTCATTTGCTATACATAAATTAAGGATGCGTCGCACAGGGTCCGCGTCAAAAAAGTATCAATTTCTAATATTTGAAGACGAGCCAAAAATTCATCGATTATTCATTTTAATAGTACATTGATTACAGAATCTTTTGGTACCAAGCAGACACCAGCGTACAAATTTTTTAACTTGATATACATAAAATAATGTTGCGTCGCATAGGGTCAGCGATAAAAAGTATCGATTTCCAATATTTTAAGACGAGCCAAAAATTCATCGATTATACATTTTAATAGTACAATTATTACAGAATCTTTTGGTACCAAGCAGACAACAGCGTACAAACTTTTTCATTTGATATACATAAATTAAGGATGCGTCGCATAGGGTCAGCGGTAAAAAAGTATCGATTTTTAATATTTTAAGACGAGCCAAAAATTCATCGATTATACATTTTAATAGTACATTGATTACAGAATCAGTTGGTACCAAACAGACACCAGCGTACAAATTTTTTAATAGGATAAACATAAAATAAGGATGCGTCGCACAGGGTCCGCGTCAAAAAAGTATTAATTTCTAATATTTTAAGACGAGCCAAAAATTCATCGATTATACATTTTAACAATACATTGATTACAGAATCTTTTGGTACCATGCAGACCCCAGCGTACAAATTTTTTAATACGATAAACATAAAATAAGGATGCGTCGCGCAGGGTCCGCGTCAAAAAAGTTTTAATTTCTAATATTTTAAGACGAGCCAAAAATTCATCGATTATACATTTTAATAGTACAATGATTACAGAATCTTTTCGTACCATGCAGACACCAGCGTACAAATTTTTTAACTTGATATACATAAAATAATGTTGCGTCGCATAGGGTCAGCGATAAAAAGTATCGATTTCCAATATTTTAAGACGAGCCAAAAATTCATCGATTATACATTTTAATAGTACAATTATTACAGAATCTTTTGGTACCAAGCAGACAACAGCGTACAAACTTTTTCATTTGATATACATAAATTAAGGATGCGTCGCATAGGGTCAGCGGTAAAAAAGTATCGATTTTTAATATTTTAAGACGAGCCAAAAATTCATCGATTATACATTTTAATAGTACATTGATTACAGAATCTTTTGGTACCAAGCAGACACCAGCGTACAAATTTTTTAACTTGATATACATAATATAAATATGCGTCGCACAGGGTCCGCGTCACAAAAGTATCAATTTCTAATATTTTAAGACGAACCAAAAATTCATCGATTATACATTTTAATAGTACATTGATACAGAATCTTTTGGTACCAAGCAGACAACAGCGTACTAACTTTTTCATTTGCTATACATAAATTAAGGATGCGTCGCACAGGGTCCGCGTCAAAAAAGTATCAATTTCTAATATTTTGAGACGAGCCAAAAATTCATCGATTATACATTTTAACAGTACATTGATTACAGAATCTTTTCGTACCATGCAGACACCAGCGTACAAATTTTTTAATACGATAAACATAAAATAAGGATGCGTCGCGCAGGGTCCGCGTCAAAAAAGTGTTAATTTCTAATATTTTAAGACGAGCCAAAAATTCATCGATTATACATTTTAATAGTACAATGATTACAGAATCTTTTGGTACCAAGCAGACAACAGCGTACAATTTTTTCATTTGATATACATAAATTAAGGATGCGTCGCATAGGGTCAGCGGTAAAAAAGTATCGATTTCTAATATTTGAAGACGAGCCAAAAATTCATCGATTATACATTTTAATAGTACAATGATTACAGAATCTTTTCGTACCAAACAGACATCAGCGTACAAATTTTTTAACATGATATACTTAAAATAATGTTGCGTCGCTTAGGGTCAGCGGTAAAAAAGTATCGATTTCTAATATTTTAAGACGAGCCAAAAATTCATCGATTATACATTTTAATAGTACATTGATTACAGAATCTTTTGGTACCAAGCAGACAACAAGGTACAAACTTTTTCATTTGCTATACATAAATTAAGGATGCGTCGCATAGGGTCAGCGGCATAAATGTATCAATTTCTAATATTTTAAGACGAGCCAAAAATTCATCTATTATACATTTTAATAGTACATTGATTACAGAATCTTTTGGTACCATGCAGACACCAGCGTACAAATTTTTTAATACGATAAACATAAAATAAGGATGCGTCGCGCAGGGTCCGCGTCAAAAAAGTATTAATTTCTAATATTTTAAGACGAGCCAAAAATTCATCGATTATACATTTTAATAGTACAATGATTACAGAATCTTTTCGTACCATGCAGACACCAGCGTACAAATTTTTTAACTTGATATACATAAAATAATGTTGCGTCGCATAGGGTCAGCGATAAAAAGTATCGATTTCCAATATTTTAAGACGAGCCAAAAATTCATCGATTATACATTTTAATAGTACAATTATTACAGAATCTTTTGGTACCAAGCAGACAACAGCGTACAAACTTTTTCATTTGATATACATAAATTAAGGATGCGGCGCATAGGTTCAGCGGTAAAAAGTATCGATTTCTAATATTTTAAGACGAGCCAAAAATTCATCGATTATACATTTTAATAGTACATTGATTACAGAATCTTTTGGTACCAAGCAGACAACAGCGTACAAACTTTTTCATTTGCTATACATAAATTAAGGATGCGTCGCATAGGGTCAGCGGTAAAAAAGTATCGATTTTTAATATTTTAAGACGAGCCAAAAATTCATCTATTATACATTTTAATAGTACATTGATTACAGAATCTTTTGGTACCAAGCAGACAACAGCGTACAAACTTTTTCATTTGATATACATAAATTAAGGATGCGTCGCATAGGGTCAGCGGTAAAAAAGTATCGATTTTTAATATTTTAAGACGAGCCAAAAATTCATCTATTATACATTTTAATAGTACATTGATTACAGAATCTTTTGGTACCATGCAGACCCCAGCGTACAAATTTTTTAATACGATAAACATAAAATAAGTATGCGTCGCGCAGGGTCCGCGTCAAATAAGTTTTAATTTCTAATATTTTAAGACGAGCCAAAAATTCATCGATTATTCATTTTAATAGTACATTGATTACAGAATCTTTTGGTACCAAGCAGACACCAGCGTACAAATTTTTTAACTTGATATACATAAAATAATGTTGCGTCGCATAGGGTCAGCGATAAAAAGTATCAATTTCCAATATTTTAAGACGAGCCAAAAATTCATCGATTATACATTTTAATAGTACAATTATTACAGAATCTTTTGGTACCAAGCAGACAACAGCGTACAAACTTTTTCATTTGATATACATAAATTAAGGATGCGTCGCATAGGGTCAGCGGTAAAAAAGTATCGATTTTTAATATTTTAAGACGAGCCAAAAATTCATCGATTATACATTATAATAGTACATTGATTACAGAATCAGTTGGTACCAAACAGACACCAGCGTACAAATTTTTTAATATGATAAACATAAAATAAGGATGCGTCGCACAGGGTCCGCGTCAAAAAAGTATTAATTTCTAATATTTTAAGACGAGCCAAAAATTCATCGATTATACATTTTAATAGTACATTGATTACAGAATCTTTTGGTACCAAGCAGACAACAAGGTACAAACTTTTTCATTTGCTATACATAAATTAAGGATGCGTCGCATAGGGTCAGCGGCATAAATGTATCAATTTCTAATATTTTAAGACGAGCCAAAAATTCATCTATTATACATTTTAATAGTACATTGATTACAGAATCTTTTGGTACCATGCAGACACCAGCGTACAAATTTTTTAATACGATAAACATAAAATAAGGATGCGTCGCGCAGGGTCCGCGTCAAAAAAGTATTAATTTCTAATATTTTAAGACGAGCCAAAAATTCATCGATTATACTTTTTAATAGTACAATGATTACAGAATCTTATGGTACCAAGCAGACAACAGCGTACAAACTTTTTCATTTAATATACATAAATTAAGGATGCGTCGCATAGGGTCAGCGGTAAAAAAGTATCGATTTCTAATATTTTAAGACGAGCCAAAAATTCATCGATTATACATTTTAATAGTACAATGATTACAGAATCTTTTCGTACCATGCAGACAACAGCGTACAAACTTTTTCATTTGATATACATAAATTAAGGATGCGGCGCATAGGTTCAGCGGTAAAAAGTATCGATTTCTAATATTTTAAGACGAGCCAAAAATTCATCGATTATACATTTTAATAGTACATTGATTACAGAATCTTTTCGTACCATGCAGACACCAGCGTACAAATTTTTTAATACGATAAACATAAAATAAGGATGCGTCGCGCAGGGTCCGCGTCAAAAAAGTATTAATTACTAATATTTTAAGACGAGCCAAAAATTCATCGATTATACATTTTAATAGTACAATGATTACAGAATCTTATGGTACCAAGCAGACAATAGCGTACAAACTTTTTCATTTGATATACATATATTAAGGATGCGTCGCATAGGGTCAGCGGTAAAAAAGTATCGATTTTTAATATTTTAAGACGAGCCAAAAATTCATCTTTTATACATTTTAATAGTACATTGATTACAGAATCTTTTGGTACCAAGCAGACCCCAGCGTACAAATTTTTTAATACGATAAACACAAAATAAGGATGCGTCGCGCAGGGTCCGCGTCAAAAAAGTATCAATTTCTAATATTTTAAGACGAGCCAAAAATTCATCGATTATACATTTTAATAGTACATTGATTACAGAATCAGTTGGTACCAAACAGACACCAGCGTACAAATTTTTTAATATGATAAACATAAAATAAGGATGCGTCGCGCAGGGTCCGCGTCAAAAAAGTATCAATTTCTAATATTTTAAGACGAGCCAAAAATTCATCGATTATACATTTTAATAGTACAATTATTACAGAATCTTTTGGTACCAAGCAGACAACAGCGTACAAACTTTTTCATTTGATATACATAAATTAAGGATGCGGCGCATAGGTTCAGCGGTAAAAAGTATCGATTTCTAATATTTTAAGACGAGCCAAAAATTCATCGATTATACATTTTAATAGTACATTGATTACAGAATCTTTTGGTACCAAGCAGACAACAGCGTACAAACTTTTTCATTTGATATACATAAATTAAGGATGCGTCGCATAGGGTCAGCGGTAAAAAAGTATCGATTTTTAATATTTTAAGACGAGCCAAAAATTCATCGATTATACATTTTAATAGTACATTGATTACAGAATCTTTTGGTACCAAGCAGACACCAGCGTACAAATTTTTTAATACGATAAACATAAAATAAGGATGCGTCGCGCAGGGTCCGCGTCAAAAAAGTATTAATTTCTAATATTTTAAGACGAGCCAAAAATTCATCGATTATACATTTTAATAGTACAATGATTACAGAATCTTTTGGTACCAAGCAGACAACAACGTACAATTTTTTCATTTGATATACATAAATTAAGGATGCGTCGAATAGGGTCAGCGGTAAAAAAGTATCGATTTCTAATATTTGAAGACGAGCCAAAAATTCATCGATTATACATTTTAATAGTACAATGATTACAGAATCTTTTCGTACCATGCAGACACCAGCGTACAAATTTTTTAACTTGATATATATAAAATAATGTTGCGTCGCATAGGGTCAGCTGTAAAAAGTATCGATTTCCAATATTTTAAGACGAGCCAAAAATTCATCGATTATACATTTTAATAGTACAATTATTACAGAATCTTTTGGTACCAAGCAGACAACAGCGTACAAACTTTTTCATTTGATATACATAAATTAAGGATGCGTCGCACAGGGTCCGCGTCAAAAAAGTTTTAATTTCTAATATTTTAAGACGAGCCAAAAATTCATCGATTATACATTTTAATAGTACAATGATTACAGAATCTTTTCGTACCATGCAGACACCAGCGTACAAATTTTTTAACTTGATATACATAAAATAATGTTGCGTCGCATAGGGTCAGCGGTAAAAAGTATCGATTTCCAATATTTTAAGACGAGCCAAAAATTCATCGATTATACATTTTAATAGTACAATTATTACAGAATCTTTTGGTACCAAGCAGACAACAGCGTACAAACTTTTTCATTTGATATACATAAATTAAGGATGCGTCGCATAGGGTCAGCGGTAAAAAAGTATCGATTTTTAATATTTTAAGACGAGCCAAAAATTCATCTTTTATACATTTTAATAGTACATTGATTACAGAATCTTTTGGTACCATGCAGACCCCAGCGTACAAATTTTTTAATACGATAAACACAAAATAAGGATGCGTCGCGCAGGGTCCGCGTCAAAAAAGTATCAATTTCTAATATTTTAAGACGAGCCAAAAATTCATCGATTATACATTTTAATAGTACATTGATTACAGAATCAGTTGGTACCAAACAGACACCAGCGTACAAATTTTTTAATATGATAAACATAAAATAAGGATGCGTCGCAAAGGGTCCGCGTCAAAAAAGTACTAATTTCTAATATTTTAAGACGAGCCAAAAATTCATCGATTATACATTTTAACAGTACATTGATTACAGAATCTTTTGGTACCAAGCAGACAACAGCGTACAAACTTTTTCATTTGCTATACATAAATTAAGGATGCGTCACATAGGGTCAGCGGCATAAATGTATCAATTTCTAATATTTTAAGACGAGCCAAAAATTCATCTATTATACATTTTAATAGTACATTGATTACAGAATCTGTTGGTACCAAACAGACACCAGCGTACAAATTTTTTAATATGATAAACATAAAATAAGGATGCGTCGCGCAGGGTCCGCGTCAAAAAAGTATCAATTTCTAATATTTTAAGACGAGCCAAAAATTCATCGATTATACATTTTAACAGTACATTGATTACAGAATCTTTTGGTACCAAGCAGACAACAGCGTACAAACTTTTTCATTTGCTATACATAAATTAAGGATGCGTCGCATAGGGTCAGCGGCATAAATGTATCAATTTCTAATATTTTAAGACGAGCCAAAAATTCATCGATTATACATTTTAATAGTACATTGATTTCAGAATCTTTTGGTACCATGCAGACACCAGCGTACAAAGTTTTTAATACGATAAACATAAAATAAGGATGCGTCGCATAGGGTCAGCTGTAAAAAGTATCGATTTCCAATATTTTAAGACGAGCCAAAAATTCATCGATTATACATTTTAATAGTACAATGATTACAGAATCTTTTCGTACCATGCAGACACCAGCGTACAAATTTTTTAACTTGATATACATAAAATAATGTTGCGTCGCATAGGGTCAGCGGTAAAAAGTATCTATTTCCAATATTTTAAGACGAGCCAAAAATTCATCGATTATACATTTTAATAGTACAATTATTACAGAATCTTTTGGTACCAAGCAGACAACAGCGTACAAACTTTTTCATTTGATATACATAAATTAAGGATGCGTCGCATAGGGTCAGCGGTAAAAAAGTATCGATTTTTAATATTTTAAGACGAGCCAAAAATTCATCGATTATACATTTTAATAGTACATTGATTACAGAATCTTTTGGTACCAAGCAGACACCAGCGTACAAATTTTTTAACTTGATATACATAATATAAATATGCGTCGCACAGGGTCCGCGTCACAAAAGTATCAATTTCTAATATTTTGAGACGAGCCAAAAATTCATCGATTATACATTTTAACAGTACATTGATTACAGAATCTTTTGGTACCAAGCAGACAACAGCGTACAAACTTTTTCATTTGCTATACATAAATTAAGGATGCGTCGCATAGGGTCAGCGGCATAAATGTATCAATTTCTAACATTTTAAGACGAGCCAAAAATTCATCTATTATACATTTTAATAGTACATTGATTACAGAATCTTTTGGTACCATGCAGACCCCAGCGTAAAAATTTTTTAATACGATAAACATAAAATAAGGATGCGTCGCGCAGGGTCCGCGTCAAAAAAGTTTTAATTTCTAATATTTTAAGACGAGCCAAAAATTCATCGATTATACATTTTAATAGTACAATGATTACAGAATCTTTTCGTACCATGCAGACAACAGCGTACAAATTTTTTAACTTGATATACATAAAATAATGTTGCGTCGCATAGGGTCAGCGGTAAAAAGTATCGATTTCCAATATTTTAAGACGAGCCAAAAATTCATCGATTATACATTTTAATAGTACAATTATTACAGAATCTTTTGGTACCAAGCAGACAACAGCGTACAAACTTTTTCATTTGATATACATAAATTAAGGATGCGTCGCATAGGGTCAGCGGTAAAAAAGTATCGATTTTTAATATTTTAAGACGAGCCAAAAATTCATCTTTTATACATTTTAATAGTACATTGATTACAGAATCTTTTGGTACCATGCAGACCCCAGCGTACAAATTTTTTAATACGATAAACACAAAATAAGGATGCGTCGCGCAGGGTCCGCGTCAAATAAGTATCAATTTCTAATATTTTAAGACGAGCCAAAAATTCATCTATTATACATTTTAATAGTACATTGATTACAGAATCTGTTGGTACCAAACAGACACCAGCGTACAAATTTTTTAATATGATAAACATAAAATAAGGATGCGTCGCGCAGGGTCCGCGTCAAAAAAGTATCAATTTCTAATATTTTAAGACGAGCCAAAAATTCATCGATTATACATTTTAACAGTACATTGATTACAGAATCTTTTGGTACCAAGCAGACAACAGCGTACAAACTTTTTCATTTGCTATACATAAATTAAGGATCCGTCGCATAGGGTCAGCGGCATAAATGTATCCATTTCTAATATTTTAAGACGAGCCAAAAATTCATCTATTATACATTTTAATAGTACATTGATTTCAGAATCTTTTGGTACCATGCAGACACCAGCGTACAAAGTTTTTAATACGATAAACATAAAATAAGGATGCGTCGCATAGGGTCAGCTGTAAAAAGTATCGATTTCCAATATTTTAAGACGAGCCAAAAATTCATCGATTATACATTTTAATAGTACAATTATTACAGAATCTTTTGGTACCAAGCAGACAACAGCGTACAAATTTTTTAATATGATAAACATAAAATAAGGATGCGTCGCGCAGGGTCCGCGTCAAAAAAGTATCAATTTCTAATATTTTAAGACGAGCCAAAAATTCATCGATTATACATTTTAACAGTACATTGATTACAGAATCTTTTGGTACCAAGCAGACAACAGCGTACAAACTTTTTCATTTCCTATACATAAATTAAGGATCCGTCGCATAGGGTCAGCGGCATAAATGTATCAATTTCTAATATTTTAAGACGAGCCAAAAATTCATCGATTATACATTTTAATAGTACATTGATTACAGAATCAGTTGGTACCAAACAGACACCAGCGTACAAATTTTTTAATAGGATAAACATAAAATAAGTATGCGTCGCACAGGGTCCGCGTCAAAAAAGTATTAGTTTCTAATATTTTAAGACGAGCCAAAAATTCATCGATTATACATTTTAACAATACATTGATTACAGAATCTTTTGGTACCATGCAGACCCCAGCGTACAAATTTTTTAATACGATAAACATAAAATAAGGATGCGTCGCGCAGGGTCCGCGTCAAAAAAGTTTTAATTTCTAATATTTTAAGACGAGCCAAAAATTCATCGATTATACATTTTAATAGTACAATGATTACAGAATCTTTTCGTACCATGCAGACACCAGCGTACAAATTTTTTAACTTGATATACATAAAATAATGTTGCGTCGCATAGGGTCAGCGATAAAAAGTATCGATTTCCAATATTTTAAGACGAGCCAAAAATTCATCGATTATACATTTTAATAGTACAATTATTACAGAATCTTTTGGTACCAAGCAGACAACAGCGTACAAACTTTTTCATTTGATATACATAAATTAAGGATGCGGCGCATAGGTTCAGCGGTAAAAAGTATCGATTTCTAATATTTTAAGACGAGCCAAAAATTCATCGATTATACATTTTAATAGTACATTGATTACAGAATCTTTTGGTACCAAGCAGACAACAGCGTACAAACTTTTTCATTTGCTATACATAAATTAAGGATGCGTCGCATAGGGTCAGCGGTAAAAAAGTATCGATTTTTAATATTTTAAGACGAGCCAAAAATTCATCTATTATACATTTTAATAGTACATTGATTACAGAATCTTTTGGTACCAAGCAGACAACAGCGTACAAACTTTTTCATTTGATATACATAAATTAAGGATGCGTCGCATAGGGTCAGCGGTAAAAAAGTATCGATATTTAATATTTTAAGACGAGCCAAAAATTCATCTATTATACATTTTAATAGTACATTGATTACAGAATCTTTTGGTACCATGCAGACCCCAGCGTACAAATTTTTTAATACGATAAACATAAAATAAGTATGCGTCGCGCAGGGTCCGCGTCAAATAAGTTTTAATTTCTAATATTTTAAGACGAGCCAAAAATTCATCGATTATTCATTTTAATAGTACATTGATTACAGAATCTTTTGGTACCAAGCAGACACCAGCGTACAAATTTTTTAACTTGATATACATAAAATAATGTTGCGTCGCATAGGGTCAGCGATAAAAAGTATCAATTTCCAATATTTTAAGACGAGCCAAAAATTCATCGATTATACATTTTAATAGTACAATTATTACAGAATCTTTTGGTACCAAGCAGACAACAGCGTACAAACTTTTTCATTTGATATACATAAATTAAGGATGCGTCGCATAGGGTCAGCGGTAAAAAAGTATCGATTTTTAATATTTTAAGACGAGCCAAAAATTCATCGATTATACATTATAATAGTACATTGATTACAGAATCAGTTGGTACCAAACAGACACCAGCGTACAAATTTTTTAATATGATAAACATAAAATAAGGATGCGTCGCACAGGGTCCGCGTCAAAAAAGTATTAATTTCTAATATTTTAAGACGAGCCAAAAATTCATCGATTATACATTTTAACAATACATTGATTACAGAATCTTTTGGTACCAAGCAGACAACAGCGTACAAACTTTTTCATTTGCTATACATAAATTAAGAATGCGTCGCATAGGGTCAGCGGCATAAATGTATCAATTTCTAATATTTTAAGACGAGCCAAAAATTCATCTATTATACATTTTAATAGTACATTGATTACAGAATCTTTTCGTACCAAGCAGACACCAGCGTACAAATTTTTTAACTTGATATACATAAAATAATGTTGCGTCGCATAGGGTCAGCGGTAAAAAGTATCGATTTCCAATATTTTAAGACGAGCCAAAAATTCATCTATTATACATTTTAATAGTACAGTGATTATAGAATCTTTTGGTACCAAACAGACATCAGCGTACAAATTTTTTAACATGATATACTTAAAATAATGTTGCGTCGCTTAGGGTCAGCGGTAAAAAAGTATCGATTTCTAATATTTTAAGACGAGCCAAAAATTCATCGATTATACATTTTAATAGTACATTGATTACAGAATCTTTTGGTACCAAGCAGACAACAAGGTACAAACTTTTTCATTTGCTATACATAAATTAAGGATGCGTCGCATAGGGTCAGCGGCATAAATGTATCAATTTCTAATATTTTAAGACGAGCCAAAAATTCATCTGTTATACATTTTAATAGTACATTGATTACAGAATCTTTTGGTACCATGCAGACACCAGCGTACAAATTTTTTAATACGATAAACATAAAATAAGGATGCGTCGCGCAGGGTCCGCGTCAAAAAAGTATTAATTTCTAATATTTTAAGACGAGCCAAAAATTCATCGATTATACATTTTAATAGTACAATGATTACAGAATCTTTTCGTACCATGCAGACAACAGCGTACAAACTTTTTCATTTGATATACATAAATTAAGGATGCGGCGCATAGGTTCAGCGGTAAAAAGTATCGATTTCTAATATTTTAAGACGAGCCAAAAATTCATCGATTATACATTTTAATAGTACATTGATTACAGAATCTTTTCGTACCATGCAGACACCAGCGTACAAATTTTTTAATACGATAAACATAAAATAAGGATGCGTCGCGCAGGGTCCGCGTCAAAAAAGTATTAATTACTAATATTTTAAGACGAGCCAAAAATTCATCGATTATACATTTTAATAGTACAATGATTACAGAATCTTATGGTACCAAGCAGACAATAGCGTACAAACTTTTTCATTTGATATACATATATTAAGGATGCGTCGCATAGGGTCAGCGGTAAAAAAGTATCGATTTTTAATATTTTAAGACGAGCCAAAAATTCATCTTTTATACATTTTAATAGTACATTGATTACAGAATCTTTTGGTACCAAGCAGACCCCAGCGTACAAATTTTTTAATACGATAAACACAAAATAAGGATGCGTCGCGCAGGGTCCGCGTCAAAAAAGTATCAATTTCTAATATTTTAAGACGAGCCAAAAATTCATCGATTATACATTTTAATAGTACATTGATTACAGAATCAGTTGGTACCAAACAGACACCAGCGTACAAATTTTTTAATATGATAAACATAAAATAAGGATGCGTCGCGCAGGGTCCGCGTCAAAAAAGTATCAATTTCTAATATTTTAAGACGAGCCAAAAATTCATCGATTATACATTTTAATAGTACAATTATTACAGAATCTTTTGGTACCAAGCAGACAACAGCGTACAAACTTTTTCATTTGATATACATAAATTAAGGATGCGGCGCATAGGTTCAGCGGTAAAAAGTATCGATTTCTAATATTTTAAGACGAGCCAAAAATTCATCGATTATACATTTTAATAGTACATTGATTACAGAATCTTTTGGTACCAAGCAGACAACAGCGTACAAACTTTTTCATTTGATATACATAAATTAAGGATGCGTCGCATAGGGTCAGCGGTAAAAAAGTATCGATTTTTAATATTTTAAGACGAGCCAAAAATTCATCGATTATACATTTTAATAGTACATTGATTACAGAATCTTTTGGTACCAAGCAGACACCAGCGTACAAATTTTTTAATACGATAAACATAAAATAAGGATGCGTCGCGCAGGGTCCGCGTCAAAAAAGTATTAATTTCTAATATTTTAAGACGAGCCAAAAATTCATCGATTATACATTTTAATAGTACAATGATTACAGAATCTTTTGGTACCAAGCAGACAACAACGTACAATTTTTTCATTTGATATACATAAATTAAGGATGCGTCGAATAGGGTCAGCGGTAAAAAAGTATCGATTTCTAATATTTGAAGACGAGCCAAAAATTCATCGATTATACATTTTAATAGTACAATGATTACAGAATCTTTTCGTACCATGCAGACACCAGCGTACAAATTTTTTAACTTGATATATATAAAATAATGTTGCGTCGCATAGGGTCAGCTGTAAAAAGTATCGATTTCCAATATTTTAAGACGAGCCAAAAATTCATCGATTATACATTTTAATAGTACAATTATTACAGAATCTTTTGGTACCAAGCAGACAACAGCGTACAAACTTTTTCATTTGATATACATAAATTAAGGATGCGTCGCACAGGGTCCGCGTCAAAAAAGTTTTAATTTCTAATATTTTAAGACGAGCCAAAAATTCATCGATTATACATTTTAATAGTACAATGATTACAGAATCTTTTCGTACCATGCAGACACCAGCGTACAAATTTTTTAACTTGATATACATAAAATAATGTTGCGTCGCATAGGGTCAGCGGTAAAAAGTATCGATTTCCAATATTTTAAGACGAGCCAAAAATTCATCGATTATACATTTTAATAGTACAATTATTACAGAATCTTTTGGTACCAAGCAGACAACAGCGTACAAACTTTTTCATTTGATATACATAAATTAAGGATGCGTCGCATAGGGTCAGCGGTAAAAAAGTATCGATTTTTAATATTTTAAGACGAGCCAAAAATTCATCTTTTATACATTTTAATAGTACATTGATTACAGAATCTTTTGGTACCATGCAGACCCCAGCGTACAAATTTTTTAATACGATAAACACAAAATAAGGATGCGTCGCGCAGGGTCCGCGTCAAAAAAGTATCAATTTCTAATATTTTAAGACGAGCCAAAAATTCATCGATTATACATTTTAATAGTACATTGATTACAGAATCAGTTGGTACCAAACAGACACCAGCGTACAAATTTTTTAATATGATAAACATAAAATAAGGATGCGTCGCAAAGGGTCCGCGTCAAAAAAGTACTAATTTCTAATATTTTAAGACGAGCCAAAAATTCATCGATTATACATTTTAACAGTACATTGATTACAGAATCTTTTGGTACCAAGCAGACAACAGCGTACAAACTTTTTCATTTGCTATACATAAATTAAGGATGCGTCACATAGGGTCAGCGGCATAAATGTATCAATTTCTAATATTTTAAGACGAGCCAAAAATTCATCTATTATACTTTTTAATAGTACATTGATTACAGAATCTGTTGGTACCAAACAGACACCAGCGTACAAATTTTTTAATATGATAAACATAAAATAAGGATGCGTCGCGCAGGGTCCGCGTCAAAAAAGTATCAATTTCTAATATTTTAAGACGAGCCAAAAATTCATCGATTATACATTTTAACAGTACATTGATTACAGAATCTTTTGGTACCAAGCAGACAACAGCGTACAAACTTTTTCATTTCCTATACATAAATTAAGGATCCGTCGCATAGGGTCAGCGGCATAAATGTATCAATTTCTAATATTTTAAGACGAGCCAAAAATTCATCGATTATACATTTTAATAGTACATTGATTACAGAATCAGTTGGTACCAAACAGACACCAGCGTACAAATTTTTTAATAGGATAAACATAAAATAAGTATGCGTCGCACAGGGTCCGCGTCAAAAAAGTATTAGTTTCTAATATTTTAAGACGAGCCAAAAATTCATCGATTATACATTTTAACAATACATTGATTACAGAATCTTTTGGTACCATGCAGACCCCAGCGTACAAATTTTTTAATACGATAAACATAAAATAAGGATGCGTCGCGCAGGGTCCGCGTCAAAAAAGTTTTAATTTCTAATATTTTAAGACGAGCCAAAAATTCATCGATTATACATTTTAATAGTACAATGATTACAGAATCTTTTCGTACCATGCAGACACCAGCGTACAAATTTTTTAACTTGATATACATAAAATAATGTTGCGTCGCATAGGGTCAGCGATAAAAAGTATCGATTTCCAATATTTTAAGACGAGCCAAAAATTCATCGATTATACATTTTAATAGTACAATTATTACAGAATCTTTTGGTACCAAGCAGACAACAGCGTACAAACTTTTTCATTTGATATACATAAATTAAGGATGCGTCGCATAGGGTCAGCGGTAAAAAAGTATCGATTTTTAATATTTCAAGACGAGCCAAAAATTCCTCTATTATACATTTTAATAGTACATTGATTACAGAATCTTTTGGTACCATGCAGACCCCAGCGTACAAATTTTTTAATAGGATAAACATAAAATAAGGATGCGTCGCGCAGGGTCCGCGTCAAAAAAGTTTTAATTTCTAATATTTTAAGACGAGCCAAAAATTCATCGATTATACATTTTAATAGTACAATGATTACAGAATCTTTTCGTACCATGCAGACACCAGCGTACAAATTTTTTAACTTGATATACATAAAATAATGTTGCGTCGCATAGGGTCAGCGGTAAAAAGTATCGATTTCCAATATTTTAAGACGAGCCAAAAATTCATCGATTATACATTTTAATAGTACAATTATTACAGAATCTTTTGGTACCAAGCAGACAACAGCGTACAAACTTTTTCATTTGATATTCATAAATTAAGTATGCGTCGCATAGGATCAGCGGTAAAAAAGTATCGATTTCTAATATTTTAAGACGAGCCAAAAATTCATCTATTATACATATTAATAGTACATTGATTACAGAATCTTTTGGTACCATGCAGACACCAGCGTACAAATTTTTTAATACGATAAACATAAAATAAGGATGCGTCGCGCAGGGTCCGCGTCAAAAAAGTATTAATTTCTAATATTTTAAGACGAGCCAAAAATTCATCGATTATACATTTTAATAGTACATTGATTACAGAATCTTTTGGTACCAAGCAGACACCAGCGTACAAATTTTTTAACTTGATATACATAATATAAATATGCGTCGCACAGGGTCCGCGTCACAAAAGTATCAATTTCTAATATTTTAAGACGAGCCAAAATTCATCGATTATACATTTTAATAGTACATTGATACAGAATCTTTTGGTACCAAGCAGACAACAGCGTACAAACTTTTTCATTTGCTATACATAAATTAAGGATGCGTCGCACAGGGTCCGCGTCAAAAAAGTATCAATTTCTAATATTTTGAGACGAGCCAAAAATTCATCGATTATACATTTTAACAGTACATTGATTACAGAATCTTTTGGTACCAAGCAGACAACAGCGTACAAACTTTTTCATTTGCTATACATAAATTAAGGATGCGTCGCATAGGGTCAGCGGCATAAATGTATCAATTTCTAACATTTCAAGACGAGCCAAAAATTCATCTATTATACATTTTAATAGTACATTGATTACAGAATATTTTGGTACCATGCAGACCCCAGCGTACAAATTTTTTAATACGATAAACACAAAATAAGGATGCGTCGCGCAGGGTCCGCGTCAAAAAAGTATCAATTTCTAATATTTTAAGACGAGCCAAAAATTCATCGATTATACATTTTAATAGTACATTGATTACAGAATCTTTTCGTACCATGCAGACACCAGCGTACAAATTTTTTAATACGATAAACATAAAATAAGGATGCGTCGCGCAGGGTCCGCGTCAAAAAAGTATTAATTACTAATATTTTAAGACGAGCCAAAAATTCATCGATTATACATTTTAATAGTACAATGATTACAGAATCTTATGGTACCAAGCAGACAATAGCGTACAAACTTTTTCATTTGATATACATAAATTAAGGATGCGTCGCATAGGGTCAGCGGTAAAAAAGTATCGATTTTTAATATTTTAAGACGAGCCAAAAATTCATCTTTTATACATTTTAATAGTACATTGATTACAGAATCTTTTGGTACCAAGCAGACCCCAGCGTACAAATTTTTTAATACGATAAACACAAAATAAGGATGCGTCGCGCAGGGTCCGCGTCAAAAAAGTATCAATTTCTAATATTTTAAGACGAGCCAAAAATTCATCGATTATACATTTTAATAGTACATTGATTACAGAATCAGTTGGTACCAAACAGACACCAGCGTACAAATTTTTTAATATGATAAACATAAAATAAGGATGCGTCGCGCAGGGTCCGCGTCAAAAAAGTATCAATTTCTAATATTTTAAGACGAGCCAAAAATTCATCGATTATACATTTTAATAGTACAATTATTACAGAATCTTTTGGTACCAAGCAGACAACAGCGTACAAACTTTTTCATTTGATATACATAAATTAAGGATGCGGCGCATAGGTTCAGCGGTAAAAAGTATCAATTTCTAATATTTTAAGACGAGCCAAAAATTCATCGATTATACATTTTAATAGTACATTGATTACAGAATCTTTTGGTACCAAGCAGACAACAGCGTAAAAACTTTTTCATTTGATATACATAAATTAAGGATGCGTCGCATAGGGTCAGCGGTAAAAAAGTATCGATTTTTAATATTTCAAGACGAGCCAAAAATTCCTCTATTATACATTTTAATAGTACATTGATTACAGAATCTTTTGGTACCATGCAGACCCCAGCGTACAAATTTTTTAATAGGATAAACATAAAATAAGGATGCGTCGCGCAGGGTCCGCGTCAAAAAAGTTTTAATTTCTAATATTTTAAGACGAGCCAAAAATTCATCGATTATACATTTTAATAGTACAATGATTACAGAATCTTTTCGTACCATGCAGACACCAGCGTACAAATTTTTTAACTTGATATACATAAAATAATGTTGCGTCGCATAGGGTCAGCGGTAAAAAGTATCGATTTCCAATATTTTAAGACGAGCCAAAAATTCATCGATTATACATTTTAATAGTACAATTATTACAGAATCTTTTGGTACCAAGCAGACAACAGCGTACAAACTTTTTCATTTGATATTCATAAATTAAGTATGCGTCGCATAGGATCAGCGGTAAAAAAGTATCGATTTCTAATATTTTAAGACGAGCCAAAAATTCATCTATTATACATATTAATAGTACATTGATTACAGAATCTTTTGGTACCATGCAGACACCAGCGTACAAATTTTTTAATACGATAAACATAAAATAAGGATGCGTCGCGCAGGGTCCGCGTCAAAAAAGTATTAATTTCTAATATTTTAAGACGAGCCAAAAATTCATCGATTATACATTTTAATAGTACATTGATTACAGAATCTTTTGGTACCAAGCAGACACCAGCGTACAAATTTTTTAACTTGATATACATAATATAAATATGCGTCGCACAGGGTCCGCGTCACAAAAGTATCAATTTCTAATATTTTAAGACGAGCCAAAATTCATCGATTATACATTTTAATAGTACATTGATACAGAATCTTTTGGTACCAAGCAGACAACAGCGTACAAACTTTTTCATTTGCTATACATAAATTAAGGATGCGTCGCACAGGGTCCGCGTCAAAAAAGTATCAATTTCTAATATTTTGAGACGAGCCAAAAATTCATCGATTATACATTTTAACAGTACATTGATTACAGAATCTTTTGGTACCAAGCAGACAACAGCGTACAAACTTTTTCATTTGCTATACATAAATTAAGGATGCGTCGCATAGGGTCAGCGGCATAAATGTATCAATTTCTAACATTTCAAGACGAGCCAAAAATTCATCTATTATACATTTTAATAGTACATTGATTACAGAATATTTTGGTACCATGCAGACCCCAGCGTACAAATTTTTTAATACGATAAACACAAAATAAGGATGCGTCGCGCAGGGTCCGCGTCAAAAAAGTATCAATTTCTAATATTTTAAGACGAGCCAAAAATTCATCGATTATACATTTTAATAGTACATTGATTACAGAATCTTTTCGTACCATGCAGACACCAGCGTACAAATTTTTTAATACGATAAACATAAAATAAGGATGCGTCGCGCAGGGTCCGCGTCAAAAAAGTATTAATTACTAATATTTTAAGACGAGCCAAAAATTCATCGATTATACATTTTAATAGTACAATGATTACAGAATCTTATGGTACCAAGCAGACAATAGCGTACAAACTTTTTCATTTGATATACATAAATTAAGGATGCGTCGCATAGGGTCAGCGGTAAAAAAGTATCGATTTTTAATATTTTAAGACGAGCCAAAAATTCATCTTTTATACATTTTAATAGTACATTGATTACAGAATCTTTTGGTACCAAGCAGACCCCAGCGTACAAATTTTTTAATACGATAAACACAAAATAAGGATGCGTCGCGCAGGGTCCGCGTCAAAAAAGTATCAATTTCTAATATTTTAAGACGAGCCAAAAATTCATCGATTATACATTTTAATAGTACATTGATTACAGAATCAGTTGGTACCAAACAGACACCAGCGTACAAATTTTTTAATATGATAAACATAAAATAAGGATGCGTCGCGCAGGGTCCGCGTCAAAAAAGTATCAATTTCTAATATTTTAAGACGAGCCAAAAATTCATCGATTATACATTTTAATAGTACAATGATTACAGAATCTTTTCGTACCATGCAGACACCAGCGTACAAATTTTTTAACTTGATATACATAAAATAATGTTGCGTCGCATAGGGTCAGCGGTAAAAAGTATCTATTTCCAATATTTTAAGACGAGCCAAAAATTCATCGATTATACATTTTAATAGTACAATTATTACAGAATCTTTTGGTACCAAGCAGACAACAGCGTACAAACTTTTTCATTTGATATACATAAATTAAGGATGCGTCGCATAGGGTCAGCGGTAAAAAAGTATCGATTTTTAATATTTTAAGACGAGCCAAAAATTCATCGATTATACATTTTAATAGTACATTGATTACAGAATCTTTTGGTACCAAGCAGACACCAGCGTACAAATTTTTTAACTTGATATACATAATATAAATATGCGTCGCACAGGGTCCGCGTCACAAAAGTATCGATTTCCAATATTTTAAGACGAGCCAAAAATTCATCGATTATACATTTTAATAGTACTTTGATACAGAATCTTTTGGTACCAAGCAGACAACAGCGTACAAACTTTTTCATTTGATATACATAAATTAAGGATGCGTCGCATAGGGTCAGAGGTAAAAAAGTATCGATTTTTAATATTTTAAGACGAGCCAAAATTCATCGATTATACATTTTAATAGTACATTGATACAGAATCTTTTGGTACCAAGCAGACAACAGCGTACAAACTTTTTCATTTGCTATACTTAAATTAAGGATGCGTCGCACAGGGTCCGCGTCAAAAAAGTATCAATTTCTAATATTTTGAGACGAGCCAAAAATTCATCGATTATACATTTTAACAGTACATTGATTACAGAATCTTTTGGTACCAAGCAGACAACAGCGTACAAACTTTTTCATTTGCTATACATAAATTAAGGATGCGTCGCATAGGGTCAGCGGCATAAATGTATCAATTTCTAACATTTCAAGACGAGCCAAAAATTCATCTATTATACATTTTAATAGTACATTGATTACAGAATATTTTGGTACCATGCAGACCCCAGCGTACAAATTTTTTAATACGATAAACACAAAATAAGGATGCGTCGCGCAGGGTCCGCGTCAAAAAAGTATCAATTTCTAATATTTTAAGACGAGCCAAAAATTCATCGATTATACATTTTAATAGTACATTGATTACAGAATCTTTTCGTACCATGCAGACACCAGCGTACAAATTTTTTAATACGATAAACATAAAATAAGGATGCGTCGCGCAGGGTCCGCGTCAAAAAAGTATTAATTACTAATATTTTAAGACGAGCCAAAAATTCATCGATTATACATTTTAATAGTACAATGATTACAGAATCTTATGGTACCAAGCAGACAATAGCGTACAAACTTTTTCATTTGATATACATAAATTAAGGATGCGTCGCATAGGGTCAGCGGTAAAAAAGTATCGATTTTTAATATTTTAAGACGAGCCAAAAATTCATCTTTTATACATTTTAATAGTACATTGATTACAGAATCTTTTGGTACCAAGCAGACCCCAGCGTACAAATTTTTTAATACGATAAACACAAAATAAGGATGCGTCGCGCAGGGTCCGCGTCAAAAAAGTATCAATTTCTAATATTTTAAGACGAGCCAAAAATTCATCGATTATACATTTTAATAGTACATTGATTACAGAATCAGTTGGTACCAAACAGACACCAGCGTACAAATTTTTTAATATGATAAACATAAAATAAGGATGCGTCGCGCAGGGTCCGCGTCAAAAAAGTATCAATTTCTAATATTTTAAGACGAGCCAAAAATTCATCGATTATACATTTTAATAGTACAATTATTACAGAATCTTTTGGTACCAAGCAGACAACAGCGTACAAACTTTTTCATTTGATATACATAAATTAAGGATGCGGCGCATAGGTTCAGCGGTAAAAAGTATCGATTTCTAATATTTTAAGACGAGCCAAAAATTCATCGATTATACATTTTAATAGTACATTGATTACAGAATCTTTTGGTACCAAGCAGACAACAGCGTACAAACTTTTTCATTTGATATACATAAATTAAGGATGCGTCGCATAGGGTCAGCGGTAAAAAAGTATCGATTTTTAATATTTTAAGACGAGCCAAAAATTCATCGATTATACATTTTAATAGTACATTGATTACAGAATCTTTTGGTACCAAGCAGACACCAGCGTACAAATTTTTTAATACGATAAACATAAAATAAGGATGCGTCGCGCAGGGTCCGCGTCAAAAAAGTATTAATTTCTAATATTTTAAGACGAGCCAAAAATTCATCGATTATACATTTTAATAGTACAATGATTACAGAATCTTTTGGTACCAAGCAGACAACAACGTACAATTTTTTCATTTGATATACATAAATTAAGGATGCGTCGAATAGGGTCAGCGGTAAAAAAGTATCGATTTCTAATATTTGAAGACGAGCCAAAAATTCATCGATTATACATTTTAATAGTACAATGATTACAGAATCTTTTCGTACCATGCAGACACCAGCGTACAAATTTTTTAACTTGATATATATAAAATAATGTTGCGTCGCATAGGGTCAGCTGTAAAAAGTATCGATTTCCAATATTTTAAGACGAGCCAAAAATTCATCGATTATACATTTTAATAGTACAATTATTACAGAATCTTTTGGTACCAAGCAGACAACAGCGTACAAACTTTTTCATTTGATATACATAAATTAAGGATGCGTCGCACAGGGTCCGCGTCAAAAAAGTTTTAATTTCTAATATTTTAAGACGAGCCAAAAATTCATCGATTATACATTTTAATAGTACAATGATTACAGAATCTTTTCGTACCATGCAGACACCAGCGTACAAATTTTTTAACTTGATATACATAAAATAATGTTGCGTCGCATAGGGTCAGCGGTAAAAAGTATCGATTTCCAATATTTTAAGACGAGCCAAAAATTCATCGATTATACATTTTAATAGTACAATTATTACAGAATCTTTTGGTACCAAGCAGACAACAGCGTACAAACTTTTTCATTTGATATACATAAATTAAGGATGCGTCGCATAGGGTCAGCGGTAAAAAAGTATCGATTTTTAATATTTTAAGACGAGCCAAAAATTCATCTTTTATACATTTTAATAGTACATTGATTACAGAATCTTTTGGTACCATGCAGACCCCAGCGTACAAATTTTTTAATACGATAAACACAAAATAAGGATGCGTCGCGCAGGGTCCGCGTCAAAAAAGTATCAATTTCTAATATTTTAAGACGAGCCAAAAATTCATCGATTATACATTTTAATAGTACATTGATTACAGAATCAGTTGGTACCAAACAGACACCAGCGTACAAATTTTTTAATATGATAAACATAAAATAAGGATGCGTCGCAAAGGGTCCGCGTCAAAAAAGTACTAATTTCTAATATTTTAAGACGAGCCAAAAATTCATCGATTATACATTTTAACAGTACATTGATTACAGAATCTTTTGGTACCAAGCAGACAACAGCGTACAAACTTTTTCATTTGCTATACATAAATTAAGGATGCGTCACATAGGGTCAGCGGCATAAATGTATCAATTTCTAATATTTTAAGACGAGCCAAAAATTCATCTATTATACATTTTAATAGTACATTGATTACAGAATCTGTTGGTACCAAACAGACACCAGCGTACAAATTTTTTAATATGATAAACATAAAATAAGGATGCGTCGCGCAGGGTCCGCGTCAAAAAAGTATCAATTTCTAATATTTTAAGACGAGCCAAAAATTCATCGATTATACATTTTAACAGTACATTGATTACAGAATCTTTTGGTACCAAGCAGACAACAGCGTACAAACTTTTTCATTTGCTATACATAAATTAAGGATGCGTCGCATAGGGTCAGCGGCATAAATGTATCAATTTCTAATATTTTAAGACGAGCCAAAAATTCATCTATTATACATTTTAATAGTACATTGATTTCAGAATCTTTTGGTACCATGCAGACACCAGCGTACAAAGTTTTTAATACGATAAACATAAAATAAGGATGCGTCGCATAGGGTCAGCTGTAAAAAGTATCGATTTCCAATATTTTAAGACGAGCCAAAAATTCATCGATTATACATTTTAATAGTACAATGATTACAGAATCTTTTCGTACCATGCAGACACCAGCGTACAAATTTTTTAACTTGATATACATAAAATAATGTTGCGTCGCATAGGGTCAGCGGTAAAAAGTATCTATTTCCAATATTTTAAGACGAGCCAAAAATTCATCGATTATACATTTTAATAGTACAATTATTACAGAATCTTTTGGTACCAAGCAGACAACAGCGTACAAACTTTTTCATTTGATATACATAAATTAAGGATGCGTCGCATAGGGTCAGCGGTAAAAAAGTATCGATTTTTAATATTTTAAGACGAGCCAAAAATTCATCGATTATACATTTTAATAGTACATTGATTACAGAATCTTTTGGTACCAAGCAGACACCAGCGTACAAATTTTTTAACTTGATATACATAATATAAATATGCGTCGCACAGGGTCCGCGTCACAAAAGTATCAATTTCTAATATTTTGAGACGAGCCAAAAATTCATCGATTATACATTTTAACAGTACATTGATTACAGAATCTTTTGGTACCAAGCAGACAACAGCGTACAAACTTTTTCATTTGCTATACATAAATTAAGGTTGCGTCGCATAGGGTCAGCGGCATAAATGTATCAATTTCTAACATTTTAAGACGAGCCAAAAATTCATCTATTATACATTTTAATAGTACATTGATTACAGAATCTTTTGGTACCATGCAGACCCCAGCGTAAAAATTTTTTAATACGATAAACATAAAATAAGGATGCGTCGCGCAGGGTCCGCGTCAAAAAAGTTTTAATTTCTAATATTTTAAGACGAGCCAAAAATTCATCGATTATACATTTTAATAGTACAATGATTACAGAATCTTTTCGTACCATGCAGACACCAGCGTACAAATTTTTTAACTTGATATACATAAAATAATGTTGCGTCGCATAGGGTCAGCGGTAAAAAGTATCGATTTCCAATATTTTAAGACGAGCCAAAAATTCATCGATTATACATTTTAATAGTACAATTATTACAGAATCTTTTGGTACCAAGCAGACAACAGCGTACAAACTTTTTCATTTGATATACATAAATTAAGGATGCGTCGCATAGGGTCAGCGGTAAAAAAGTATCGATTTTTAATATTTTAAGACGAGCCAAAAATTCATCTTTTATACATTTTAATAGTACATTGATTACAGAATCTTTTGGTACCATGCAGACCCCAGCGTACAAATTTTTTAATACGATAAACACAAAATAAGGATGCGTCGCGCAGGGTCCGCGTCAAATAAGTATCAATTTCTAATATTTTAAGACGAGCCAAAAATTCATCGATTATACATTTTAATAGTACATTGATTACAGAATCAGTTGGTACCAAACAGACACCAGCGTACAAATTTTTTAATATGATAAACATAAAATAAGGATGCGTCGCAAAGGGTCCGCGTCAAAAAAGTACTAATTTCTAATATTTTAAGACGAGCCAAAAATTCATCGATTATACATTTTAACAGTACATTGATTACAGAATCTTTTGGTACCAAGCAGACAACAGCGTACAAACTTTTTCATTTGCTATACATAAATTAAGGATGCGTCACATAGGGTCAGCGGCATAAATGTATCAATTTCTAATATTTTAAGACGAGCCAAAAATTCATCTATTATACATTTTAATAGTACATTGATTACAGAATCTGTTGGTACCAAACAGACACCAGCGTACAAATTTTTTAATATGATAAACATAAAATAAGGATGCGTCGCGCAGGGTCCGCGTCAAAAAAGTATCAATTTCTAATATTTTAAGACGAGCCAAAAATTCATCGATTATACATTTTAACAGTACATTGATTACAGAATCTTTTGGTACCAAGCAGACAACAGCGTACAAACTTTTTCATTTGCTATACATAAATTAAGGATCCGTCGCATAGGGTCAGCGGCATAAATGTATCAATTTCTAATATTTTAAGACGAGCCAAAAATTCATCTATTATACATTTTAATAGTACATTGATTTCAGAATCTTTTGGTACCATGCAGACACCAGCGTACAAAGTTTTTAATACGATAAACATAAAATAAGGATGCGTCGCATAGGGTCAGCTGTAAAAAGTATCGATTTCCAATATTTTAAGACGAGCCAAAAATTCATCGATTATACATTTTAATAGTACAATTATTACAGAATCTTTTGGTACCAAGCAGACAACAGCGTACAAACTTTTTCATTTGATATACATAAATTAAGGATGCGTCGCATAGGGTCAGCGGTAAAAAAGTATCGATTTTTAATATTTTAAGACGAGCCAAAAATTCATCGATTATACATTTTAATAGTACATTGATTACAGAATCAGTTGGTACCAAACAGACACCAGCGTACAAATTTTTTAATAGGATAAACATAAAATAAGGATGCGTCGCACAGGGTCCGCGTCAAAAAAGTATTAATTTCTAATATTTTAAGACGAGCCAAAAATTCATCGATTATACATTTTAACAATACATTGATTACAGAATCCTTTGGTACCATGCAGACCCCAGCGTACAAATTTTTTAATACGATAAACATAAAATAAGGATGCGTCGCGCAGGGTCCGCGTCAAAAAAGTTTTAATTTCTAATATTTTAAGACGAGCCAAAAATTCATCGATTATACATTTTAATAGTACAATGATTACAGAATCTTTTCGTACCATGCAGACACCAGCGTACAAATTTTTTAACTTGATATACATAAAATAATGTTGCGTCGCATAGGGTCAGCGGTAAAAAGTATCGATTTCCAATATTTTAAGACGAGCCAAAAATTCATCGATTATACATTTTAATAGTACAATTATTACAGAATCTTTTGGTACCAAGCAGACAACAGCGTACAAATTTTTTAATATGATAAACATAAAATAAGGATGCGTCGCGCAGGGTCCGCGTCAAAAAAGTATCAATTTCTAATATTTTAAGACGAGCCAAAAATTCATCGATTATACATTTTAACAGTACATTGATTACAGAATCTTTTGGTACCAAGCAGACAACAGCGTACAAACTTTTTCATTTCCTATACATAAATTAAGGATCCGTCGCATAGGGTCAGCGGCATAAATGTATCAATTTCTAATATTTTAAGACGAGCCAAAAATTCATCTATTATACATTTTAATAGTACATTGATTTCAGAATCTTTTGGTACCATGCAGACAACAGCGTACAAAGTTTTTAATACGATAAACATAAAATAAGGATGCGTCGCATAGGGTCAGCTGTAAAAAGTATCGATTTCCAATATTTTAAGACGAGCCAAAAATTCATCGATTATACATTTTAATAGTACAATTATTACAGAATCTTTTGGTACCAAGCAGACAACAGCGTACAAACTTTTTCATTTGATATACATAAATTAAGGATGCGGCGCATAGGTTCAGCGATAAAAAGTATCGATTTCTAATATTTTAAGACGAGCCAAAAATTCATCGATTATACATTTTAACAGTACATTGATTACAGAATCTTTTGGTACCAAGCAGACAACAGCGTACAAACTTTTTCATTTGCTATACATAAATTAAGGATGCGTCGCACAGGGTCCGCGTCAAAAAAGTATCAATTTCTAATATTTGAAGACGAGCCAAAAATTCATCGATTATTCATTTTAATAGTACATTGATTACAGAATCTTTTGGTACCAAGCAGACACCAGCGTACAAATTTTTTAACTTGATATACATAAAATAATGTTGCGTCGCATAGGGTCAGCGATAAAAAGTATCGATTTCCAATATTTTAAGACGAGCCAAAAATTCATCGATTATACATTTTAATAGTACAATTATTACAGAATCTTTTGGTACCAAGCAGACAACAGCGTACAAACTTTTTCATTTGATATACATAAATTAAGGATGCGTCGCATAGGGTCAGCGGTAAAAAAGTATCGATTTTTAATATTTTAAGACGAGCCAAAAATTCATCGATTATACATTTTAATAGTACATTGATTACAGAATCAGTTGGTACCAAACAGACACCAGCGTACAAATTTTTTAATAGGATAAACATAAAATAAGGATGCGTCGCACAGGGTCCGCGTCAAAAAAGTATTAATTTCTAATATTTTAAGACGAGCCAAAAATTCATCGATTATACATTTTAACAATACATTGATTACAGAATCTTTTGGTACCATGCAGACCCCAGCGTACAAATTTTTTAATACGATAAACATAAAATAAGGATGCGTCGCGCAGGGTCCGCGTCAAAAAAGTTTTAATTTCTAATATTTTAAGACGAGCCAAAAATTCATCGATTATACATTTTAATAGTACAATGATTACAGAATCTTTTCGTACCATGCAGACACCAGCGTACAAATTTTTTAACTTGATATACATAAAATAATGTTGCGTCGCATAGGGTCAGCGATAAAAAGTATCGATTTCCAATATTTTAAGACGAGCCAAAAATTCATCGATTATACATTTTAATAGTACAATTATTACAGAATCTTTTGGTACCAAGCAGACAACAGCGTACAAACTTTTTCATTTGATATACATAAATTAAGGATGCGTCGCATAGGGTCAGCGGTAAAAAAGTATCGATTTTTAATATTTTAAGACGAGCCAAAAATTCATCGATTATACATTTTAATAGTACATTGATTACAGAATCTTTTGGTACCAAGCAGACACCAGCGTACAAATTTTTTAACTTGATATACATAATATAAATATGCGTCGCACAGGGTCCGCGTCACAAAAGTATCAATTTCTAATATTTTAAGACGAACCAAAAATTCATCGATTATACATTTTAATAGTACATTGATACAGAATCTTTTGGTACCAAGCAGACAACAGCGTACTAACTTTTTCATTTGCTATACATAAATTAAGGATGCGTCGCACAGGGTCCGCGTCAAAAAAGTATCAATTTCTAATATTTTGAGACGAGCCAAAAATTCATCGATTATACATTTTAACAGTACATTGATTACAGAATCTTTTGGTACCAAGCAGACAACAGCGCACAAACTTTTTCATTTGCTATACATAAATTAAGGATGCGTCGCATAGGGTCAGCGGCATAAATGTATCAATTTCTAACATTTTAAGACGAGCCAAAAATTCATCTATTATATATTTTAATAGTACATTGATTACAGAATCTTTTCGTACCATGCAGACACCAGCGTACAAATTTTTTAATACGATAAACATAAAATAAGGATGCGTCGCGCAGGGTCCGCGTCAAAAAAGTGTTAATTTCTAATATTTTAAGACGAGCCAAAAATTCATCGATTATACATTTTAATAGTACAATGATTACAGAATCTTTTGGTACCAAGCAGACAACAGCGTACAATTTTTTCATTTGATATACATAAATTAAGGATGCGTCGCATAGGGTCAGCGGTAAAAAAGTATCGATTTCTAATATTTGAAGACGAGCCAAAAATTCATCGATTATACATTTTAATAGTACAATGATTACAGAATCTTTTCGTACCAAACAGACATCAGCGTACAAATTTTTTAACATGATATACTTAAAATAATGTTGCGTCGCTTAGGGTCAGCGGTAAAAAAGTATCGATTTCTAATATTTTAAGACGAGCCAAAAATTCATCGATTATACATTTTAATAGTACATTGATTACAGAATCTTTTGGTACCAAGCAGACAACAAGGTACAAACTTTTTCATTTGCTATACATAAATTAAGGATGCGTCGCATAGGGTCAGCGGCATAAATGTATCAATTTCTAATATTTTAAGACGAGCCAAAAATTCATCTATTATACATTTTAATAGTACATTGATTACAGAATCTTTTGGTACCATGCAGACACCAGCGTACAAATTTTTTAATACGATAAACATAAAATAAGGATGCGTCGCGCAGGGTCCGCGTCAAAAAAGTATTAATTTCTAATATTTTAAGACGAGCCAAAAATTCATCGATTATACATTTTAATAGTACAATGATTACAGAATCTTTTCGTACCATGCAGACACCAGCGTACAAATTTTTTAACTTGATATACATAAAATAATGTTGCGTCGCATAGGGTCAGCGATAAAAAGTATCGATTTCCAATATTTTAAGACGAGCCAAAAATTCATCGATTATACATTTTAATAGTACAATTATTACAGAATCTTTTGGTACCAAGCAGACAACAGCGTACAAACTTTTTCATTTGATATACATAAATTAAGGATGCGGCGCATAGGTTCAGCGGTAAAAAGTATCGATTTCTAATATTTTAAGACGAGCCAAAAATTCATCGATTATACATTTTAATAGTACATTGATTACAGAATCTTTTGGTACCAAGCAGACAACAGCGTACAAACTTTTTCATTTGCTATACATAAATTAAGGATGCGTCGCATAGGGTCAGCGGTAAAAAAGTATCGATTTTTAATATTTTAAGACGAGCCAAAAATTCATCTATTATACATTTTAATAGTACATTGATTACAGAATCTTTTGGTACCAAGCAGACAACAGCGTACAAACTTTTTCATTTGATATACATAAATTAAGGATGCGTCGCATAGGGTCAGCGGTAAAAAAGTATCGATTTTTAATATTTTAAGACGAGCCAAAAATTCATCTATTATACATTTTAATAGTACATTGATTACAGAATCTTTTGGTACCATGCAGACCCCAGCGTACAAATTTTTTAATACGATAAACATAAAATAAGTATGCGTCGCGCAGGGTCCGCGTCAAATAAGTTTTAATTTCTAATATTTTAAGACGAGCCAAAAATTCATCGATTATTCATTTTAATAGTACATTGATTACAGAATCTTTTGGTACCAAGCAGACACCAGCGTACAAATTTTTTAACTTGATATACATAAAATAATGTTGCGTCGCATAGGGTCAGCGATAAAAAGTATCAATTTCCAATATTTTAAGACGAGCCAAAAATTCATCGATTATACATTTTAATAGTACAATTATTACAGAATCTTTTGGTACCAAGCAGACAACAGCGTACAAACTTTTTCATTTGATATACATAAATTAAGGATGCGTCGCATAGGGTCAGCGGTAAAAAAGTATCGATTTTTAATATTTTAAGACGAGCCAAAAATTCATCGATTATACATTATAATAGTACATTGATTACAGAATCAGTTGGTACCAAACAGACACCAGCGTACAAATTTTTTAATATGATAAACATAAAATAAGGATGCGTCGCACAGGGTCCGCGTCAAAAAAGTATTAATTTCTAATATTTTAAGACGAGCCAAAAATTCATCGATTATACATTTTAATAGTACATTGATTACAGAATCTTTTGGTACCAAGCAGACAACAAGGTACAAACTTTTTCATTTGCTATACATAAATTAAGGATGCGTCGCATAGGGTCAGCGGCATAAATGTATCAATTTCTAATATTTTAAGACGAGCCAAAAATTCATCTATTATACATTTTAATAGTACATTGATTACAGAATCTTTTGGTACCATGCAGACACCAGCGTACAAATTTTTTAATACGATAAACATAAAATAAGGATGCGTCGCGCAGGGTCCGCGTCAAAAAAGTATTAATTTCTAATATTTTAAGACGAGCCAAAAATTCATCGATTATACTTTTTAATAGTACAATGATTACAGAATCTTATGGTACCAAGCAGACAACAGCGTACAAACTTTTTCATTTAATATACATAAATTAAGGATGCGTCGCATAGGGTCAGCGGTAAAAAAGTATCGATTTCTAATATTTTAAGACGAGCCAAAAATTCATCGATTATACATTTTAATAGTACAATGATTACAGAATCTTTTCGTACCATGCAGACAACAGCGTACAAACTTTTTCATTTGATATACATAAATTAAGGATGCGGCGCATAGGTTCAGCGGTAAAAAGTATCGATTTCTAATATTTTAAGACGAGCCAAAAATTCATCGATTATACATTTTAATAGTACATTGATTACAGAATCTTTTCGTACCATGCAGACACCAGCGTACAAATTTTTTAATACGATAAACATAAAATAAGGATGCGTCGCGCAGGGTCCGCGTCAAAAAAGTATTAATTACTAATATTTTAAGACGAGCCAAAAATTCATCGATTATACATTTTAATAGTACAATGATTACAGAATCTTATGGTACCAAGCAGACAATAGCGTACAAACTTTTTCATTTGATATACATATATTAAGGATGCGTCGCATAGGGTCAGCGGTAAAAAAGTATCGATTTTTAATATTTTAAGACGAGCCAAAAATTCATCTTTTATACATTTTAATAGTACATTGATTACAGAATCTTTTGGTACCAAGCAGACCCCAGCGTACAAATTTTTTAATACGATAAACACAAAATAAGGATGCGTCGCGCAGGGTCCGCGTCAAAAAAGTATCAATTTCTAATATTTTAAGACGAGCCAAAAATTCATCGATTATACATTTTAATAGTACATTGATTACAGAATCAGTTGGTACCAAACAGACACCAGCGTACAAATTTTTTAATATGATAAACATAAAATAAGGATGCGTCGCGCAGGGTCCGCGTCAAAAAAGTATCAATTTCTAATATTTTAAGACGAGCCAAAAATTCATCGATTATACATTTTAATAGTACAATTATTACAGAATCTTTTGGTACCAAGCAGACAACAGCGTACAAACTTTTTCATTTGATATACATAAATTAAGGATGCGGCGCATAGGTTCAGCGGTAAAAAGTATCGATTTCTAATATTTTAAGACGAGCCAAAAATTCATCGATTATACATTTTAATAGTACATTGATTACAGAATCTTTTGGTACCAAGCAGACAACAGCGTACAAACTTTTTCATTTGATATACATAAATTAAGGATGCGTCGCATAGGGTCAGCGGTAAAAAAGTATCGATTTTTAATATTTTAAGACGAGCCAAAAATTCATCGATTATACATTTTAATAGTACATTGATTACAGAATCTTTTGGTACCAAGCAGACACCAGCGTACAAATTTTTTAATACGATAAACATAAAATAAGGATGCGTCGCGCAGGGTCCGCGTCAAAAAAGTATTAATTTCTAATATTTTAAGACGAGCCAAAAATTCATCGATTATACATTTTAATAGTACAATGATTACAGAATCTTTTGGTACCAAGCAGACAACAACGTACAATTTTTTCATTTGATATACATAAATTAAGGATGCGTCGAATAGGGTCAGCGGTAAAAAAGTATCGATTTCTAATATTTGAAGACGAGCCAAAAATTCATCGATTATACATTTTAATAGTACAATGATTACAGAATCTTTTCGTACCATGCAGACACCAGCGTACAAATTTTTTAACTTGATATATATAAAATAATGTTGCGTCGCATAGGGTCAGCTGTAAAAAGTATCGATTTCCAATATTTTAAGACGAGCCAAAAATTCATCGATTATACATTTTAATAGTACAATTATTACAGAATCTTTTGGTACCAAGCAGACAACAGCGTACAAACTTTTTCATTTGATATACATAAATTAAGGATGCGTCGCACAGGGTCCGCGTCAAAAAAGTTTTAATTTCTAATATTTTAAGACGAGCCAAAAATTCATCGATTATACATTTTAATAGTACAATGATTACAGAATCTTTTCGTACCATGCAGACACCAGCGTACAAATTTTTTAACTTGATATACATAAAATAATGTTGCGTCGCATAGGGTCAGCGGTAAAAAGTATCGATTTCCAATATTTTAAGACGAGCCAAAAATTCATCGATTATACATTTTAATAGTACAATTATTACAGAATCTTTTGGTACCAAGCAGACAACAGCGTACAAACTTTTTCATTTGATATACATAAATTAAGGATGCGTCGCATAGGGTCAGCGGTAAAAAAGTATCGATTTTTAATATTTTAAGACGAGCCAAAAATTCATCTTTTATACATTTTAATAGTACATTGATTACAGAATCTTTTGGTACCATGCAGACCCCAGCGTACAAATTTTTTAATACGATAAACACAAAATAAGGATGCGTCGCGCAGGGTCCGCGTCAAAAAAGTATCAATTTCTAATATTTTAAGACGAGCCAAAAATTCATCGATTATACATTTTAATAGTACATTGATTACAGAATCAGTTGGTACCAAACAGACACCAGCGTACAAATTTTTTAATATGATAAACATAAAATAAGGATGCGTCGCAAAGGGTCCGCGTCAAAAAAGTACTAATTTCTAATATTTTAAGACGAGCCAAAAATTCATCGATTATACATTTTAACAGTACATTGATTACAGAATCTTTTGGTACCAAGCAGACAACAGCGTACAAACTTTTTCATTTGCTATACATAAATTAAGGATGCGTCACATAGGGTCAGCGGCATAAATGTATCAATTTCTAATATTTTAAGACGAGCCAAAAATTCATCTATTATACATTTTAATAGTACATTGATTACAGAATCTGTTGGTACCAAACAGACACCAGCGTACAAATTTTTTAATATGATAAACATAAAATAAGGATGCGTCGCGCAGGGTCCGCGTCAAAAAAGTATCAATTTCTAATATTTTAAGACGAGCCAAAAATTCATCGATTATACATTTTAACAGTACATTGATTACAGAATCTTTTGGTACCAAGCAGACAACAGCGTACAAACTTTTTCATTTGCTATACATAAATTAAGGATGCGTCGCATAGGGTCAGCGGCATAAATGTATCAATTTCTAATATTTTAAGACGAGCCAAAAATTCATCTATTATACATTTTAATAGTACATTGATTTCAGAATCTTTTGGTACCATGCAGACACCAGCGTACAAAGTTTTTAATACGATAAACATAAAATAAGGATGCGTCGCATAGGGTCAGCTGTAAAAAGTATCGATTTCCAATATTTTAAGACGAGCCAAAAATTCATCGATTATACATTTTAATAGTACAATGATTACAGAATCTTTTCGTACCATGCAGACACCAGCGTACAAATTTTTTAACTTGATATACATAAAATAATGTTGCGTCGCATAGGGTCAGCGGTAAAAAGTATCTATTTCCAATATTTTAAGACGAGCCAAAAATTCATCGATTATACATTTTAATAGTACAATTATTACAGAATCTTTTGGTACCAAGCAGACAACAGCGTACAAACTTTTTCATTTGATATACATAAATTAAGGATGCGTCGCATAGGGTCAGCGGTAAAAAAGTATCGATTTTTAATATTTTAAGACGAGCCAAAAATTCATCGATTATACATTTTAATAGTACATTGATTACAGAATCTTTTGGTACCAAGCAGACACCAGCGTACAAATTTTTTAACTTGATATACATAATATAAATATGCGTCGCACAGGGTCCGCGTCACAAAAGTATCAATTTCTAATATTTTGAGACGAGCCAAAAATTCATCGATTATACATTTTAACAGTACATTGATTACAGAATCTTTTGGTACCAAGCAGACAACAGCGTACAAACTTTTTCATTTGCTATACATAAATTAAGGATGCGTCGCATAGGGTCAGCGGCATAAATGTATCAATTTCTAACATTTTAAGACGAGCCAAAAATTCATCTATTATACATTTTAATAGTACATTGATTACAGAATCTTTTGGTACCATGCAGACCCCAGCGTAAAAATTTTTTAATACGATAAACATAAAATAAGGATGCGTCGCGCAGGGTCCGCGTCAAAAAAGTTTTAATTTCTAATATTTTAAGACGAGCCAAAAATTCATCGATTATACATTTTAATAGTACAATGATTACAGAATCTTTTCGTACCATGCAGACACCAGCGTACAAATTTTTTAACTTGATATACATAAAATAATGTTGCGTCGCATAGGGTCAGCGGTAAAAAGTATCGATTTCCAATATTTTAAGACGAGCCAAAAATTCATCGATTATACATTTTAATAGTACAATTATTACAGAATCTTTTGGTACCAAGCAGACAACAGCGTACAAACTTTTTCATTTGATATACATAAATTAAGGATGCGTCGCATAGGGTCAGCGGTAAAAAAGTATCGATTTTTAATATTTTAAGACGAGCCAAAAATTCATCTTTTATACATTTTAATAGTACATTGATTACAGAATCTTTTGGTACCATGCAGACCCCAGCGTACAAATTTTTTAATACGATAAACACAAAATAAGGATGCGTCGCGCAGGGTCCGCGTCAAATAAGTATCAATTTCTAATTTTTTAAGACGAGCCAAAAATTCATCTATTATACATTTTAATAGTACATTGATTACAGAATCTGTTGGTACCAAACAGACACCAGCGTACAAATTTTTTAATATGATAAACATAAAATAAGGATGCGTCGCGCAGGGTCCGCGTCAAAAAAGTATCAATTTCTAATATTTTAAGACGAGCCAAAAATTCATCGATTATACATTTTAACAGTACATTGATTACAGAATCTTTTGGTACCAAGCAGACAACAGCGTACAAACTTTTTCATTTGCTATACATAAATTAAGGATCCGTCGCATAGGGTCAGCGGCATAAATGTATCAATTTCTAATATTTTAAGACGAGCCAAAAATTCATCTATTATACATTTTAATAGTACATTGATTTCAGAATCTTTTGGTACCATGCAGACACCAGCGTACAAAGTTTTTAATACGATAAACATAAAATAAGGATGCGTCGCATAGGGTCAGCTGTAAAAAGTATCGATTTCCAATATTTTAAGACGAGCCAAAAATTCATCGATTATACATTTTAATAGTACAATTATTACAGAATCTTTTCGTACCAAGCAGACAACAGCGTACAAATTTTTTAATATGATAAACATAAAATAAGGATGCGTCGCGCAGGGTCCGCGTCAAAAAAGTATCAATTTCTAATATTTTAAGACGAGCCAAAAATTCATCGATTATACATTTTAACAGTACATTGATTACAGAATCTTTTGGTACCAAGCAGACAACAGCGTACAAACTTTTTCATTTCCTATACATAAATTAAGGATCCGTCGCATAGGGTCAGCGGCATAAATGTATCAATTTCTAATATTTTAAGACGAGCCAAAAATTCATCGATTATACATTTTAATAGTACATTGATTACAGAATCAGTTGGTACCAAACAGACACCAGCGTACAAATTTTTTAATAGGATAAACATAAAATAAGTATGCGTCGCACAGGGTCCGCGTCAAAAAAGTATTAGTTTCTAATATTTTAAGACGAGCCAAAAATTCATCGATTATACATTTTAACAATACATTGATTACAGAATCTTTTGGTACCATGCAGACCCCAGCGTACAAATTTTTTAATACGATAAACATAAAATAAGGATGCGTCGCGCAGGGTCCGCGTCAAAAAAGTTTTAATTTCTAATATTTTAAGACGAGCCAAAAATTCATCGATTATACATTTTAATAGTACAATGATTACAGAATCTTTTCGTACCATGCAGACACCAGCGTACAAATTTTTTAACTTGATATACATAAAATAATGTTGCGTCGCATAGGGTCAGCGATAAAAAGTATCGATTTCCAATATTTTAAGACGAGCCAAAAATTCATCGATTATACATTTTAATAGTACAATTATTACAGAATCTTTTGGTACCAAGCAGACAACAGCGTACAAACTTTTTCATTTGATATACATAAATTAAGGATGCGGCGCATAGGTTCAGCGGTAAAAAGTATCGATTTCTAATATTTTAAGACGAGCCAAAAATTCATCGATTATACATTTTAATAGTACATTGATTACAGAATCTTTTGGTACCAAGCAGACAACAGCGTACAAACTTTTTCATTTGCTATACATAAATTAAGGATGCGTCGCATAGGGTCAGCGGTAAAAAAGTATCGATTTTTAATATTTTAAGACGAGCCAAAAATTCATCTATTATACATTTTAATAGTACATTGATTACAGAATCTTTTGGTACCAAGCAGACAACAGCGTACAAACTTTTTCATTTGATATACATAAATTAAGGATGCGTCGCATAGGGTCAGCGGTAAAAAAGTATCGATATTTAATATTTTAAGACGAGCCAAAAATTCATCTATTATACATTTTAATAGTACATTGATTACAGAATCTTTTGGTACCATGCAGACCCCAGCGTACAAATTTTTTAATACGATAAACATAAAATAAGTATGCGTCGCGCAGGGTCCGCGTCAAATAAGTTTTAATTTCTAATATTTTAAGACGAGCCAAAAATTCATCGATTATTCATTTTAATAGTACATTGATTACAGAATCTTTTGGTACCAAGCAGACACCAGCGTACAAATTTTTTAACTTGATATACATAAAATAATGTTGCGTCGCATAGGGTCAGCGATAAAAAGTATCAATTTCCAATATTTTAAGACGAGCCAAAAATTCATCGATTATACATTTTAATAGTACAATTATTACAGAATCTTTTGGTACCAAGCAGACAACAGCGTACAAACTTTTTCATTTGATATACATAAATTAAGGATGCGTCGCATAGGGTCAGCGGTAAAAAAGTATCGATTTTTAATATTTTAAGACGAGCCAAAAATTCATCGATTATACATTATAATAGTACATTGATTACAGAATCAGTTGGTACCAAACAGACACCAGCGTACAAATTTTTTAATATGATAAACATAAAATAAGGATGCGTCGCACAGGGTCCGCGTCAAAAAAGTATTAATTTCTAATATTTTAAGACGAGCCAAAAATTCATCGATTATACATTTTAACAATACATTGATTACAGAATCTTTTGGTACCAAGCAGACAACAGCGTACAAACTTTTTCATTTGCTATACATAAATTAAGAATGCGTCGCATAGGGTCAGCGGCATAAATGTATCAATTTCTAATATTTTAAGACGAGCCAAAAATTCATCTATTATACATTTTAATAGTACATTGATTACAGAATCTTTTCGTACCAAGCAGACACCAGCGTACAAATTTTTTAACTTGATATACATAAAATAATGTTGCGTCGCATAGGGTCAGCGGTAAAAAGTATCGATTTCCAATATTTTAAGACGAGCCAAAAATTCATCTATTATACATTTTAATAGTACAGTGATTATAGAATCTTTTGGTACCAAACAGACATCAGCGTACAAATTTTTTAACATGATATACTTAAAATAATGTTGCGTCGCTTAGGGTCAGCGGTAAAAAAGTATCGATTTCTAATATTTTAAGACGAGCCAAAAATTCATCGATTATACATTTTAATAGTACATTGATTACAGAATCTTTTGGTACCAAGCAGACAACAAGGTACAAACTTTTTCATTTGCTATACATAAATTAAGGATGCGTCGCATAGGGTCAGCGGCATAAATGTATCAATTTCTAATATTTTAAGACGAGCCAAAAATTCATCTGTTATACATTTTAATAGTACATTGATTACAGAATCTTTTGGTACCATGCAGACACCAGCGTACAAATTTTTTAATACGATAAACATAAAATAAGGATGCGTCGCGCAGGGTCCGCGTCAAAAAAGTATTAATTTCTAATATTTTAAGACGAGCCAAAAATTCATCGATTATACATTTTAATAGTACAATGATTACAGAATCTTTTCGTACCATGCAGACAACAGCGTACAAACTTTTTCATTTGATATACATAAATTAAGGATGCGGCGCATAGGTTCAGCGGTAAAAAGTATCGATTTCTAATATTTTAAGACGAGCCAAAAATTCATCGATTATACATTTTAATAGTACATTGATTACAGAATCTTTTCGTACCATGCAGACACCAGCGTACAAATTTTTTAATACGATAAACATAAAATAAGGATGCGTCGCGCAGGGTCCGCGTCAAAAAAGTATTAATTACTAATATTTTAAGACGAGCCAAAAATTCATCGATTATACATTTTAATAGTACAATGATTACAGAATCTTATGGTACCAAGCAGACAATAGCGTACAAACTTTTTCATTTGATATACATATATTAAGGATGCGTCGCATAGGGTCAGCGGTAAAAAAGTATCGATTTTTAATATTTTAAGACGAGCCAAAAATTCATCTTTTATACATTTTAATAGTACATTGATTACAGAATCTTTTGGTACCAAGCAGACCCCAGCGTACAAATTTTTTAATACGATAAACACAAAATAAGGATGCGTCGCGCAGGGTCCGCGTCAAAAAAGTATCAATTTCTAATATTTTAAGACGAGCCAAAAATTCATCGATTATACATTTTAATAGTACATTGATTACAGAATCAGTTGGTACCAAACAGACACCAGCGTACAAATTTTTTAATATGATAAACATAAAATAAGGATGCGTCGCGCAGGGTCCGCGTCAAAAAAGTATCAATTTCTAATATTTTAAGACGAGCCAAAAATTCATCGATTATACATTTTAATAGTACAATTATTACAGAATCTTTTGGTACCAAGCAGACAACAGCGTACAAACTTTTTCATTTGATATACATAAATTAAGGATGCGGCGCATAGGTTCAGCGGTAAAAAGTATCGATTTCTAATATTTTAAGACGAGCCAAAAATTCATCGATTATACATTTTAATAGTACATTGATTACAGAATCTTTTGGTACCAAGCAGACAACAGCGTACAAACTTTTTCATTTGATATACATAAATTAAGGATGCGTCGCATAGGGTCAGCGGTAAAAAAGTATCGATTTTTAATATTTTAAGACGAGCCAAAAATTCATCGATTATACATTTTAATAGTACATTGATTACAGAATCTTTTGGTACCAAGCAGACACCAGCGTACAAATTTTTTAATACGATAAACATAAAATAAGGATGCGTCGCGCAGGGTCCGCGTCAAAAAAGTATTAATTTCTAATATTTTAAGACGAGCCAAAAATTCATCGATTATACATTTTAATAGTACAATGATTACAGAATCTTTTGGTACCAAGCAGACAACAACGTACAATTTTTTCATTTGATATACATAAATTAAGGATGCGTCGAATAGGGTCAGCGGTAAAAAAGTATCGATTTCTAATATTTGAAGACGAGCCAAAAATTCATCGATTATACATTTTAATAGTACAATGATTACAGAATCTTTTCGTACCATGCAGACACCAGCGTACAAATTTTTTAACTTGATATATATAAAATAATGTTGCGTCGCATAGGGTCAGCTGTAAAAAGTATCGATTTCCAATATTTTAAGACGAGCCAAAAATTCATCGATTATACATTTTAATAGTACAATTATTACAGAATCTTTTGGTACCAAGCAGACAACAGCGTACAAACTTTTTCATTTGATATACATAAATTAAGGATGCGTCGCACAGGGTCCGCGTCAAAAAAGTTTTAATTTCTAATATTTTAAGACGAGCCAAAAATTCATCGATTATACATTTTAATAGTACAATGATTACAGAATCTTTTCGTACCATGCAGACACCAGCGTACAAATTTTTTAACTTGATATACATAAAATAATGTTGCGTCGCATAGGGTCAGCGGTAAAAAGTATCGATTTCCAATATTTTAAGACGAGCCAAAAATTCATCGATTATACATTTTAATAGTACAATTATTACAGAATCTTTTGGTACCAAGCAGACAACAGCGTACAAACTTTTTCATTTGATATACATAAATTAAGGATGCGTCGCATAGGGTCAGCGGTAAAAAAGTATCGATTTTTAATATTTTAAGACGAGCCAAAAATTCATCTTTTATACATTTTAATAGTACATTGATTACAGAATCTTTTGGTACCATGCAGACCCCAGCGTACAAATTTTTTAATACGATAAACACAAAATAAGGATGCGTCGCGCAGGGTCCGCGTCAAAAAAGTATCAATTTCTAATATTTTAAGACGAGCCAAAAATTCATCGATTATACATTTTAATAGTACATTGATTACAGAATCAGTTGGTACCAAACAGACACCAGCGTACAAATTTTTTAATATGATAAACATAAAATAAGGATGCGTCGCAAAGGGTCCGCGTCAAAAAAGTACTAATTTCTAATATTTTAAGACGAGCCAAAAATTCATCGATTATACATTTTAACAGTACATTGATTACAGAATCTTTTGGTACCAAGCAGACAACAGCGTACAAACTTTTTCATTTGCTATACATAAATTAAGGATGCGTCACATAGGGTCAGCGGCATAAATGTATCAATTTCTAATATTTTAAGACGAGCCAAAAATTCATCTATTATACTTTTTAATAGTACATTGATTACAGAATCTGTTGGTACCAAACAGACACCAGCGTACAAATTTTTTAATATGATAAACATAAAATAAGGATGCGTCGCGCAGGGTCCGCGTCAAAAAAGTATCAATTTCTAATATTTTAAGACGAGCCAAAAATTCATCGATTATACATTTTAACAGTACATTGATTACAGAATCTTTTGGTACCAAGCAGACAACAGCGTACAAACTTTTTCATTTGCTATACATAAATTAAGGATGCGTCGCATAGGGTCAGCGGCATAAATGTATCAATTTCTAATATTTTAAGACGAGCCAAAAATTCATCTATTATACATTTTAATAGTACATTGATTTCAGAATCTTTTGGTACCATGCAGACACCAGCGTACAAAGTTTTTAATACGATAAACATAAAATAAGGATGCGTCGCATAGGGTCAGCTGTAAAAAGTATCGATTTCCAATATTTTAAGACGAGCCAAAAATTCATCGATTATACATTTTAATAGTACAATGATTACAGAATCTTTTCGTACCATGCAGACACCAGCGTACAAATTTTTTAACTTGATATACATAAAATAATGTTGCGTCGCATAGGGTCAGCGGTAAAAAGTATCTATTTCCAATATTTTAAGACGAGCCAAAAATTCATCGATTATACATTTTAATAGTACAATTATTACAGAATCTTTTGGTACCAAGCAGACAACAGCGTACAAACTTTTTCATTTGATATACATAAATTAAGGATGCGTCGCATAGGGTCAGCGGTAAAAAAGTATCGATTTTTAATATTTTAAGACGAGCCAAAAATTCATCGATTATACATTTTAATAGTACATTGATTACAGAATCTTTTGGTACCAAGCAGACACCAGCGTACAAATTTTTTAACTTGATATACATAATATAAATATGCGTCGCACAGGGTCCGCGTCACAAACGTATCAATTTCTAATATTTTGAGACGAGCCAAAAATTCATCGATTATACATTTTAACAGTACATTGATTACAGAATCTTTTGGTACCAAGCAGACAACAGCGTACAAACTTTTTCATTTGCTATACATAAATTAAGGATGCGTCGCATAGGGTCAGCGGCATAAATGTATCAATTTCTAACATTTTAAGACGAGCCAAAAATTCATCTATTATACATTTTAATAGTACATTGATTACAGAATCTTTTGGTACCATGCAGACCCCAGCGTAAAAATTTTTTAATACGATAAACATAAAATAAGGATGCGTCGCGCAGGGTCCGCGTCAAAAAAGTTTTAATTTCTAATATTTTAAGACGAGCCAAAAATTCATCGATTATACATTTTAATAGTACAATGATTACAGAATCTTTTCGTACCATGCAGACACCAGCGTACAAATTTTTTAACTTGATATACATAAAATAATGTTGCGTCGCATAGGGTCAGCGGTAAAAAGTATCGATTTCCAATATTTTAAGACGAGCCAAAAATTCATCGATTATACATTTTAATAGTACAATTATTACAGAATCTTTTGGTACCAAGCAGACAACAGCGTACAAACTTTTTCATTTGATATACATAAATTAAGGATGCGTCGCATAGGGTCAGCGGTAAAAAAGTATCGATTTTTAATATTTTAAGACGAGCCAAAAATTCATCTTTTATACATTTTAATAGTACATTGATTACAGAATCTTTTGGTACCATGCAGACCCCAGCGTACAAATTTTTTAATACGATAAACACAAAATAAGGATGCGTCGCGCAGGGTCCGCGTCAAATAAGTATCAATTTCTAATATTTTAAGACGAGCCAAAAATTCATCTATTATACATTTTAATAGTACATTGATTACAGAATCTGTTGGTACCAAACAGACACCAGCGTACAAATTTTTTAATATGATAAACATAAAATAAGGATGCGTCGCGCAGGGTCCGCGTCAAAAAAGTATCAATTTCTAATATTTTAAGACGAGCCAAAAATTCATCGATTATACATTTTAACAGTACATTGATTACAGAATCTTTTGGTACCAAGCAGACAACAGCGTACAAACTTTTTCATTTGCTATACATAAATTAAGGATCCGTCGCATAGGGTCAGCGGCATAAATGTATCAATTTCTAATATTTTAAGACGAGCCAAAAATTCATCTATTATACATTTTAATAGTACATTGATTTCAGAATCTTTTGGTACCATGCAGACACCAGCGTACAAAGTTTTTAATACGATAAACATAAAATAAGGATGCGTCGCATAGGGTCAGCTGTAAAAAGTATCGATTTCCAATATTTTAAGACGAGCCAAAAATTCATCGATTATACATTTTAATAGTACAATTATTACAGAATCTTTTGGTACCAAGCAGACAACAGCGTACAAATTTTTTAATATGATAAACATAAAATAAGGATGCGTCGCGCAGGGTCCGCGTCAAAAAAGTATCAATTTCTAATATTTTAAGACGAGCCAAAAATTCATCGATTATACATTTTAACAGTACATTGATTACAGAATCTTTTGGTACCAAGCAGACAACAGCGTACAAACTTTTTCATTTCCTATACATAAATTAAGGATCCGTCGCATAGGGTCAGCGGCATAAATGTATCAATTTCTAATATTTTAAGACGAGCCAAAAATTCATCGATTATACATTTTAATAGTACATTGATTACAGAATCAGTTGGTACCAAACAGACACCAGCGTACAAATTTTTTAATAGGATAAACATAAAATAAGTATGCGTCGCACAGGGTCCGCGTCAAAAAAGTATTAGTTTCTAATATTTTAAGACGAGCCAAAAATTCATCGATTATACATTTTAACAATACATTGATTACAGAATCTTTTGGTACCATGCAGACCCCAGCGTACAAATTTTTTAATACGATAAACATAAAATAAGGATGCGTCGCGCAGGGTCCGCGTCAAAAAAGTTTTAATTTCTAATATTTTAAGACGAGCCAAAAATTCATCGATTATACATTTTAATAGTACAATGATTACAGAATCTTTTCGTACCATGCAGACACCAGCGTACAAATTTTTTAACTTGATATACATAAAATAATGTTGCGTCGCATAGGGTCAGCGATAAAAAGTATCGATTTCCAATATTTTAAGACGAGCCAAAAATTCATCGATTATACATTTTAATAGTACAATTATTACAGAATCTTTTGGTACCAAGCAGACAACAGCGTACAAACTTTTTCATTTGATATACATAAATTAAGGATGCGGCGCATAGGTTCAGCGGTAAAAAGTATCGATTTCTAATATTTTAAGACGAGCCAAAAATTCATCGATTATACATTTTAATAGTACATTGATTACAGAATCTTTTGGTACCAAGCAGACAACAGCGTACAAACTTTTTCATTTGCTATACATAAATTAAGGATGCGTCGCATAGGGTCAGCGGTAAAAAAGTATCGATTTTTAATATTTTAAGACGAGCCAAAAATTCATCTATTATACATTTTAATAGTACATTGATTACAGAATCTTTTGGTACCAAGCAGACAACAGCGTACAAACTTTTTCATTTGATATACATAAATTAAGGATGCGTCGCATAGGGTCAGCGGTAAAAAAGTATCGATATTTAATATTTTAAGACGAGCCAAAAATTCATCTATTATACATTTTAATAGTACATTGATTACAGAATCTTTTGGTACCATGCAGACCCCAGCGTACAAATTTTTTAATACGATAAACATAAAATAAGTATGCGTCGCGCAGGGTCCGCGTCAAATAAGTTTTAATTTCTAATATTTTAAGACGAGCCAAAAATTCATCGATTATTCATTTTAATAGTACATTGATTACAGAATCTTTTGGTACCAAGCAGACACCAGCGTACAAATTTTTTAACTTGATATACATAAAATAATGTTGCGTCGCATAGGGTCAGCGATAAAAAGTATCAATTTCCAATATTTTAAGACGAGCCAAAAATTCATCGATTATACATTTTAATAGTACAATTATTACAGAATCTTTTGGTACCAAGCAGACAACAGCGTACAAACTTTTTCATTTGATATACATAAATTAAGGATGCGTCGCATAGGGTCAGCGGTAAAAAAGTATCGATTTTTAATATTTTAAGACGAGCCAAAAATTCATCGATTATACATTATAATAGTACATTGATTACAGAATCAGTTGGTACCAAACAGACACCAGCGTACAAATTTTTTAATATGATAAACATAAAATAAGGATGCGTCGCACAGGGTCCGCGTCAAAAAAGTATTAATTTCTAATATTTTAAGACGAGCCAAAAATTCATCGATTATACATTTTAACAATACATTGATTACAGAATCTTTTGGTACCAAGCAGACAACAGCGTACAAACTTTTTCATTTGCTATACATAAATTAAGAATGCGTCGCATAGGGTCAGCGGCATAAATGTATCAATTTCTAATATTTTAAGACGAGCCAAAAATTCATCGATTATACATTTTAACAATACATTGATTACAGAATCTTTTGGTACCAAGCAGACAACAGCGTACAAACTTTTTCATTTGCTATACATAAATTAAGAATGCGTCGCATAGGGTCAGCGGCATAAATGTATCAATTTCTAATATTTTAAGACGAGCCAAAAATTCATCTATTATACATTTTAATAGTACATTGATTACAGAATCTTTTCGTACCAAGCAGACACCAGCGTACAAATTTTTTAACTTGATATACATAAAATAATGTTGCGTCGCATAGGGTCAGCGGTAAAAAGTATCGATTTCCAATATTTTAAGACGAGCCAAAAATTCATCTATTATACATTTTAATAGTACAGTGATTATAGAATCTTTTGGTACCAAACAGACATCAGCGTACAAATTTTTTAACATGATATACTTAAAATAATGTTGCGTCGCTTAGGGTCAGCGGTAAAAAAGTATCGATTTCTAATATTTTAAGACGAGCCAAAAATTCATCGATTATACATTTTAATAGTACATTGATTACAGAATCTTTTGGTACCAAGCAGACAACAAGGTACAAACTTTTTCATTTGCTATACATAAATTAAGGATGCGTCGCATAGGGTCAGCGGCATAAATGTATCAATTTCTAATATTTTAAGACGAGCCAAAAATTCATCTATTATACATTTTAATAGTACATTGATTACAGAATCTTTTGGTACCATGCAGACACCAGCGTACAAATTTTTTAATACGATAAACATAAAATAAGGATGCGTCGCGCAGGGTCCGCGTCAAAAAAGTATTAATTTCTAATATTTTAAGACGAGCCAAAAATTCATCGATTATACATTTTAATAGTACAATGATTACAGAATCTTTTCGTACCATGCAGACACCAGCGTACAAATTTTTTAACTTGATATACATAAAATAATGTTGCGTCGCATAGGGTCAGCGATAAAAAGTATCGATTTCCAATATTTTAATACGATCCAAAAATTCATCGATTATACATTTTAATAGTACAATTATTACAGAATCTTTTGGTACCAAGCAGACAACAGCGTACAAACTTTTTCATTTGATATACATAAATTAAGGATGCGGCGCATAGGTTCAGCGGTAAAAAGTATCGATTTCTAATATTTTAAGACGAGCCAAAAATTCATCGATTATACATCTTAATAGTACATTGATTACAGAATCTTTTGGTACCAAGCAGACAACAGCGTACAAACTTTTTCATTTGCTATACATAAATTAAGGATGCGTCGCATAGGGTCAGCGGTAAAAAAGTATCGATTTTTAATATTTTAAGACGAGCCAAAAATTCATCTATTATACATTTTAATAGTACATTGATTACAGAATCTTTTGGTACCAAGCAGACAACAGCGTACAAACTTTTTCATTTGATATACATAATTTAAGGATGCGTCGCATAGGGTCAGCGGTAAAAAAGTATCGATTTTTAATATTTTAAGACGAGCCAAAAATTCATCTATTATACATTTTAATAGTACATTGATTACAGAATCTTTTGGTACCATGCAGACCCCAGCGTACAAATTTTTTAATACGATAAACATAAAATAAGTATGCGTCGCGCAGGGTCCGCGTCAAATAAGTTTTAATTTCTAATATTTTAAGACGAGCCAAAAATTCATCGATTATTCATTTTAATAGTACATTGATTACAGAATCTTTTGGTACCAAGCAGACACCAGCGTACAAATTTTTTAACATGATATACATAAAATAATGTTGCGTCGCATAGGGTCAGCGATAAAAAGTATCAATTTCCAATATTTTAAGACGAGCCAAAAATTCATCGATTATACATTTTAATAGTACAATTATTACAGAATCTTTTGGTACCAAGCAGACAACAGCGTACAAACTTTTTCATTTGATATACATAAATTAAGGATGCGTCGCATAGGGTCAGCGGTAAAAAAGTATCGATTTTTAATATTTTAAGACGAGCCAAAAATTCATCGATTATACATTATAATAGTACATTGATTACAGAATCAGTTGGTACCAAACAGACACCAGCGTACAAATTTTTTAATATGATAAACATAAAATAAGGATGCGTCGCACAGGGTCCGCGTCAAAAAAGTATTAATTTCTAATATTTTAAGACGAGCCAAAAATTCATCGATTATACATTTTAACAATACATTGATTACAGAATCTTTTGGTACCAAGCAGACAACAGCGTACAAACTTTTTCATTTGCTATACATAAATTAAGAATGCGTCGCATAGGGTCAGCGGCATAAATGTATCAATTTCTAATATTTTAAGACGAGCCAAAAATTCATCTATTATACATTTTAATAGTACATTGATTACAGAATCTTTTGGTACCAAGCAGACAACAGCGTACAAACTTTTTCATTTGATATACATAAATTAAGGATGCGTCGCATAGGGTCAGCGGTAAAAAAGTATCGATTTCTAATATTTTAAGACGAGCCAAAAATTCATCGATTATACATTTTAATAGTACATTGATTACAGAATCTTTTCGTACCAAGCAGACACCAGCGTACAAATTTTTTAACTTGATATACTTAAAATAATGTTGCGTCGCTTAGGGTCAGCGGTAAAAAAGTATCGATTTCTAATATTTTAAGACGAGCCAAAAATTCATCGATTATACATTTTAATAGTACATTGATTACAGAATCTTTTGGTACCAAGCAGACAACAAGGTACAAACTTTTTCATTTGCTATACATAAATTAAGGATGCGTCGCATAGGGTCAGCGGCATAAATGTATCAATTTCTAATATTTTAAGACGAGCCAAAAATTCATCTATTATACATTTTAATAGTACATTGATTACAGAATCTTTTGGTACCATGCAGACACCAGCGTACAAATTTTTTATACGATAAACATAAAATAAGGATGCGTCGCGCAGGGTCCGCGTCAAAAAAGTATTAATTTCTAATATTTTAAGACGAGCCAAAAATTCATCGATTATACTTTTTAATAGTACAATGATTACAGAATCTTATGGTACCAAGCAGACAACAGCGTACAAACTTTTTCATTTAATATACATAAATTAAGGATGCGTCGCATAGGGTCAGCGGTAAAAAAGTATCGATTTCTAATATTTTAAGACGAGCCAAAAATTCATCGATTATACATTTTAATAGTACAATGATTACAGAATCTTTTCGTACCATGCAGACAACAGCGTACAAACTTTTTCATTTGATATACATAAATTAAGGATGCGGCGCATAGGTTCAGCGGTAAAAAGTATCGATTTCTAATATTTTAAGACGAGCCAAAAATTCATCGATTATACATTTTAATAGTACAATTATTACAGAATCTTTTGGTACCAAGCAGACAACAGCGTACACACTTTTTCATTTGATATACATAAATTAAGGATGCGTCGCACAGGGTCCGCGTCAAAAAAGTATCAATTTCTAATATTTTGAGACGAGCCAAAAATTCATCGATTATACATTTTAACAGTACATTGATTACAGAATCTTTTGGTACCAAGCAGACAACAGCGTACAAACTTTTTCATTTGCTATACATAAATTAAGGTTGCGTCGCATAGGGTCCGCGTCAAAAAAGTATCAATTTCTAATATTTTAAGACGAGCCAAAAATTCATCGATTATACATTTTAATAGTACATTGATTACAGAATCAGTTGGTACCAAACAGACACCAGCGTACAAATTTTTTAATATGATAAACATAAAATAAGGATGCGTCGCAAAGGGTCCGCGTCAAAAAAGTATTAATTTCTAATATTCTAAGACGAGCCAAAAATTCATCGATTATACATTTTAACAGTACATTGATTACAGAATCTTTTGGTACCAAGCAGACAACAGCGTACTAACTTTTTCATTTGCTATACATAAATTAAGGATGCGTCGCACAGGGTCCGCGTCAAAAAAGTATCAATTTCTAATATTTTGAGACGAGCCAAAAATTCATCGATTATACATTTTAACAGTACATTGATTACAGAATCTTTTGGTACCAAGCAGACAACAGCGTACAAACTTTTTCATTTGCTATACATAAATTAAGGATGCGTCGCATAGGGTCAGCGGCATAAATGTATCAATTTCTAATATTTTAAGACGAGCCAAAAATTCATCTATTATACATTTTAATAGTACATTGATTACAGAATCTTTTGGTACCATGCAGACACCAGCGTACAAATTTTTTAATACGATAAACATAAAATAAGGATGCGTCGCGCAGGGTCCGCGTCAAAAAAGTATTAATTTCTAATATTTTAAGACGAGCCAAAAATTCATCGATTATACATTTTAATAGTACAATGATTACAGAAACTTTTGGTACCAAGCAGACAACAGCGTACAATTTTTTCATTTGATATACATAAATTAAGGATGCGTCGCATAGGGTCAGCGGCATAAATGTATCAATTTCTAACATTTTAAGACGAGCCAAAAATTCATCTATTATACATTTTAATAGTACATTGATTACAGAATCTTTTGGTACCATGCAGACCCCAGCGTAAAAATTTTTTAATACGATAAACATAAAATAAGGATGCGTCGCGCAGGGTCCGCGTCAAAAAAGTTTTAATTTCTAATATTTTAAGACGAGCCAAAAATTCATCGATTATACATTTTAATAGTACAATGATTACAGAATCTTTTCGTACCATGCAGACACCAGCGTACAAATTTTTTAACTTGATATACATAAAATAATGTTGCGTCGCATAGGGTCAGCGATAAAAAGTATCGATTTCCAATATTTTAAGACGAGCCAAAAATTCATCGATTATACATTTTAATAGTACAATTATTACAGAATCTTTTGGTACCAAGCAGACAACAGCGTACAAACTTTTTCATTTGATATACATAAATTAAGGATGCGGCGCATAGGTTCAGCGGTAAAAAGTATCGATTTCTAATATTTTAAGACGAGCCAAAAATTCATCGATTATACATTTTAATAGTACATTGATTACAGAATCTTTTGGTACCAAGCAGACAACAGCGTACAAACTTTTTCATTTGCTATACATAAATTAAGGATGCGTCGCATAGGGTCAGCGGTAAAAAAGTATCGATTTTTAATATTTTAAGACGAGCCAAAAATTCATCTATTATACATTTTAATAGTACATTGATTACAGAATCTTTTGGTACCAAGCAGACAACAGCGTACAAACTTTTTCATTTGATATACATAAATTAAGGATGCGTCGCATAGGGTCAGCGGTAAAAAAGTATCGATTTTTAATATTTTAAGACGAGCCAAAAATTCATCTATTATACATTTTAATAGTACATTGATTACAGAATCTCTTGGTACCATGCAGACCCCAGCGTACAAATTTTTTAATACGATAAACATAAAATAAGTATGCGTCGCGCAGGGTCCGCGTCAAATAAGTTTTAATTTCTAATATTTTAAGACGAGCCAAAAATTCATCGATTATTCATTTTAATAGTACATTGATTACAGAATCTTTTGGTACCAAGCAGACACCAGCGTACAAATTTTTTAACTTGATATACATAAAATAATGTTGCGTCGCATAGGGTCCGCGTCAAAAAAGTATTAATTTCTAATATTTTAAGACGAGCCAAAAATTCATCGATTATACATTTTAATAGTACATTGATTACAGAATCTTTTGGTACCAAGCAGACAACAAGGTACAAACTTTTTCATTTGCTATACATAAATTAAGGATGCGTCGCATAGGGTCAGCGGCATAAATGTATCAATTTCTAATATTTTAAGACGAGCCAAAAATTCATCTATTATACATTTTAATAGTACATTGATTACAGAATCTTTTGGTACCATGCAGACCCCAGCGTACAAATTTTTTAATACGATAAACATAAAATAAGTATGCGTCGCGCAGGGTCCGCGTCAAATAAGTTTTAATTTCTAATATTTTAAGACGAGCCAAAAATTCATCGATTATTCATTTTAATAGTACATTGATTACAGAATCTTTTGGTACCAAGCAGACACCAGCGTACAAATTTTTTAACATGATATACATAAAATAATGTTGCGTCGCATAGGGTCAGCGATAAAAAGTATCAATTTCCAATATTTTAAGACGAGCCAAAAATTCATCGATTATACATTTTAATAGTACAATTATTACAGAATCTTTTGGTACCAAGCAGACAACAGCGTACAAACTTTTTCATTTGATATACATAAATTAAGGATGCGTCGCATAGGGTCAGCGGTAAAAAAGTATCGATTTTTAATATTTTAAGACGAGCCAAAAATTCATCGATTATACATTATAATAGTACATTGATTACAGAATCAGTTGGTACCAAACAGACACCAGCGTACAAATTTTTTAATATGATAAACATAAAATAAGGATGCGTCGCACAGGGTCCGCGTCAAAAAAGTATTAATTTCTAATATTTTAAGACGAGCCAAAAATTCATCGATTATACATTTTAACAATACATTGATTACAGAATCTTTTGGTACCAAGCAGACAACAGCGTACAAACTTTTTCATTTGCTATACATAAATTAAGAATGCGTCGCATAGGGTCAGCGGCATAAATGTATCAATTTCTAATATTTTAAGACGAGCCAAAAATTCATCTATTATACATTTTAATAGTACATTGATTACAGAATCTTTTGGTACCAAGCAGACAACAGCGTACAAACTTTTTCATTTGATATACATAAATTAAGGATGCGTCGCATAGGGTCAGCGGTAAAAAAGTATCGATTTCTAATATTTTAAGACGAGCCAAAAATTCATCGATTATACATTTTAATAGTACATTGATTACAGAATCTTTTCGTACCAAGCAGACACCAGCGTACAAATTTTTTAACTTGATATACTTAAAATAATGTTGCGTCGCTTAGGGTCAGCGGTAAAAAAGTATCGATTTCTAATATTTTAAGACGAGCCAAAAATTCATCGATTATACATTTTAATAGTACATTGATTACAGAATCTTTTGGTACCAAGCAGACAACAAGGTACAAACTTTTTCATTTGCTATACATAAATTAAGGATGCGTCGCATAGGGTCAGCGGCATAAATGTATCAATTTCTAATATTTTAAGACGAGCCAAAAATTCATCTATTATACATTTTAATAGTACATTGATTACAGAATCTTTTGGTACCATGCAGACACCAGCGTACAAATTTTTTATACGATAAACATAAAATAAGGATGCGTCGCGCAGGGTCCGCGTCAAAAAAGTATTAATTTCTAATATTTTAAGACGAGCCAAAAATTCATCGATTATACTTTTTAATAGTACAATGATTACAGAATCTTATGGTACCAAGCAGACAACAGCGTACAAACTTTTTCATTTAATATACATAAATTAAGGATGCGTCGCATAGGGTCAGCGGTAAAAAAGTATCGATTTCTAATATTTTAAGACGAGCCAAAAATTCATCGATTATACATTTTAATAGTACAATGATTACAGAATCTTTTCGTACCATGCAGACAACAGCGTACAAACTTTTTCATTTGATATACATAAATTAAGGATGCGGCGCATAGGTTCAGCGGTAAAAAGTATCGATTTCTAATATTTTAAGACGAGCCAAAAATTCATCGATTATACATTTTAATAGTACAATTATTACAGAATCTTTTGGTACCAAGCAGACAACAGCGTACACACTTTTTCATTTGATATACATAAATTAAGGATGCGTCGCACAGGGTCCGCGTCAAAAAAGTATCAATTTCTAATATTTTGAGACGAGCCAAAAATTCATCGATTATACATTTTAACAGTACATTGATTACAGAATCTTTTGGTACCAAGCAGACAACAGCGTACAAACTTTTTCATTTGCTATACATAAATTAAGGTTGCGTCGCATAGGGTCCGCGTCAAAAAAGTATCAATTTCTAATATTTTAAGACGAGCCAAAAATTCATCGATTATACATTTTAATAGTACATTGATTACAGAATCAGTTGGTACCAAACAGACACCAGCGTACAAATTTTTTAATATGATAAACATAAAATAAGGATGCGTCGCAAAGGGTCCGCGTCAAAAAAGTATTAATTTCTAATATTCTAAGACGAGCCAAAAATTCATCGATTATACATTTTAACAGTACATTGATTACAGAATCTTTTGGTACCAAGCAGACAACAGCGTACTAACTTTTTCATTTGCTATACATAAATTAAGGATGCGTCGCACAGGGTCCGCGTCAAAAAAGTATCAATTTCTAATATTTTGAGACGAGCCAAAAATTCATCGATTATACATTTTAACAGTACATTGATTACAGAATCTTTTGGTACCAAGCAGACAACAGCGTACAAACTTTTTCATTTGCTATACATAAATTAAGGATGCGTCGCATAGGGTCAGCGGCATAAATGTATCAATTTCTAATATTTTAAGACGAGCCAAAAATTCATCTATTATACATTTTAATAGTACATTGATTACAGAATCTTTTGGTACCATGCAGACACCAGCGTACAAATTTTTTAATACGATAAACATAAAATAAGGATGCGTCGCGCAGGGTCCGCGTCAAAAAAGTATTAATTTCTAATATTTTAAGACGAGCCAAAAATTCATCGATTATACATTTTAATAGTACAATGATTACAGAAACTTTTGGTACCAAGCAGACAACAGCGTACAATTTTTTCATTTGATATACATAAATTAAGGATGCGTCGCATAGGGTCAGCGGCATAAATGTATCAATTTCTAACATTTTAAGACGAGCCAAAAATTCATCTATTATACATTTTAATAGTACATTGATTACAGAATCTTTTGGTACCATGCAGACCCCAGCGTAAAAATTTTTTAATACGATAAACATAAAATAAGGATGCGTCGCGCAGGGTCCGCGTCAAAAAAGTTTTAATTTCTAATATTTTAAGACGAGCCAAAAATTCATCGATTATACATTTTAATAGTACAATGATTACAGAATCTTTTCGTACCATGCAGACACCAGCGTACAAATTTTTTAACTTGATATACATAAAATAATGTTGCGTCGCATAGGGTCAGCGATAAAAAGTATCGATTTCCAATATTTTAAGACGAGCCAAAAATTCATCGATTATACATTTTAATAGTACAATTATTACAGAATCTTTTGGTACCAAGCAGACAACAGCGTACAAACTTTTTCATTTGATATACATAAATTAAGGATGCGGCGCATAGGTTCAGCGGTAAAAAGTATCGATTTCTAATATTTTAAGACGAGCCAAAAATTCATCGATTATACATTTTAATAGTACATTGATTACAGAATCTTTTGGTACCAAGCAGACAACAGCGTACAAACTTTTTCATTTGCTATACATAAATTAAGGATGCGTCGCATAGGGTCAGCGGTAAAAAAGTATCGATTTTTAATATTTTAAGACGAGCCAAAAATTCATCTATTATACATTTTAATAGTACATTGATTACAGAATCTTTTGGTACCAAGCAGACAACAGCGTACAAACTTTTTCATTTGATATACATAAATTAAGGATGCGTCGCATAGGGTCAGCGGTAAAAAAGTATCGATTTTTAATATTTTAAGACGAGCCAAAAATTCATCTATTATACATTTTAATAGTACATTGATTACAGAATCTCTTGGTACCATGCAGACCCCAGCGTACAAATTTTTTAATACGATAAACATAAAATAAGTATGCGTCGCGCAGGGTCCGCGTCAAATAAGTTTTAATTTCTAATATTTTAAGACGAGCCAAAAATTCATCGATTATTCATTTTAATAGTACATTGATTACAGAATCTTTTGGTACCAAGCAGACACCAGCGTACAAATTTTTTAACTTGATATACATAAAATAATGTTGCGTCGCATAGGGTCCGCGTCAAAAAAGTATTAATTTCTAATATTTTAAGACGAGCCAAAAATTCATCGATTATACATTTTAATAGTACATTGATTACAGAATCTTTTGGTACCAAGCAGACAACAAGGTACAAACTTTTTCATTTGCTATACATAAATTAAGGATGCGTCGCATAGGGTCAGCGGCATAAATGTATCAATTTCTAATATTTTAAGACGAGCCAAAAATTCATCTATTATACATTTTAATAGTACATTGATTACAGAATCTTTTGGTACCATGCAGACACCAGCGTACAAATTTTTTAATACGATAAACATAAAATAAGGATGCGTCGCGCAGGGTCCGCGTCAAAAAAGTATTAATTTCTAATATTTTAAGACGAGCCAAAAATTCATCGATTATACTTTTTAATAGTACAATGATTACAGAATCTTATGGTACCAAGCAGACAACAGCGTACAAACTTTTTCATTTAATATACATAAATTAAGGATGCGTCGCATAGGGTCAGCGGTAAAAAAGTATCGATTTCTAATATTTTAAGACGAGCCAAAAATTCATCGATTATACATTTTAATAGTACAATGATTACAGAATCTTTTCGTACCATGCAGACAACAGCGTACAAACTTTTTCATTTGATATACATAAATTAAGGATGCGGCGCATAGGTTCAGCGGTAAAAAGTATCGATTTCTAATATTTTAAGACGAGCCAAAAATTCATCGATTATACATTTTAATAGTACAATTATTACAGAATCTTTTGGTACCAAGCAGACAACAGCGTACACACTTTTTCATTTGATATACATAAATTAAGGATGCGTCGCACAGGGTCCGCGTCAAAAAAGTATCAATTTCTAATATTTTGAGACGAGCCAAAAATTCATCGATTATACATTTTAACTGTACATTGATTACAGAATCTTTTGGTACCAAGCAGACAACAGCGTACAAACTTTTTCATTTGCTATACATAAATTAAGGTTGCGTCGCATAGGGTCCGCGTCAAAAAAGTATCAATTTCTAATATTTTAAGACGAGCCAAAAATTCATCGATTATACATTTTAATAGTACATTGATTACAGAATCAGTTGGTACCAAACAGACACCAGCGTACAAATTTTTTAATATGATAAACATAAAATAAGGATGCGTCGCAAAGGGTCCGCGTCAAAAAAGTATTAATTTCTAATATTCTAAGACGAGCCAAAAATTCATCGATTATACATTTTAACAGTACATTGATTACAGAATCTTTTGGTACCAAGCAGACAACAGCGTACTAACTTTTTCATTTGCTATACATAAATTAAGGATGCGTCGCACAGTGTCCGCGTCAAAAAAGTATCAATTTCTAATATTTTGAGACGAGCCAAAAATTCATCGATTATACATTTTAACAGTACATTGATTACAGAATCTTTTGGTACCAAGCAGACAACAGCGTACAAACTTTTTCATTTGCTATACATAAATTAAGGATGCGTCGCATAGGGTCAGCGGCATAAATGTATCAATTTCTAATATTTTAAGACGAGCCAAAAATTCATCTATTATACATTTTAATAGTACATTGATTACAGAATCTTTTGGTACCATGCAGACACCAGCGTACAAATTTTTTAATACGATAAACATAAAATAAGGATGCGTCGCGCAGGGTCCGTGTCAAAAAAGTATTAATTTCTAATATTTTAAGACGAGCCAAAAATTCATCGATTATACTTTTTAATAGTACAATGATTACAGAATCTTATGGTACCAAGCAGACAACAGCGTACAAACTTTTTCATTTAATATACATAAATTAAGGATGCGTCGCATAGGGTCAGCGGTAAAAAAGTATCGATTTCTAATATTTTAAGACGAGCCAAAAATTCATCGATTATACATTTTAATAGTACAATGATTACAGAATCTTTTCGTACCATGCAGACAACAGCGTACAAACTTTTTCATTTGATATACATAAATTAAGGATGCGGCGCATAGGTTCAGCGGTAAAAAGTATCGATTTCTAATATTTTAAGACGAGCCAAAAATTCATCGATTATACATTTTAATAGTACATTGATTACAGAATCTTTTCGTACCATGCAGACACCAGCGTACAAATTTTTTAACTTGATATACATAAAATAATGTTGCGTCGCATAGGGTCAGCGGTAAAAATTATCGATTTCCAATATTTTAAGACGAGCCAAAAATTCATCGATTATACATTTTAATAGTACATTGATTACAGAATCTTTTGGTACCAAGCAGACAACAGCGTACAAATTTTTTCATTTGCTATGCATAAGTTAAGGATGCGTCGCATAGGGTCAGCGGCATAAATGTATCAAAATCTAATATTTTAAGACGAGCCAAAAATTCATCGATTATACAATTTAAGAGTACATTGATTACAGAATTATTTGGTACCAAGCAGACACCAGCGTACAAATTTTTTAACTTGATATACATAATATAAATATGCGTCGCACAGGGTCCGCGTCACAAAAGTATCAATTTCTAATATTTTAAGACGAGCCAAAAATTCATCGATTATACATTTTAATAGTACATTGATTACAGAATCTTTTGGCACCAAGCAGACAACAGCGTACAAACTTTTTCATTTGCTTTACATAAATTAAGGATGCGTCGCATAGGGTCAGCGGCATAAATGTATCAATTTCTAATATTTTAAGACGAGCCAAAAATTCATCTATTATACATTTTAATAGTACATTGATTACAGAATCTTTTGGTACCAAGCAGACAACAGCGTACAAACTTTTTCATTTGATATACATAAATTAAGGATGCGTCGCATAGGGTCAACTGTAAAAAAGTATCGATTTCTAATATTTTAAGGTGAGCCAAAAATTCATCGTATATATATTTCAATAGTGTATTGTTTGCAGATTATCTTTGTACCATAAGCATACCAGCGTATTACCTTTTTGGTCTAATATACGTTATATAAATCTGCGCCGTATGGGATTTGCGGCTTAAAAATTTTAATTTTCGATATTTCAAAACGTGCAAAAAATTAATCTTATATACATTTTAACAGTACATTATCTGCACATTATTACGAATTATTCGTGACTGCATGCATATATCGCGGTAATGTATATCGAAACTCATTTCTACTGCGGATTCGGAATTCGAATTATATCAAGATTATCGAAAAGTGTCGGACGAAATATATTTGTGACTCTAATTAAGAAAATAATTTTTGTTTTAAAAATTATATCTACGAAACCTTAATTGTAAATTTGTATTCATGTCTCACTTCTATTCTTAACTTAATAAATATACTACTTCTTAATTAAATAAATATATTAGAAAATATTAATATAGTAAGGTAATTAAATTTAAAAATAGTAGTATGTTATAAAAATTAAAATAGCAATATATTGTAAATAATATGTTGTAATATCTTATCCTCGATTAATATTTTTGTTACAGAAATCAGCTGATTAAAACGTTAATTTGCTAATTAATTTTTAAAATAAGAATATGTTATAACATTTAAAATAATATGTTTTTAAATAATGTAATATATAATTCCTTAAACTCGATTAATATTTATAACAGCTATCAGCTGATATCTGTCAAAAAATATTAATCGAGTTTAAGGAATTATATATTATTTTAATTTTTATAACATATTTTTATTTTAAAATTTAATTGGCAATGTAATGGTTTAATCATCTGATTTCTGTAAAAAAATATTAATGAAGTTTAAACAAACTTTATATAAATACATCATACTTTTTTTAATAAAATCGAGGAATGGCATAACGCGCGCTTGTGTTATTCTAGTCTTTTTCTAAAAAAGACATATTAAGTCGATTCTCGCAAGTATTGTTGCCTCTTTTCCGCAAAAATATTAATCAAAATTTAAAGTATTATAACATATTATTTAAAACATGTCATTATTTTATTTAATTTTATTTTGGACTAACTGTCAAACTGCTAACTGCTAACCCTCATGATGACAGCCTCTTCATGCTACAAATATAACACATAAGGCGAATGTCAAAAATATTAATCAAGTTTGAAGTATTATAACATATTATTTAAAACATATTATTATTTTATTTTATTTTATTTTGGACTAACTGTCAAACTGCTAACTGCTAACCCTCGTGATGACAGCCTTTCGATGCTACGAATATAACACACAACGCGAATCGACAGAGAGCCAATCAGCATCGCGGAAAAGCGACAACAATGTCAATAACATGCCTTTTTTAGAAAGGGGATAATGCAATTTTATACTTGTCATTATCATCGTTAAGTTTTAATTACTATGATTATAACGTCTTATATTTTTTATGTTTTTTATATGTTGTTTTTCATCAACATGTTGCTCACTTTATTTGTTTGATTTTGGCATCTCTATTCTAGTTTCTGCGTCATTGCTCCATGAATTTGTCACGTGCATCTTGGATGTCCGTGCGATAGAGTTGTATTATGCAAGCTGTTACAAAAACATATATGTTGTATACGATGATTACTAGAAACTAGTAAAATCGGTATCTCTTTGAATGTCGTAAAAAAATGACACGTGGAGATAAATCCCTGCTGTGCGATGACATTTGCAAGAGTATTAAGAATCTTTCTTGAAGATCGGCTGACGATTGAAATGATTTGTGCGAGTCATCACGCACCTGATGCGTAGTCGTCGACCTGTTACAGCTGCACTCCTCGAGATGCGTTCCGTGAATACAGATCTCCGAGGAACGAATCATAACGCACTTCCATGGTACTCAATATTCCATTAGATAATTTCAGCAGAAAATGCTATTTTTTTAGGAAAAATAATATTCTCTTTTTTTCTAGATACTGTTTCAACGCACAATTATAATTAAGTATTGAAAACCGAATCTTACTGTAAATTACTTGTTGAATGTTATTTTATTTATCTTGATATAATATATTATTAAATTTTATCACGTAACAATTATTCGAACAATATTGAATATTAAATATTTAGCATTATTTGATTCATATTAAATTATTATATATATACATATAACAATATGTATGTGTGATTGGCAATTAAATATTATTAAATTATTATTATATCGAACATTATTAAAAAAAATAAAATCAATCATATTGGAAAATGCTCTTTCGGTTAATTTCAAGATATCTTTGTTTAAACAAAATTTTAATTTTATTTTTATGCCATTCCTCGGCAAAATATCATAACTGCTAACGAATCCGGATGTACTACAACTCTATTCCCGACGAATTGTATATTAAAAAATAAAATCTAAACTGACACACATTAATGAGTATAATTTTCTTTTAAGCTTTTAATTCTATTTTTAACTACAGTTCAAATTCTCTTTGCGAGCAATTGGAACTCGAGCGGTATTATCCGCATAAAATTTTATTAACAACAAAATTAAATTGTACAGCCTCTATAATATTTATTTTTACCAAAGTATTTCAAATCAAAACTTAGCTATGAAACAATTCGATTAAATTTTTATTGTAAAAAGAATAAGATGTAATATGAACATATTGATATAGGATTTGTAAAATATAAATCAGCATATAATTATCGATAAATGTCAAAGAAAAAATCAATATGTTTGCATAAAAAGGTGCTTATACGAAATAATCAATTATTCCATCAATATATTTTCATTTTAAACCTGCTGTTGGCAAAAGAAAAATAATGTAGCTACATAATTGTACCGCGAATGATATGGTGCAAAGAAATATTATATAATCGTATATTAATCTAATGTAAGATCAATTTGAATCATAAAGATATCGCAGTGCAGAAAGAGCGCGATAGGAATTATAATCTTAATCTTCTTGATTAATCATAAATTCTCTTTTGTATCAACGTTTATTTCGCTATTTTTTCTATATTCTTATTTTTTTAAACCGCCAATTTTTTAAATAAAAAATAGAAACATACAACTGTAGAGAGTCGTCGATACTAAAAATGTATAAAAGCATTCGCTCGATACATAAATAATAAACTTGATACTTTATGAATTGCTGATTAAATTCAGGGTTAAAGAGCAGATCCAATGTTTAATCCGACTCCAATCAGCTATCGTGCCTCGCATACGCATATATAAATATATAAACATTAAAATTATCACTTTCTCTGATAGCGAATAAAACAGTTTCCTTCAGTCTTTCGAAAGAATCGACGAAATTAGTATCACGACGCTTGAACGAGCCATCGTCTTCAGGACAGTGAAAATTCATTCGTTATTACAATTTAAGTATGTGCTGTTGTAAGGCGAAAAAAAAGCAATATCGACGCAGTTAAAAGTTAAAAACAGGAATTTTCCTGCATCATCTCGTTAAAGTTTTTTATTCCTGCGCGCATACGTAAGTGTGCTTTTTTCATTTGATAAATGATTATTATGATGAGGTGATATATAAGTATCTGATATACAGTGCGAGCTGAAAATATTCGCTGTTATTTTTTTTTAAACATTATAACAAACATAAAATAATACAGAAAAGTAGATATCAAATGAATAATTTGTCATTTTGTTATTTTGAATTTTATTTATATATTTTATAATAGCTGGGAAGAAGAATAGTTTTTAAAATATTTTTAAAAAAATTTTAAGAGTTTAATGATATATTTTCTGACTGTGTATATTTGTAATCAAATTCTTTCTAAAGAAAATATTTATTTTCGACGAAAAAGTTTTATCTCACATTACTAATCAAATTTATTATCCGGCATCCGCAATATTGTCGTTTTTTAAAAACTATTCTTAGAAAAGTATTAGATATGTAAAAGTAATGATACTAGTATCATGTATGTGATATTAAGAAGAGCTTATTTATTTATTTAAAGATATAAACCTCTATAGAGGTTCTTATATATAAGAATCTACTTTATTGTATCATTAACATAAATTATACGACCATTATTTAAATGTGGCGCATCCATTGCGACTACCAGAGTCGAACTATAAAGTCTCGTATTCATGGACCACGATCATGATATCAAGACACGACGTCATTATCAATGATAATTGTTGTTTACCGTGAAAGGCACGCATGCGAAAGAGAACACTTCTCCGTTCATTATTCAATCCCTTCCATAGTACGTATCTCGATATCCTTGCATCGACCGTGTCTCGAATTATTGAAGGATAAAATGTGAAAAAGTATCATTTATTCGATCGAGAGATCACGTAATGCGCGCAACACTCGAAACATGGATCCGTTAAAATCAAATGGATATATCGTCAAAGCATTTTGCAATGAGTAAAATATACGGTGATAAACGCGTTTTGTTATCATAAATAAGTGCGGGCAAATGTACGAAAAAAGAAAAAAAATAAGACTCTTCTTTTGTTTGCAAGGTCCGCGAGGTCAAACTGTGATAATAATAAATTATAATAATTGGACAGTTTTGCGTTATTGTGATATCATACGACTCATCCTTAACCGATAGTTATTAAATGTGTATTAACAATTATTAAATTAATAAGTACCCTTTTTTGTGACAACTATATGATAATCGGAATAGTTTCGCGTTAGTGTGATATCTTACAATGATACTCGTTGACAGATAGTCATTAAATAGTGTGTATTAACAATTATTAAATTAATAATTTTATTACCTTTTTATGATTTTTTAAATACTTTTAAAATTAAATATCCGCTTAGATGCAATTGTTAATTATTGACAGAAACGCATTACTGCATATTACTATTAAGTTATACGAGTATTTGATAGACGATAAATATTCGACCTGAATACTTAGAAACATGTTGGATGAGGAATGACTATCACAACGTCATATAATATCAATTATCTCTCCATTCCTGATACAGCAGACAATGATAGCAGACACGCTCCGTTTAATTCATTATACATATACGTTCGTATTTTATATATTTATTATTTATATAATTATATGTATATGTATAATATTTATATAATTATATATGTATATACACATGTATAATTATTACTACATATGTATAATGTTTAAATATCATTTATTTGCATATTACATATTAGAAACTATATTTATTTTCTTTTATCGTACAGAATAATAAAACATTTTCAAAAGTATGAGTTAAAGTAGAAACAAGAATTTTTTTGGTTGAAAATGATTTAAAATTGTGTCATAATAAAAATTAAAATTGAAATTTCAATAAAAAAAGTTCAAATTAAAAGAATTTGAATTAAAGACTGTGAATTGAAGAAGAATTTCTAGTTTGGTTTCTTGAAAAAAAATTTGATGGAAACTTTAATAACATATTGACAGATCTGCTGTGTCAAATTTTTTCGTATGTTTTTTTTATAGACGAGATTAAGAAAACTTTCAGTATGTCAAAAACCAGTACAGTGCCTGGATTAGCTTATCTACCAGCGAGAGAAAATTCGAAAACTGCGGCTAATTTTCTGGAGGCTAGGAGAAAAATCGACGGTGCAGAAGGATTGTGGAGAATCGAAAATAAACTCTATGATTTAGAGAATTTCGCAAAATCGCATCCGGGTGGCGCAGAATGGATTCAGCTCACAAAAGGAACCGACATTACCGAATTGTTCGAGGTAATAAATCACGAGTAAAATTATTCATCTTAAAGCGACATCGTAGCATATATTAATAATAAAATCTTCAATTAAATTGATTAAATTTTAAAATAAAAATTAATTTTTTTAAGATTAATTTTAATAATTGTAATTAAATAAATTTAGTTTGACTTTGTTATTTTTATAACAAGAAGGATAGCTTGTAAGAATATTCTGAAAAAATAAAACTACTAGATTTGTTTCTATTATTTCTTAACATATTAAATATATAAATTTAATTTAATTTTTATTATGTGTTCCCTTTTTATATAATTACTTTTTAATAATCATAATTATATATGTATGTATATACACTACGTGTTTCTATAAATAATATATAATATTTAAAAAAATCCACGATTTACTGTTGTACTTTTAATTGAGATTCCCCATTTTTAACATTGTAGGTCCATCACATCACCGATAAGGCCGAGCGGCTACTGCCGAAATTCTATATTCGTGAAGCTACGGTACCGCGATCTGTACCATTGACCTTCTTATCGGATGGCTTTTATCGTACATTCAAGAGACGGGCCGCCGAGGCTTTAAAGAGCGTCGATTTTCATCGGCCATCCACCACGACGAATCTCATCATCGACTCTTTGATGGCCACGACTTTTGCACTGAGTCTCGCGGGTGCCTTCGCCAATTCTTACACTATTGCCATTTTCGCCAGTGAGCATCCTCGAAGTCATAAATAATATTAAAAACATATATAATATGATTAAAAACGTAATATGATTAAAATCTTTCGTTAATCAAAGAGTAAAACGCAATACTAAAATTTAATAAAAACTTCTACATAAGATAAATATTAAAATAATTGTTATAAATGTGAGTATACGTATATGTATATGTGTATATAAATTTTAGTATAATGTTATATTAATTTTTCTCATTATATTAAATAATTATATATTGATCTCTTTAATTATATTTGACGATAATTAATTCCAGGCATTTTTCTGGCATGGACGACTGTTGCTGCACACAATTACTTCCACATGAGAGACAACTTTCGCATGTACTATTTCGATCTCAGTATATTATCCTCGAAGAATTGGCGCATCTCGCACATAATGAGCCACCACATGTATACTAATACTATGTGGGATTATGAGATATACGTGGTCGAACCGTTTCTTCAGTGGATCCCTCATAAGGATAAATCCTACTTTGCGGGAATACTAAGCAAAATCATCAGTCCTATCGTCTGGATGTTATTATTTACCACTGAAGGCTTCAAACGGTAACAATCCACTAATGTTTGTTGAAATAAAAAAAGAATTAATTTATATTTCTTCTTGAAATCTAGATTTTGAATTTTACATTAATTTAATTTTTTTCCAATTTTAATATTCTGATTCTAATTTAGAATTTAATTTTAATTTTATTATACATGTAACTGCATACTTGCGATATTTTTCGATATTAAAAATTTATCTGATAAAATTTCAAAACTCCGTTTATGATCTCGATATTGCACTAAAGGCTTTAATTTTCTAGATACTACTCGGTATTCAAGGAATATCAAGTCTTTGAATTTCGCGACTTCATCCCGTTTCTGCTGCCTTTGTCGATGAGTTTGTTGGCGCCCAAGATTCTCGTTGCATTCAAGCTATGGCTAGTAATGCTGCTGATGAGTAGCGCTCTGTTTGGCTTAATTGGTTTCAACGCGGCCCATCATCATCCCGATATTTTCCACGACGGTGATATCTACAGGTTATATATCATTTGTTTCTCGCTTCATTAATTATTGAACCGCTCTATTGATTAGTCTTATATTGCTCTTCTTATAAATAAGTAATAATAATAATAAAAACATTTTTTTTTTAACTTTTGACTAAATTTATATGGGTTCAATATTTTTTAATTTAAAAACAAATTAAATTATAGATTTAAATTATAAAATTTTAATTATTTATATTATATCATAATTTTTCTAATATTCTGAAGGAATGATCTGGACTGGGGTCTGCTCGAGGTGGACGCAGTGCGCGATCGCGAAGTGATCGATGATTCGACCTTCTTGGCGGTCACGAACTTTGGTTCGCACACGCTGCATCATCTGCTGCCCACTGTGGACCATCATTACCTGCAACTATGCGTGCCCGCTTTTCTGCAAACGTGCAAGGAATTTCACGTCAATTCGGACAAATGGACGCAGTGGGAGCTCCTTAAGGGACAATTCAGGCAACTCACGCGAACCGAAGCAAAGAAGAATCACAGATAATTCTTATCTGCGACAGGAGATAGTTCATTCGATTGTAAGAAATTTCTTATATATTGTTTCACATAATCTTTTTTGACATAAACATCTCAGTTGAATAATGATAAGTGAAATAAGCTGAAATTAAATTTTCTTCACCGTAACGTAAGTTAATAAAAGATTTTATAAGATTAAATTTTTTAAAATTAAATTTTTGAAAATTAAATTAAAAATTAATCTAAATATAACATGTGGGGAAAAAATTAATTAATTTAAAAATAAATAAAGATTTTTCTGTTTCGAAAAGAGAAAGAATTCAAGAGAAGATATGTATTTTGCTCAAAATAAAAAATTGCTTTTTATCATTGTTTCGTATTGCTGTAAATTATATTGTACGAAAAATTAACTTGACAATTAGATTGACATTAAATAATGCTTCTGCATTTATGATATATAGTGCAATGCAGTATAATGCAAACTCTTATCTCTACTAATTTTCACGATCGAATAATTCTATATAAGTGAGGTGATTTAATTCTTATCTTTATTTATTGCTTATTTACTTTAATAAATACATACTTTATCTCTCTTTATAAATTACAATTAAGTTTATAGGATACGATATCATTTGGATGACACATGTAATGATACGCTGTTGATTGAACGTTTTTCGCGATTTCGCGTTTCTCCTCGCGAGTATTTATTATATATATAATTTTTTTAATTTTTTTTTTCTCATTTACCTTCAACACTTTTGCTTGTTATGTTGTGCATTTCACGAGGACGTAAATGTGTATATGTGTATTTATCGCTCTGTTATTTTTCCTCTTTATTTTTCTGCGTGTATGTGTGTATATGTGTATTAATATATCTCTCGCTGGCTCTCACCCTTTCATCGTCCGCTCGCATGTCCTCTTGCTCGATGTAGCTTTCATTCTGCCACTCTCTCTCTTCCTCGATCGTCAGCTCGCGTGGTGAAGCAAAACATACCCTCTCTCGCGTCCCCATCTTTTCCTTTGATCTTCTCGAGCGAGTGTTAATTTTATTTTATCTTTCTCTTTATTGATCAAACACGTAAAAATTACTGTCAAAAAAGATGATCGCGAATTCTCTGGATGTGATAATGGATCGGTCGCTCGATTGCGAGATGACGATGCCGTTGAGAGCTCCGAGCGAGCTCTCGGGTTCGTTGCTTATATTCGTGTCTTCGTTCGACGATGGACTCGATGAGGACGATGATGTTCTTCCTCCTTCTTCTTCTCCTCTTACCCTTCTTTTATTTTGCTTGAGTTTTCTGTTGTTAAATTTTTATTCTTTTTGTTATAATTATTTACGCGAATTCCTCGGAAGAAGCTTTACAGATCACCATCGGGCTGCAGGTCGAAGCGTGGCGGGAATGCGGAACCATCTAATAGGGGTCTATACGCAGGTCGGTGTGGCTGAAAGAAGACAAACACGCGAAACGTTAATCTCTTGTAAATAACTATAAATATGCAGGAGTGTATTTGCGGGTTTTAATAAATATAAAAATGTATAATTCCTCACGGATTTAGAAAACATTGATACGATAAGGCGTGGGGATAGAGGACGAGTGACACGTTCTCTGTGTCGTTCCTGCTCGTGATCCAATTTTTCTTATTTTTTTTTAAACATTTGCACCCGAATGCGTCAATAGAATCGAGATGACGTAACAAGGGTCGTGACACCTCTATTTTGCTAACGAATAAACAGCACGATGTCTGGCAATTATTTTTACAAAGAGAGGATTTATCTCAGACATGTAACTCTCTCATGATATTAGTTACAATTATCTCTTTGCGGAAAATCACGATTTATATATATAGTTGCAGTTCTTGTTAATACTGAACTGTTAAAAACAAAAATCAATAATATGATAATGTATGTTGGGGAAAAAAAGGAAGAAATCTTTCCGGATTGAAAGAAAATAAAATAAACGACTTTATACTTCTCTTTTTTTTCTCTCGAACCAGAGCAAACATCGTATATCATTGTAAGATAAAAGAAAATTAAATAAATCACTTCGAAGAGAGGGGAACGAATTTATAAATATAATCAAAATACTTTAATTTGAATAAGATAAGGGAATATCTCTTTCTAAAAAAAGGCATGTTAAGTCGATTCTCGAAAGAGGCAACAATACTTGCGAGAATTGACTTAACATGTCTTTTTTCGAAAAAAAAAAAAAAAACTAGAACAACACAAGCGCGTGCTACGTGCGCGCCATTCTTCGGTTTTGTATTAAAAAGAATTATATTTAAAAAAAAATATTTTTTGACAGGAATCAGCTGATAACTGTCAAAAATATTAATCAAGTTTAAAGTACCATAATATATTATTTAAAACATATAATTATTTTATTTTTTATAACATATTATTATTTAAAAATTTAATTAGCAAATTAATTCTTTAATCAACTGATTTCTGTCAAAAAATATTACTAAAGCATTAATTTGCTAATTAAATTTCAAAGTAATAATATGTTATAAAAATTTAAATAGTAATATGTTGTAAATAATATGTTATAATACTTTATCCTCGATTAATATTTTTTGACAAAAATCAGCTGATAACTATCAAAAATATTAACCAAGTTTAAAGTAGCTAATTTTTATTAAAAAATATTAATAAATCTTTTCATCAATAAAATCGTAATTAGTCTCGATGTTGTGATTATCTCGATTATCAAAAGATTCTTGTAGAAAATTTTATTTTTTTGATCGCACTTTCTGTTTTAGATTTAAATACTGAATTTTTATGCATTGCATAATTAATTAATATATATTTTTTCTTATGCATTAATTGCAATGCAATTATCACGCTGCACGTCTCGGGCGAGACTGCTCGCAAGACTCTGGTGAGCAGTTGAGCAGCAGTATCGCCAAGCGCAGCCTATACGTCTGCCACGCTGCGCGCCTCGCGCGAGACTGACGGACTGACGATCAGTCTCGCAACTCGCAATCGATATCTCGAGAATCAGTCTCGCGCGAGGCGCGCAGCGTGGCGGACGTGTGGGCTGCGCTTGGCGATAGTGCTGCTCAGAGTCTTGCGGTCAGTCTCGCGCGAGACGTGCAGCGTGATGAATGTGTACAAAGACGCGCGAATCTAATGGAAGCGTATTATAGATATTTTAATCGAAAGATTTTTGTAGAAAATTATATTGTTTTTTGTTCTCTGTTAAAGATTTAAATAATAAATTATTATACATTGCATAATTAATTCACATATTTTTATGCATGCATTGCAATCAATGCATAAGATATATTAATTAATTAAGATATATTAATTAATTATGCAATGCATAAAAATTCAATATTTAAATCTAACAATAAAACAGAAAGTGCAATCAAAAAAATAGAATTTTCTACAAGAATCTTTTGATAATCGAGATAATCACAACATCGAAACTAATTACGATTTTATTGACAAAAGATTTATTAACATTTTTTGATAGAAATAAGTACTTTAAACTCGGTTAATAATTTTGACAGTTATCAGCTGATTTCTGTCAAAAAATATTAATCAAGAATAAAGTATTATAATATATTATTTACAACATATTACTATTTTAATTTTTATAACATATTATTACTTTGAAATTTAATTAGCAAATTAACGCTTTAGTAATATTTTTTGACAGAAATCAGCTGATTAAAGAGTTAATTTACTAATTAATTTTTAAAATAATAATATGTTATAATGCTCATCCACGTGAAATTTCGCGATTGATTCCTGCGCGAGATCACAGAGAAGTGCAAAAGATGCGCTAAACACTACTAGGCCAGAGATTGAAACCGGTGTAATAATTTTGCGTAAATTAAAAATTAACTGTAAAAATATCGGATACATATTCAAGAAAATAAGGCAAGAATATCGAAAATAATTTGTAGGAATTTATTATGTAAATTAATTAACTCTCCCTTCAATTATCAATTTAATAAATAGGCTCAATGAATAACCAATTAAGGATATTTTTTCTCTTATGTATTGAATGATTTCAGAAGTCACTTTTTTCACGGCGATACCAGATTGTACCTGTGGAGGGAAATAATTTCCGGTTCCAATCGCTATTGATAGAGCTCGAGAAAATTGTTCTAACGTCGTCTATACACCGACGTCTACTAATTCGCAGTGTCTACAAGAGAGAAGGTTCGAGGAGATGCGATACACAGAGTTAATGACGAAGAACAAGCTCGGAACCACTCGAGAGAGCGTTATCGGTGCGTTACACAGGTGCAAACGTGACACTGATGGATGCAGGGGAAAGGGGAGTCATATAATCAATCATCGCGTGTTCCTCTCGCGTTTCGTAAACCCCTGATCCCATTCTTTTTCTAATCTGTATCTATCTCTAATTTCTCTCTGTCTAGAAGATAATCGTCACACACACCTCACGCACGCGCCTCACGACACGTGCTTACACGGACTTACATGGACCAAGCGCGACGTGTGTGCGTTTACTCCAACGCGGAGGGCACCTTACGTTTCTGTTGCAGCTGCACACAGGAATACACAGATCGCTAATTAGACACCATCCGCAAATTTCACACCCTCGCAGCGCGCTCTCTTATTCGGATTCCTGAACGATTTCCTTGCGATTTACGTAACGAGTTCCCAAACGCGCGATATCAATGTGTTACTCAAATGCAAGCGCGATTGATGATTTCTAATGATTTTCACGAGTTACGAAGTTTACTTTTGTCATAATGCTTAATTAGCCGAAGCCTGATATGATTTTCGATCTGATAAGATGCGATATATTTCATATCTAAGAGATTGCAATGTATTAAGAAATAAATCACTCAAGTAAAATCGCAAAATTTATAATTAAGATTAAAATATATTATAATTTCAAATAAAAAAACTAAGAGCTCTTCCTTAAGTTTTTTTTTTTTTTTTCGTAATAATATCGATCAAATTAAAACCAAACGCTACTCGACAAATACTCCGTTGATATTATTAAAGAATAAGAAAATAAAAAAAAAGAGAGATACATTTCGATATCGAGCATTAAAGATTCAAGATTTCTAAGATAACGATAAAGAGATCTGGTAGCTTACCACTGGGCTGAGTCCGCGTGCGGCGCTTCCGCCACGTCCCTTGGTGCGGAACTTGGTGATAGCTTGCTCGGCAAGGTCCGCCCTTTCTTCAGCTTCCTCCAGCTCTTGTTGTGCCTTACGGAACTTGGCGAGATTCAACGCGGCGATCTCCTCCGCCTCTTCGATCTGCCTCTTGTATGTCTTGATCTTCTGCTGTAGCTTGTCGACTAGATCCTGCATGCGCTCGTGGTTCTTACGGTCCTCGTCCGCCTGAAAAAGAGAACGACAAACGCGGCTACTTAAGTAAAAATTTCGATTTACAAAATGAGATAAAGAAAATTGGAAATAAGATTAATAATTTAATAACAAGAATAAAAATATTTCTTTTGACTATAAAATATTAATTTAATTTACGTGAATATAAAACAGACAATACAAATTAAATTTTCTCTTTAATCGTAAAATATTAATAAACTACAACTCGAGTATGATATTTATTCCAAGACGAGACTTTACCTGGAAGCTCAGCTCCTTGATACGACGCTCGGACTTGCGCAGATTCTTCTGAGCATCGGCGTGTCTCCTTTGTTCGCCATCGAGCTCGTTCTCCAGCTCGCGCACGCGTTGCTCCAGTTTCTGGATGGCCTTCTTGCCGCCCTTGAGCGCATTTGCCTCGGCCTCGTCCAGGCGTACCTGCAGTTCCTTGATCTGCGTCTCTAAAGCCTTGCGCAACTTCTCCTGGGTCTGAGCGTGGTCTTGCTCGGCGCGCAGTTCGTCCGCCAACCTGGCCGCGTCCACCATTGCCTTCTTCGCCTTCTCCTCCGAATTCTTCGCCTCGTTCAGCAGCTCATCCAGATCGGACTAACGGAAAAAATTATACATATAAATATGCGACCTGTGTATTTTCTTTAAAAAAAAGTTATTAAATTATTATAGATATTAATCGTGCAATACTCACGTGGAGAGTCTGCAATTCGGCCTCGAGTTTCCTCTTGGCGCCAGAAATGGAAGCGTTCTGGGCGCTCAATTCGTTCAGCTGTTCGTGACAGTCGGCGAGCTCTTGTTCAGCCTGGCGACGACCACGGTCTGCCTGTTCAAGGAGGGTGCGGCTTTCCTCGAGCTCGTTCTGCAGAGCGTTGGCGCGACGCTCCGAGATGCCGAGGAGCTCTCGGGCCTCGTCACGCGCTCTCTGTTCTTCCTCGAGAGCGGTCTGCACGTCCTTGAGCTGCTGCTGGTATCGCTTGATGTTCTTCTGTGCCTCGGCGTTCGCCTTGTTCGCGTGGTCCAGCGCGATCTCTAGCTCGTTGATATCCGCCTCCAGCTTCTTCTTCATGCGCAGCGCCTCAGCTTTGCCCTGAGGATCGAATTTTATTGTAAGATCAGAGCGTCAAAATTTTTAAATTCATGATTTATTCATCATTACATCATTCTTTCATAAGAGCGTAAATACAATATCGAGATAGATTTTTCAGCACGGCTTACCTTGGCTTCTGCTTCGAGGGAAGCTTGCATGGAGTCGAGGGCGCGCTGGTGATTCTTCCTGGTGTTCTCGAATTCTTCCTCCTTCTCCTGGATGCGGCGGTCAATCTCCTGTCTGACCTGGCTGAGCTCGAGCTGACTGCGCAGCACTTTGTTCTCTTCTTGTTCAAGAGCGGCCTCAGCTTCCTCGAGAGCGGCCTGCAGTTCGTCCTTCTCAGCCTCCAAGCGCTTTCTGGCCTTTTCGATTTCGTGAATGTTGCGGCCACCTTCGCCGATCTGGTCCAGCAAGTCTTTCACCTCGTCGGCGAGATTCTTGTTCTCGCGACGTACCGCCTCCAGCTGTTCCTGACCTTCCTCGTAAGCGCCTACTCAATCAACAATTAATTTTGTTATTAAGTGAAATAGTATAATTAATATAGTTTAAATAAAAAATTATGCAATTATTAGAAGAATTTATTTCAATAAATAAAAAATGTATTTCTTTAAATTTCGGAAATTTCAACTTTGAAAAGAGATAGCAAATTAATAATTTTAATTTATATCTTTTAGAAAGTTTTCGAATTTTAGCTTTCGTATATTTTTATCTTGACAAACTTGACAATTCGAAGCGAAAAATTGAATCCGATTCCTCTCACCTCTGAGTCTGAAGAGCTCGGTGCTGTAGTTGCGACACTCCTTCTGGCTGGCGTCGAGCTCGGCAGCGAGATCGTCGACTTTGAGCTTCCATTCGCCGATGATCTTGTCGAAGGCCTTCTGTTTCTTCTCGGCAGCGTTGGCGATGGCAGTTGCGCGATCCACCTCGATCTGCAAGTCCTCCACTTCTGTGGACAGGCGTTGCTTAGTCTTCTCCAGAGCGATGACCTTCTGATTGAGAGACTCGATCGTCTCTTCGGCCTCGGCAAGCCTAGCCTGCAGCTTCCTCTTTGCCTCTTCGAGCTCTTCAGCCCGGGCAACGCCCTCGGATTCGTACTTGTTGCGCCACAGCTGCGCCTCGGCATTAGCCTTGCTGAGCTGACGCTGAAGATCGGCCTTGCCCTCCGCCTCCTCCTCAACCTGTTCGCGGATGTTGTCCAGATCGTGTTCCAGATTGCGGAACTTGCCGAGCAGAGTGGCGCGTTCGCGCGACTCCTCGTCCGCGAGTCTCTTCGTATCCTCCAATTGCGTGGTGAGAGAGATTTTGATCTTCGACAGCTGGCTGACCTGCGATTCGGCCTCCTCAAGCTGGCGCAGCAGATCGCTGTTCTCGATCGACAGCTTCTTCTTCGCGGCGTCGAAGTCATTCAGGGTGCGGTTCACTTCTTCAAGTTTGCCCTGGGTCTCGTTCAGCTGATGCTGCAGCTGCTTGACAATCTTCTCTTGAGCAGCCTGGATTTCGAAAAAAAATTTAGCGCCCGAGCGATCGCTAAAATCTTTTTACATCGAGCTCGCCTTTAGATAGTGTCTTGATTATATAAGTTACAAAAGTAAAAAGAAACTCTTCTCTGAAAAAATTTTTCAAAGAAAAAAAAAACGCTCTAGTCTATCAATTTTCTCTAATATAAAAAATGTCTTTTTTCGAAAATTCCTTATTTTTTCAGTCGTGATAATACGATGAATAAGACACGAAAGGCAAGCTCGCATCTTTTACACACATATACGCAAGCGATGCTGAGCAAGCGGGGACTATCGACTCACTCGTCACTCGTCAAATAAATGATTCACGAATGATCTTGGGAAAAGAGATAGATCCGGAAGTAGATTGTCGTGGCTGCGTTTCTGCACCTAGCGGAAGCTATTAGTCGCGTTAATCCGGATATTATTAACGGGATCGAGCCCTTACCTTCTCGTTACTCAAGTGGTCGCAAGACGTGCGCAAGTCGTTGCACTCGCTGTAGTATTGTACCTTCTCCTTCTCGACCCTGACAATCGACACGGAAACAATTGAAGGGATCACAGATGAATGACAATAACGCAAATTTTCGATTTGCACATTCCGGAATGCCAGATCAAATTATCTTATTGTAATTCGTCATTATTTTTCGTAACAAAGATATAAAATATATAAGTAATCTGATCAGTGATGAAAAATGAATACCTAATAAATAAGAATCATAATTTAATTCAATATTTAAAATTGGATTAAAATTGAAATTTTTAATTAATTTAATCCAAATTCGAGAAATTAATTACTAATATATTTGCAAATATATTTATTTGAAAATATCTGCAATGTTTTTTGACGTACAGATATTTTTGTCTAATTAAAAAGATAACGAATTTATATTTTCATAATTTATTTATTCCCCTTTAATTTAATTTAATTTATTTTTATTTATTCCTTTATTTTCATCTGATTGTTAACTGAAATTTAATATATTTTTGCATGTTTTAATAGACATTGAATATTTAATCCAGCATTCGTGACACAACATGACAATTCGGGCAACAAGACATATCTTTCTAAAATATAGCATTCCACTTGGATAATCACATATGTTTTATAAATCAAGAAAATTATCACGAGGGGGGCGTACAAGAAGTCCGAGATTAGAAATTATCTAAAAATTCGACAAGATGCACGAGGAACATTCTCTTCATATCTCTTTCTCATTTTCAAATACCTTCTCTCGCGAAACTTGATCCGTGAGAGCGCGCGAATTGTTCAGCTCGGAGTGGATGTCGTGTCGACCCTTTTCGGCTCTATCGCAAATATTACGTTAAAGTCCTCCGTTCTTGCTTTTACATTTTTATTTTCAACGAAGATCTAATAGTCGTCAATATCAAAAAATTAAAACTGCTCCATTCACCATTTACGATGCGGTATAAATTTCTCTCAATAAAAATATTCTAAATTTTATTATCATTTGTCGAATGAAAAAATTAAAAAATCTTTAAATTATAATTATTGTTATCAAACCATGTTGTTCCCAATCTCTCTCCCCGTCAAATTTAAATTTAGAAATAAAATTTTGATAAAGATAAAAAAATTGATAAAGATAAAAAAATTCAAAAATTCTATTATTTCTCTTCATAAGAAAGGAAGGGAATCAAGTCTGATGAACTCACCTAGCCTTAAGCTTGTTGAGGGTGTCGATCTGCTCGCCCATCTCGGCGACAGCGTCATTGTGCTTCTTGCGCAGGCTGGCCAGGGAAGATTCGTGCTGGATGTTGGCCTCTTCAAGATCCCTGCGGAGCTTGCTCAGCTCAGCCTCGCGCTTCTTGTTCAGCTCGATCTGAGCGGAAGTAGCACCGCCGGCTTCCTCCAGACGTTCACCAAGTTCCTCGAGCTCGCGAGCAAGATCGCTGCGCTGCTTCTCGGCCTTGGCACGTCCACCGCGTTCCGCCTCGATCTTGAAGAGAAAAATGCTCAGACGTTATTATACTTCCATAGTTACGGCGAGAGTGATATACTCAAATCATCGTATAAAAGACAAAAATCTGATTTATTTTTTAATTAATATCTTTTAACTAATTCCCAAAATTTGATGTAATCAACTTCAAAATTCAATTTTTTTCGAAGTATTTTTTACATGGATTAAAAATTTGATAAATTAGAGAATGTTAATTTTTATAAAATTTTTCAAGAATAATTAAAAGATATAAACTTAAAAAGATTCAGTGAATTAAGATATTTCTTTTTCGTTTTTTTTTTTCAAAGCTGAAAATTTTGGAAAGTTGTAAAGTACATTTTTCTTGGCATACCTCTTCCTCAAGTTCTTCAATTCGAGCCTGCAGTTCCTTGATCTGCTTCTGCAGTTTGCCGACAAGGGATTGCTCGTCCTCGAGCTTGGCGGTCAAGGATGAGAGTTCCTTGTCTTTGCGTTGGATAGTCTGTTCGAGTTCCTTCTTATTTCTTTCAAGATCGGCGACGGCTTCCTGTGTGAGTTTCAGATCGCCTTCCACCTTCCTCTTTGCCTTCTCGACGTCGGCACTGCATAAATTAAATTTCAACGAATTATATAAATATCTTTGTTATCACTGCAATATTTTTTGTTTTTTTTTCTAAAAATATTTTGTAATATATTATTACAAAATTAATTTTGCGCGCGTAAAAAATAGATTATTAATTAAATTTTCTTTAAGAAAAAAATGAATTAAAAAATTAAAATAAATTATAGTGATTCTTGAACATTCTGTAGAGAGATTTTTGATTATCAAATGCATTGAATTCGCTTACCGTGATTTCTTCTCACGTTCGAGGGAGTCCTCGAGTTCGTCAAGAGTCTGTTCGAGCTTGAGCTTGACTTTGTTGAGGTGATTGACCTTATCCTCGGCGGCCTGGAGCTCCTCGGCGGTCTTCTGGTTGACTTCACCCTGGTTCTTCTTCTCTTTGTTGAGCTTGTTGATGAGCTCGTCCTGATGGGAAATTTCGTCGTTTAGATTCCTGATCTGGTGATCTTTCGTCGCTTTATCTTGTTCGGATTTTTGCAGGTTTAGTTCGAGATCCTCAATATCTTTCTTCAGGCCAGACACTTCCTGTTCGAGTTTTTTCTTGTTCTGGAAGAGGTTGTTCCTCGCATCTTCCTCTTCCTTGAATCTCTCGCTGAGATCCTATGCAAGTGAAAAATATTTAAATAAATTGACAGTATTTCTTTAAATATTTTTTATGTATTATTGTCTAGTGTACACATATGTATGATTTTATGTACTTATATTTCCAGGTTTTAAATTATTTTTTTAGATATATTCGATTTTACTTATTTTGTAAATATCTCATTTATATTTTATATATTATATTTATATTTTAATATTTTAATATCGCATCTTCTATTATTTAATATTCTACTTTATTTCTTTATTTTTTAAAATAATTTTATTTTATAGTATTATTCTTTGCACACATTATTATTCCATTCTATTTATTAATGTTCCATTAACGTTTTAGTTTATTTCTATTCGTTAATATTAGTATTATAGATATGATGTCTTTAAAAAGATTATGTGACTATCAGAGAGTGAATTTTATTTTATTTCTTTAAGATGACATAATCACAAGATTTTTTACAAAAGCAGTATTTAGGTCGATGACAGATTTACATATAAGATTTATCTCGCTGGAACATCCTTTGATGCGCGCCAAGTCCCCTTCATCAAGAATGCATTTTTCTTGCTCGGGTGTACGGGTTCGCGATTAATTGGCAATGACGTGCAATTGCAGGGCTTATACACATACAAACGCCTAATATTAGTTAATGCGGGGGCAAAGAATATTGGCACGACGTCCCGGCCGACGCGATGCGATCAATCTCCTCGTTCATCGCGCTTATCTCTTCATCGTTCAGTCCGTTAGCTGATTCGGCTAGCCGAGTCTATATTTGTCGAGAGAAAAATTTGGTATTTCTCACAAATTTCTTTCTTCTACATATTTCTTGCCAAAGTACGGACGTTTCAAGAAAAAAACCTGATGAATAAGAAAAAAAAAAGATGATGGGAAATGAAGAACATATGTTCATGTCTTCTTAATCGATGTTCAGGAAAAATTAAAACATACATTTTGGGAAAGAGAAACAATCATTTTAACTAATTAATTAAGTCTGGCAAAGAAGTTCATAAAGGAGAAGACAAAGGAAGAAAAAAAAAAGAAAGAAAAGATGCCACAATATCGAAAGAAATTATCTCTTCTTCTACTTAAGAAATAATCTGGTGCAACGCATCGACCACGTGGAAGGCAAGATGGAAAAATTGATGATGATGACACGGGCCTCGTCGGCGATGATGAAGAGATCACGGGCAGTGAAGGAGATACGGCTGCATGATTATGACGCACGCGTATGCACGAGGTAACATGCATATAAATATACCGTACACCTGTTACCTCCTTCGTTTTCTCTCATCTCCACTCTCCAGCGCGCTTTTAAAGCCGCCGCCCACTTTTAATAACCTGGAATCTGGGATCTGCTAAATTTGCTGCACGTGTCCTCTCTCTCTCTCTTTCTCTCTTCGTTCTTTTCCCCTCTTCCTTCTTCCTGCATCGCCTAACCGTAAATGGTGTCGAACATAACGCGGTCGTAGCCTTCCGCCTCTATGATCGCGAGAGAATCTCTCTCAACATCGACCAGGTCAATCGCGATGAACTCGATGTACGAGCTTTTAATAGGCGCCACGCGCGATCGCGATATTAGCTCGCTTAACGAAAGTGAAACAGCCGCTTTTGACAGTTATGGTAATTTGATAGAAGTAGAGACGAGCCGAAGAAACAAAAACCACATTTAAATTGGTAATGACAATAAAAATAAATTAACAAAATATTTTAAAAAGTAGAATAAAAATTAAATAAGCTGAGACAAATAAATCGAGATTAAGCATAAATAAATGGTAAAGAATGCTTATAATAATCTCAATAATATAATCGATGAATCGATAAATGCCAAATACTCTGGATAGAGTAAGAAAAATCTCTAACAAACAAATTATTCTTTTATAATTTTCTAATAATTTATAATACATAATCAGATATTATAATTTATAAACAATTATCATGATTATATTGTGATATCACTTCTATATTTATATACATTGTATCTGCAAATAACTATGACTCACATTTCTTATTTAATATTTTTAGTGATTTTAAAATATTCTATTTTTTAAATATTCTTCTATCTAATTTCATCGAGATGGATTATTAAATCACTCGTTGAAGAGCGACGAACGATAGATGTTAAGAAACAACGACAATCGTCGAAGAGCGTCGCGATGACAGGCGATGACGGGTCGGAATAACCGCGATTCTTAAGAGAATGTTTAAAAGGCATCGTTAAAAATAGTCAGCCTGGAATCCGGCTGGAGAGAAAGAGAGACAAGGAAAGAGAGAGATTGAGAGAGAGAAGCTGAAATTCTAGTCACGATCACGACTCGTCTATTTTCTGCGAGCGACGCCTTCAAGAAGTTATGACCTCTTCTCCAGCACGCGTTTGTATGCGTGCTTACTATAGGATATAAATACTGCGTTTCCACTCCGACGCGATCGTCCAAAATTTCGGCGTTCTCTCAGCTTCCTCTAACGTGTATTTACAACGAAGAGAAACAGCGAGGAAAATATATATAAAATTATCGTGGAACGTAATGCGAGGAAATTCTCGGGAACCCAATCCCAAAATGATCATATATTATTTAAAGCTCGAGCTCTAATTACTGCAAGGAGAGATATTTAAGATAGCGAATTAATTAAGTCAAAAGAAAAATGAATACCAGACAATTAAAGAAAGAAAAATGAATACCAGACATGTGCCTTCAAAAATTCAAATTTTGTCGTAAATTTCATCGCACAAAAGAATAAAAAAAACCATATGATTATTATACTTAAAATTGCACTACTTACTTTCTATACAATTTTCTAAATATTAATATTTTTAATCAGCTCCTTTAAAAAAGTCTTCACAGTCAAAAGAAATGTATCACGAGCGATTCACCGTTTATTAAAAAATTCCTCTATCTCGGAGGAGATTGAAAATGTTAGCGTTGAAATCTCCGGAAAGATGTGAGAAGGAAGAACATTTGTTAAAGTTTCTCGACAAGTGTCGTTTGTACGCGATGTTAAATGACGGAAAGATATAATAAAATCGCGTAAACGCTCACGTACGTTTATAATAATTTTAGCAGCCTCGATATGACCGAATATATATAAGCGTCCGCGTAACCGGATGACGCGTCGCGCTCAGCACGAAGAAAAATAGCGCGTCTGACTAATTCCGCGCCTCCACTACTTTGTCGCGCTGCCTCGCGCGCCTGTGGAAACCGTAATCCGCCGCGTAATTCGAGCCGATTTAAATCACGAAAACACTCCCTCCCGCTGACAATTAATGGCATCCCGATTTAAACTACGTTCTTCTGAAAAATCTCTCCTGCTCTTCGTCTTCTAGAAAGGATCTACGAGTGACTCGCGGTAATTTAATACAACTGTGAATTCCGCGGAGAAAAAGGGAGAAATTTCAATCGTAAGAATATGAACACATATACGAAATCTTTTTATCAAGTTTCGAAATTCCCTAATATATCTTTCTTAACAGAAAACATTTTTAAACTATACATATATATATAGTTATGAGTTCCTCTCTTTAATAAAATTTCTTTTTTATTAACGTCATACTTTGTCTATATAATATTAATATTACTATTATAATATTATAATACTGTTTAGTATTTTAATTTAATTTGAAATTTATTAATCGAATATAATTTAATAGATGCAACTGAATGAATTATAGTCATCTATGTGCGATGATGCTAATTATATGGCTTCTCGCCCTTCGATATTAATTTACTCGCAGCTTGCGCCACTGTGCTAATTATGCCGCTAATTATATTACTTTCTGCCCTTCGCAATTAACTAACTTATAGCTTGCGCCACTCGCGAATAAACTCAAAAATAATTTTATTCGTGATTTTTATAACTAATCATCGCTTTTTGCTATTCTCGACAAATTCTTCCATATAGAATTTCTATTTTAATTAACAGTTATAACTATGCTAATTATTATATATAATAATTATTATATATATAATAATTATACATTATCGATATATTAACAAAAATATGATTATTATAAAATCATTTTTAATAATTTTCAACAATGTTATCTTTTTATACAAATTAAAAAAGCAAAAATTATTTTATTTTCTATATATCGTCTTCAATTGTCGAAAATTATAATAATCAATTACAAAAACTAAAAATATCATAATGAAAAAATTTCATTGTATTAAAAACTCTATCATTATTTCTCTCAAAATATATTTTCCGATTTTTTATTTATGCAAATTAAAATTTTGCACAAATTTTTACGACAGTTATAATAGCAAGCTTTTCAAGTTTGTAATATAATTAAAGTTAATAATTAAAAATTGCAATATAATTAAAGTTAATAATTTTTAGAGAAGATTTTTGAGTTTACAATTGTTAATAAATTTTAATAATGATAATTCGTGAAAAAATTGCTAGTGAATAAATAATTGTTGTTCGAGAAATTTTCATTTAAAAATCGATACGAATTATTCTCACCTGAAGCTGTGACTCGAGATCGGCTTTCTGCGCGCCCAATTTCAAGGACTTCTCCTGGTAATCGGAGAGCGAGCCCTTCTCACCCTCCAGTTGGCGCAGCAGGTTGGTCTTCTCGGTGAGGAGCTTGGAGTTCAAGTCCTCCAGCTCCTTGCGCATCTTCTCCTCCTTCTCGAAAGCTTCCTGGGCCTTCCTGGCTTTCTCTTCCAGCGCCTGCAACGAGGCCATTTTATCTTCGTATGTACCGCCGTTCACCAGCGAGCTTGGTTTCTCGATCAGCACCGTGTCGCCCATAATTGATCACCCTCGGAGAAATGAACCGAGGAATGCACACGCGATTTACAGTCGATTTCGATTTTTATTCTCGCGGGGATACGGAATGGGAAAAAAAATACGGGGATCTTCGTCGCGCAAGAAGGATCCCCGACAAGATTCGATCGATCGAACGTAGTGAGTGATCTAGATTGAGGGCGAGGCTCGATTGCTCGAACAAACGAAAGGAAAAACAGCACGCGAGACTCGGATGCGAGTCCCTACTTTCGTATCTCGAGATATCGAGACAGACCCGGACACACCTATGTGTAATTTATACGACAAATGCGAATAAGAATGTGGGGCATGCGAGAGGGTGCGAGGCTACCTCCCTCTTTGTTCGTCGTCGGATGGACTTCGCGTAATTTCGAAGGGGTCGGCGCGAGGTCGCGAGTCCAACTGGTCCCGGCATCGGTCGAAGCCCAACTTTTCTACCCGTGTCCCTCTACCCGTAACCGTTTCCGCCGGCGAGTAAGGAGCGATCAGAGCGACGATCCTGATCGTGGGCGTCCCCACTCCAGTGGCGCCTCGCCACACACACATATACACACGCACACTGACGCGTAAAAATATTTATAACCGATTCGCTATACCATTTCTGAGGGGTGAGGATAGAAGAGAGGAAGGGAACAAGTTACGTCGAGAAGGGGATCGGTCTTGGACGGAATTAGAAGCGATCTGAAAGGACCGCCGCGCACTCTCTCCAGCGGCCATCCCCTTTTTGGCGGCTCCAGAAGGTGTAAAGTGGATAAGTGGATCACCGAGTGTGAGCGAAGATGTCCGAAGGTACATTCGAGCTCACTTAGAATTGAAAAGTTCTTTGAGTCTCTATAATAACTTTTCTGTTTCAAATTTCTTTTGTCACAAGATTTTTATTCAGATTCTGTCAATGTTTTTAAAAATAAAAATTTTATTTAAAAAAAAAATATAATTGTTACAAAAATCTTGTTGTATAAATAATATATACATGTACTAATATACTCTATATGAAAATAGATCTAAATTAAATTATTAAAAAATTAATAAAATTAAACGTTTTTGTAAAAGTCCAAAAAGAGCGAAACAGATTCGATAATATAATTCATTCACAGAAGAATTCATTAGCAAAATATTAAGCTAAATGTTGAATTTAATATTGACTTGAAATTCAATTTTGAGGAAAGGAATCGACATTCAAATATATAGAGATATAAGAACGAATGCACCTTTAGACGAAATTAGAAACGACGGCATTCCAGAGGAGTCAATGTGGTGATCGTGTGTATCCTAGGTCTCGTCTCTGAAGGACGAATAATTGTGTAATTCTTTTCGGAAGAGCCGTGTCTATTAATAAGAAACCGCTCCGGTAACATGATCGAACGTTGATTCACCGCCGGTTGCCTTTATTATGCTTCTAATTCGGGATCTTAGCGATATCAGTGAACTGAACTGGAGAACGAAAACCTACACGGATTCTTCTAATCTTCTCGTTAATTCGGGATTATAGAGTTGAAAATATAAACAGTTCGGCACACAACGCAAAGAGGAGAAGTAGAGGAAAACCAGAAGGTTGACAAAATTAGAAGCGATGTTCCAAAAGGGTGGCTTGAAATTTCTTTGCAGATTTTGCGAGATCGAAGAGAAATTTTTCGTTGCCAAGATTTCGCGAAATATAAAATAAGTATAATACGCTTTGACATCCAAATAAAATTCGCTAAAAAAATTTAACAGAAGCTATTTTTTTATCAAAACAAGTATTATTTTTGAGAAATAAATAAAACTCGAAAAAAATAACGGCATATTAATAATTTTAAACAAATAAATAAGAAAAGATGAATTTATGTGGCCAATTTTTTTCTGAATTTTTTAAAAATATATATATATATTAAAAAATGTAAAATTTTTTAAGTATAAATCTCAGAATATTAAATTCGACACAACTTTTTTCCTTTCTTCTAAAATTACATCTAAAAAATAAATTAAAAAAGACAAATATATCGCGTGTTTTATAAATATAAATTTAATTTAAAAAATTTAAAGAAAAAAGTATGCTGTAAATCCGAATTACGAAGTATTACGAGAGTAAACGAAGTATGTAAAAAAATTCGATTTCGAAGAAATGCCTATTTGAAGCTGATCGTGAGTTTGCGCGAGAAGGCAAACTGCGAAAACGGGAAGACCAGGCAGCGAATAAATAAACGCGTACGTCTGGAAACTGGAGTCGTTATGAGCCGAGCAAAAGAAGAAACAAATTCCACGGACGAATTGGAGCGCAAGGTGGCACAGTTAAGCACGAAACTCCAGTCGTAAATCAGCATCAAGTTGAAGCTTTATTTTGCCAAACTCTAGCAGCCTTCAATGAATTATTGATTTTCGCAGAACGAACGTTTCTCTTTTGCAATACTTTCTCTGAAGTAGTGAATGTTAACAACCATTAACCATAATTTATCATTCCTCTACATAATTAAAAAGTTCAGAGTAAGAATTGCATAATTTAGAGAAAAAGTTCATAATTCGTAAAATTCACTTAAAGCATCCAAAAAGAAACTTTATAAATAATATGCTTGAAAAAAAAACAATTAAATTATTAAATTGAAATTAATTAAATCAAGGCGAATATATTGAGAACTGTATATAAAAATAAAATTAAAATAAAATAGAGATATTAAAAACTGAGAATGAGAAAAAATACAAATAGCATCTATTCTGAACTATTTAATATAACGAGAAAACAATGTATAAGAAAAAATTAAAATCTTTATCGTTCTCGTAATCCTTAAAGTGCTGATCGAGTACCTTAGTTGCTATTTATTGCCTTAGATATAATATAGTATCAAGTTTATAAAAAATGTATTGTCGTAATTAATTAATTACGTAAATACATTGGAAAAAACTCTTTATGAGATTTTTTTAAGAGAACTCGATTTTTCTCAAATTAAATCAAGTATTAATTTGTTTTTTCAATATAATATTTCTTTTAGCCGAATAAGATAAATAAAAATTGAATCAAATAGGTGTATTTTAACGACAAAAAATTGCAAAAATTTGAACAAAAGAAATCAATCAAACTCAATGTCTTAATAATAATTTTCTTTGAGCTAAATAATTCATGTGCAAAGGATATGTCGAAGAAACACTTACGGCCATCTCGTCCTCGATACGAGTGACATTGAGCAGAGGCTTGATCTTCTGCCACAACTTCCACCACGGCCAGGTGCGGAGTTGGAGGTATTTCCTCAGGTTTCTCTGGACGACCTGGAGGGCGATGCGTTGCTCTTGGAGCTTCTTGTAATCTTTACGAGACAAATAACCTCTGATGTAGGCCTGCATCCAAGACACGATCTTGCTGAGACGCTCATCACGAAGTTCCTCCATCTGACCCAGGACTCCAGCACGGAAGAATACCTATTTTTTGAGAGATAAAAAGAAAATAAAACATTGAGATATTGTTCAACGTAACGATCCTTCGAGATGATGTACCTCGATTATCGATCCTATATCATGAGTAATAACCGATCTATAATTTGTAATAATCAATGAAATTTATAGTAGTCGATTTAAAGAAATCTAGTAAAGATCTCTTCGGAAATTTTTTTGTGATGATCTAAATTAAAATTCAAAAAATTGATTTAGCTAAAAATTTTACAAATAGTTACACAAATATTATAGTTAAATAATCTCATCGGATAGATGATTTAATTTTTATTTATTTTATGATATCTTATTGAAAGAGAGATAATCATGGTACATCGTCTTAATTAATTCCACAAACTGGCCTTCCATGCCACTTTTAGCTTAGAAAGAGGATCGTTATTCGACGATAGGAGGTGAACAGAGATTGCTTCACACTTGTTGAGGGATTATACCACGCTGAAAATTGATTTGGCAAAGGTATCCTTTGTTAGCGTAACTGATGATAGAGCTCCTCATTAGCTTGTCGTTACTCGAATGAGGCTGTAAGATGGTTAATTGCCGAAGCCGCGTAATATTAAATTAGTTTTCGGCGACATTTAATAGCCAACGTCCATATAAATTATTCGAAAAGAATATAAATACAACAAAATGAAAGAATATCAATATAGAAAATATTCTGAGATTCCTGGAATCTCGAAGCATCGAATCTTAAAATTTACTTTTATTTTAACTTTAAAATTTTAATGATTTAAATATTTTTCTGTACTCTGTTGAATTTTTTATTTTCAAATTACAATTTGTCAAATTTTTTAATTTAAAAAATTTAAATATCTAATTTTACCTATTGGTTTAATGTTGGCAAATAAATCGTCGACGATGTAAGAACCAGATTATAGTCTAAAAGATATCCGCAGAATATCCGATACATCCTGCGGGCGTCTTCGTGACATTTGTAAGTTGCTCGTAAGTTTGCAATAGTGCGTCGTGACATTTTTGTCACAACGTGGACCACAACAGGTGTCTGATACCTTAGTGTGACCCAAGCGGTACTGATCACTCTCCAGATTGATCGTGTCCAAGATGATCTGGGTGGCCTTTTGCGGCTCGCAAGGCTCTGGGACGGCATTGGCGCACAGAATTTTGTATCTGCGTTCGTGGCCGACCATCGTTGTCAAGTATATGTGGTTTGGTGTATTCATACATATTGATGGTGTCATGTGTGTGTTCACAAAAAACAGACAGAAAACAAAGAACCACGCCAGGTTAAAGACTTATTGTATTATGGTTCTCGTTGCTGTAGAATCGAGAATATATTTTAGAGGAGAAAAGGGCAAGAAGCAAAGGGTAATGAATAATATCTTTCCAGGGTACTTTAATTAGGGAGATCCTCACGGTGTTGATCTCTAACGAATTAAAGCGCCAGTTTTTTCGAGAATTTGTAAAATTTTAACATAAATTAAAAGCTCGACAAAAAACATCACTATCGTATCTTCAAATAAATTATTTTTAAAAATAAAAAAGATAATAATATAAGAAATCAAAATATTGAAATAGTGTTTCTCTCGGAATTCTCGCGCTTTAATATCGTCATTTTTACGTCATTCTACCATCCAGGAACATTGACGTATCATGAGTTAAGAGTACATTATGAATGACAATAGACGACAATTATTTGCGATCGACGCGATGTTCGTGTAATCAAGATTACATCACGCCAGATGATATTTATATTTTAATCAATTATTATATTTACTATTGAGATATTCTAAAACGATCCGAATTAAAATAGTCTTGATCGTCGATCGTCGTCGATCGCGTTCAAACTCGCGTTTCGAGATGGTCGTTGTTAATCGTCGGACGATTGCGATTGTTGGAGGCAAGGAAAAAGGGAGGAGAACGTGCCTTGGTATGTCCAAGACGGTACATATCAGGGTCGAGACCGGTAGATTCCAGAACGGCGCCGGCCGCATCCTTAGGTTCTTTCGCTTTGTCGACCGCCGCCGGAGCCAAGATCTTGTACCTAGGTATCGGGGTATACAAGGCAAGAGGGGAGGGGGAGGAAAAGGCAAACGTGCAAACTAATTAATACCAGGGGTTCTAGATACGAATATTCATAGATTTTATATACATCTTCTTGTCGTTCCAATCGGCTCTCGTTTCTTTCTAATCGCCAAATTATGTTTTTAAGGGGATCGAGGTCCATCTTTAGCATCCAGTATTATTTTCTAAAACATTGATACTCTAATCTAATCGGGTACCAAACAAACAATGGATTCGGAAAAATCTTATCGATTTAATCTGCTTTTACCAGACGAATCACGGGAAAAAACTGAACGATCAATCGGGTGGCATTCGAATACACGATCAAATATGATAATAATGTCACATTCAATGAAGGGGGCGACGTGCTGAATTTATAGATTCCAGCGTGGATCATCTTTAAATCTCACTAATTTAAAATTAATCTTGATTTGATTATAAATTTTTATTATACAGTTTTACTGTTAAGATCCAACTCTATATTTAAAAAGTTAATAATTTTATCAATCAACTTATATTGGCTTTTGATTTAAATTGTCGCAAAATTATTATGCTACTATTTTGAAACCAACAGAGTTGAAAATCACAGTTAATATGCCATTTATTACACACATTTTATAGATGCTAAAAATATTTTTGCGACGCTCTAAAGCGAGAAATTTCAGACCATCCACGTGGAGAGATCTATTATTGATTCTTTGAATGTGGAGTGACTCTAGTCTAATATTGTTTAAAAATAACAGGACGACAGAATCGTCAAAAATTCATTCCTAAGGGGTTATCATCAACTAGCCTTAGTGTGACCGATCCTATAGCTGTCCGGATCAAGAGCGCACGCTTCGAAACACTTAGCCGCAGCGACCTTCGGATCGCTTTGGGCCGCCATTGCGGCCGGTGCTAGGATCATGTAACTACATGGGGTATACAACATAAAAATTCAGTTACTATGTACGTCCGATTTAAGAAATTTTCCTGGTGCTTTTGGGGAAGTTAATCGAAAAATTTATGACACGTTACAGAGAACTCAAATTATAAAAATTTTTCTTTTAAACTCTTTTGAATATATTTCATAAGTAATTATTTCTCCATAAAATATCTCGAAACTTACCATTTTTGTATCATTTAATAATAATTAAATAAAGGACCTCACTAAGCCATCTAATAAAAATATTTTTAAAATTATCTAATAATTGTCAAAAAATCTGCTATTATGTTTAAGAAGAGATTTTATAGTAAATCTAATAATGATAATTAGATTCATCTCTCTTCTCTTTCTTTCTTTCTAATGAAAAAGATTGTAACTCAATAATTTGAGTTTCTGTAATATAAATTCCAGGGAAATGATTAAGTACAAATAGCAGATTTTTCTAAATCAAAAATCATTGCAAATGCTCGACGAAACTGAGGATGACTATTTTTTAAATTTCTTAAAATAAAATTTAAAATCCTATTTTTAAATTATTTAAAAAAAATTAAAGAAGTTTTACAAATATTATATCTATAATGCAATAAAAAATATTAAATTAATATTTTTAACGCTCATATATAATAGTATATAAAAGACATTTAAATATTTTAAACGCTAGAAGATATTCACTTCCTCGAATCGTCGATTTTTCTCGATTTTCCGCAAAGATAATTTAAATGTTTTAATTGAAAAAAAGAGATTCTCACCGTAGTTTGAAATCAGGATACACCATCCTGTTGGGGAAACCTTTGCGACAGATACGAATGCCTTCAAGCACACCGTTACAAGTCAGCTGATGCATGACCAAGTGAGAGTCGATCACGCCAGCCTGCTTCAGCTCGTTGGGGATGATGCAACGGACGAAGTGGGGTTGGGTGGCACGCAGGGTAGTCATCAGATTGTTCAGCTGCTCCTTGTAGGAGGACGATACGGTAGAGAAACCACCACCCTTTTTGCCACGTCCGCCCTTGCCGCCGCCGCCGCCGCCGGCATCACCAGATTGACCAGGATGGTCGGCGAAGATTTCTATCAGCAGTTTGTTGGTAGACTTCTTATACTGATCGACCACCGTGTCGTTCAGCGGGTCCTTGTTCTTCTCCAGCCAGCCGGTGATATTATATGGTACCTGAAGCCCGAAGAAACTTTCTATTTCATCGATATCGAGATCGATACGATTGTTGCTGAGTCTAATGACATTTTTTTATAGGATTTTATAGAATTCTTTTACAAAATTAACTTGTGTTAAACAAAGATAATAATGTAAATCTCTCTTTTTTTTATATATGTATGTTAAACATTTTTTTATATAAAGTAAAAAATAAGAGAGAACGTCGCATACGTTGCCGGCGTAATGGCCAATCGCGAAATGGGCTGCCTGCTGGCCTGGTTTAGGCGGCTTGGGTTTTAGGAAATTGGGACTCTTGCCGAGATGGTTGTTGTTCAGCTTTTCCTCAAAGGTCTTGTCTGTGGCCTTGGGGAACATAGACTCTTCCTCAAGGATGGAGAGAATACCCATAGGCTATATACGCGAAGAAAGAAACGAAGAAATGTATTAGAATTCGCTATATCTTGAAAAATTCGCATTTTCCAAGAGTAGCGTTACGCAAATAGATATATAAATAATAATAATAATAATAATAATAATAATAATTTCTTTCTCGTCGAATTAATTGTGTAAACGTTTTTTCTATTAAATCGTGGTAAATTTAACGCCAAAGTTAATTATAAAAAAAGAGGATATTTTCGAAATGTCTGCAAAATATTTGTAAAATATATCTCACGCAGCAAATCTCGTTAGTGGCTCAACTTTTACTGAAAACAAATTACTAAATGCCTCTTTGATATACTTTGTTATCTACTTGCTTGATACTGTGTCATTAATATACTTTTACCTCGGTTAATCAATCGCTTTCTTGAAGATGTATGGATATATGTATGTAAGATATATGGATATATATATGTAAGATATACATATGGATTCATATATGGATTAATTGCCGATTAATAATTAATCTTGTAAACTACGTACAAGACAAAAAACTTCGACGCTACTCTTAGTACTGCGTTATCTATAATTCTACAATAAAGATATATTTTGGAGCGATGTTTCGATAATGATTTTTGCACTTCACTAACATTTCTATTAATGTTTCTGCATTGTGAAAGTGCAATCATCTTTTCCCGACACATCGAAATCTCCACTGTACACAGCGATATATATGATGTGCTGGATCTATCACGCAATTTTGTACAATCGTAAAGAGAGAGAGAGAGAGAATACTGATATTTAAATTATATATAAAATTTTTTAAGAGAAACATATTATATACATATACATATATTTTTTAGCTGTAACTTGATAAGCAAACTTATAATTTGAACAAAATTTATTTAAACAAAGGAAAAAATACAGACTCTTAATTTATTTAATTTAGATAATCGTTTAACTATTTAATTTATTTCATTAACCGTATTAAGTAAATTTATTTCTTCTAATCTAAATTACCATTCAACGTTATACAAATTCTTAAATAGAAGATAAAAAAATAATAATAAATAAAAGAAAAAATAATAATTTTCTGGAGTTAACGAAAGATTTCTAATCGTATTTTTACGCGTTAGATCCGTGATATCTTGATGTAAAGAAGATGATACGTACGTAATTAAATACACACAGGCAAACAACATTGGCAGAAAACACAACGTTGACAAACAATCACGGCCAAGCTGGATTCAAGCGGTAGTTTGCTAGATAAGTTATTGGATCAACAGCCTGATGATCCAGACTCGAGTCCGTGTCCCGCGCGGACCGGTTTACCTTCTCGATCAAATTGATCGTCGGCTCCAAGTCCATCCCGAAATCGATGAAGGTCCAAGCAATACCCTCGCGCTCGTACTCCTCTTGCTCGAGCACAAACATATGATGATTGAAGTATTGCTGTAGCTTCTCGTTGGTGAAGTTGATGCACAACTGCTCGAAACCGTTGTACTGCATCCAAGTTTGTTCATGCACCACGCCGCACACAGGCACACAGCGAAGAGATAGAGAGAAAAAGATAGCGAAAGAAAGAAAAATAAGAAGAGAGAAAACACAGAAACAAAAAACAAGATGTGCGCAGGACACCGTCCGTGTCCAATCGGGCGTGTCCTTCGATTGATCCTGAAACTTCTCGCGGCACAGTCGAAAGATGGTGACGTCGAGTGAATGAGATTCATTTCACAATTGATCAATTTAAAAAAAAATTAAAAAACTATATTTTGTAATATATGTTGACATTAAACAGCTGATCGTTTGTTCGAATTTTCCCGGCGCCGGCAAATCGTGCTCCACCTGTCGACTGATGCCACGAGAGACGAACAACAGTGCTCGAGTAAAAGTGTGACGGAACAGGAAGTGAATCGAGCAGACAAGCAAGACGAGGAAGCGAAGATGCCGCTCGAGCGAAAATGTATGCGTGTGTGATTTGAAGAAATCACGAGCCTCCTCTCAGGCTCGCGCGATCTGTCGACCTATCCTGGCGGTACCTTCTCGAGCAGATCGATAGTCTGTTGGAGATCCATGCCGAAGTCAATGAATGTCCACTCAATGCCCTCGCGCTTGTACTCCTCTTGCTCGAGGATGAACATATGGTGGTTGAAGAATTGTTGCAATTTCTCGTTGGTGAAGTTGATGCACAGCTGCTCGAAGCTGTTGAACTGCTCGACCGAGTGGTACAGCAACGGGAGTCCATGCGAACGGGAGGGTTAAGCGAAGAACAGAGAAAAAAAAACAGGGAAGAACAGCTGTCATTAATGCTGTTTGATGACACGGGAGGAGAACGCTCGACCGATGACTTCGACTCGTAACTTTCATCGCTCGATCACGGAGGGTATAAGGGGGAGGGTGGTTAAAAGGAGATTAATCGACACCGAGTCAAAAAGGCATCGATAAGGTGTATTCTATGTACCTTTGCAATTTATCTTCGAACGTGCGTCGAAATTGAAAAATTTCAGAGAACTATAAGATTTTCAAAAATTAATATATTTTAAAGAAAATTGAGATTTTGTGATATTTTAAAGATTAATTTTTATATATTATATTTTTAAAATTAAATAGCGATATATGTTTAAATTATTTACCAAATTATGTCATGTAATATATATCACAATTAAATACTATACACATGTGAAACGTTAGAGTGAAGTCTCTTATTTACAACTCCAAAAGTACATCAACTATACACATGTAAAACATCTTCAATTAAATATTTTAAATATAGATAATTAATCGTAAAATTTTTAAATCTTAATTGACATTATTATGTAATAATGAAGGAATAGAAGTAGATGAATGTTTTTCAAGTTCGTCGCATGACTCGATGAAAAAAGACACTCGCTTGTGCCGTTACGTGATAAATTAACGTGATATCGACATTCGTCGTGTTAGCTAATTTTATCCAATTAATTAAATTTATTAATTGGACAAATTTCCAGGGTGAGTTTCGGGATTGACACTCTATGTGCTTTTGTAACAAGGTAAGGGACGCAATTATACTGGGTCATTAATTATCACTAATTATGTTATATAAATTAACTCTCACTTTTCACTTCTCTAGCAAAGCTAATTTCTCGCTAATTTCAGTCTTGCGATAACTTCGCATTTAATTTTTTCGAAACCCATTGATTAATGTTATACCAAAAAAAAGTTTCACTTCACGGTTCGTTCCAGTTTCTTCAGGATTGCGAACCGGACCCAGTGAATTGTCGAAGAAGACATAATGAATGCCTGACTACCGTTCAATATTTATAATCGTTGAACGATCTTGAAGGAGTATTCTTCACGGACACGAATCAGTGCCGTTACGGGAATGAGACATCACGAGGAAAAGACGAAAGGGGAAAAGTGGCTTAGGTACCCGTACTAAGTACCTTGGAAAGTTCGATCGGCGTTTCTTCGTCATCATCGAAGAGCCGACGAAGAAAGATTATGACAGACGTGAAAGCATGAAAAATCAGCTAAAGAGTCAATGGCGAAGCAACATCAATGGTTCAGCGATTGACAGGTTCTATTCCTTGCGAGAAATCGGCTCCTCGTTCAAGTCTTGGTTTGATATCTCTCGCTCATTCGCCGTCCATGGAACCGGCTGTTAGGGAATTGCCGCTTTAAACCTTGATTCACGGGGAACTGACAATACCTTCTCGATCAGCTCGATACAAGCTAGCAAGTCCATGCCGAAGTCAATGAACACCCAATCGATGCCTTCCTTCTTATACTCCTCTTGCTCGAGTACGAACATGTGATGGTTGAAGAACTGTTGCAACTTCTCGTTGGTAAAGTTGATGCAGAGTTGCTCAAAGCCGTTGAACTGTCGTTTTTGCAATTGCACGTATGTGCATAGGCGTGCGACAGGAATACGTGGATAGACAGCAACGAACAGAAAAAAGGTAAAGGGTGGAGGAAAGAGGAAAGAGATAAAAATTATTATCAATGAGACGAATGCTCTTACAAAATTATATAAATGTTTGTGTCATATGTATATAGAGTCTGGCGTTTTCAATTTATCTCAAAGTTCTGAGAAATCTAATTTAAAAGAAAGTAGATTTTTTTTTTATGTTTGTAAAATATAAAATATGCATTTTATTCAATTTAACTTTAATCTCTGCGAATAAATTTGTTAGATAAATCAAATAAGTTTCATTTCAATATAATTTAAATAATTTAATTTCCGTACAATTTATATATATTTATTCAATTTCTAAGATTTCCAATTCTTAGCAATTTTTACAAATTTTCATAAAATTATATTGAATAAATAAAAAAGTATGTGCAAAGAGCAAATTATACTTTCTTGAGCTTTACAGTCAATATTTCCTCGGTAAAAATTTAATTATACGACCTCAGTATATTAAATTTTTTAAATAAATTTGATTTTTGATGTATAAATAGAACTAGCCTAAGCAAAATGCGCGCTCATCGAAACAACACACGCGGCCGAAATCAGAAATCGACGACATAGACGACAAGAAAAAAAGGAAGAAGAGGATCAAGGGATGAGAAATGGTTGATGAGGAAAATCAAAGTGAATAGAAGTGGCTGATGATCATACAAAAAAAGAAGAACAGTGGACGATCACTTTGTTGAATTTTAAGAGAATAAGCGTTAGTATGGCGGTTTCCTCTGATCTGTGATAAATAGTCAGGGACTTCCGCTTGCCTAATAATAACTCAATCCTCTATTTCGTTCATTATTCAGCTCTGAATTATTTTTTTTTTACTTCCGGCCGAACACCCGTCTGTCGGGTTTTTGTTGGCCAGGATCGATCCGTCGCTTGTCGTCTTATTGTACCTTCTCGATCAGCTCGATACAAGCTAGCAAGTCCATGCCAAAATCAATGAAGGCCCACTCAATGCCCTCCTTCGTGTACTCCTCTTGTTCGAGGACGAACATGTGGTGATTGAAGAACTGCTGCAGCTTCTCGTTGGTGAAGTTGATGCAGAGCTGCTCGAAGCTGTTGAACTGTTCGAGAGCAAGAAATAGGCATGCATATGTGTATATGTCATTTTATATTTTTCTTCCCTTTTTTTCCTCCGCATCTTGGCACATCTTTTTTGTGCTTTCGTGATTTTGCCGTCCTGTTTCTTTCTTACACACGCGAGGATCAACTTACAAAGGGTTTCTTACACACGTTTACAAAATTGTAAAGTTACCTCAAGTTTCGTCTCGAAACGATTAATATGTATATATAAAAATATTCTCGATCAAATTTTTAAAAATATTTTTACGCGCGTAAAAATTACTCTTTTTTTTCATCAAGATATTTCAGACTGAAAAAATAATTTTGTTCTATCTATTTTTATTTTTATCATTGAATTTTTATATTGGTATATATTGTGTTTAACTTTTCTCTATTAAAATTGTCGAACTCTATGAGATAAGAAATCAGATTCGTAAAACGTAAAATATTCATATTTTACCATTTCGATTTATTCGAAACTTCAGGCTGATCAAGGTCTCAGTACGAAAATCCATAGGGTGTCATAATACGAATCGGTGGTATAGCGCACCGTTTATCGATGGGACTGATTCAATCTCACTACGACCTAGCACGAGGTCGCTTTTTCGGATTAAAATTTGTATGTTGCTAGAGTGTCTCGATTTCAATGTACAGAATATCAATCGATACATTTATGCATAAACATCCACAAAACACAAAGAAAGTGATTCAAAGTCAAATTTAAAATTTGAAATTATTAAATACTAAAGAATATTTCATAATATTAAATCAACAAAATTAATTAAAACTTTATGCTATTAAATTATTTTCACTGGAAGAATTGTTGGAATATACATTTTTTTATTTTTATACAAACTGAGAAGTATCATCGATTATTCTGAACATAGATTTGTGATTCGGATGACGTAAAATGTTTGCTCACAAAGGGAATATATCTTTGTAAGTACCAAATTTGTGGGGTCCAACAATATTAGTCTACTTCCAACAACTACTAATTATCAACTGTGTCAATTATATCAAGGAAGGAAACCAACGTAAGAGGGTTTTTGAATAATCTTGACTGTCCTGTTTGCCAATGGACAGTTGAACATCGTATGTAGTTGATTCAAGAAAATAAGGCGGTAGACGGATTAATCATCTTTAAACCACCATGTCTACTTTACGTGAAGTCCACTGTTTCGGTGATGACAATAATGACAATTGGACATTCCTTCGTTCGTTGAGTGAAAAATTAATCTCTTTACCTCTGATGCTGCCTCTCTTCGAATCTTTGACCAGAGAAAATGAGAGTTCTTCGGAAAATCTAAGAGTATGCTTTTCGATAAAGCAATTCCTATCAAATCATGACATTTTAATAAAAATTTGGGGCTCCTAATCGGAGAAATTCTGCTATTCTATCGAGACGTGCATTTCAAGAAAAATTCGGGGCGACTAGAAGGGATTTTTCGGAGTCATGCGTTTCTTTTTATCGAAAAATGATACTATTCTAATTAGAATAATGATAATAAAAATAAATAATCATTAAAGACGCAATTTAGGATGATACAGAACTATTCAAAAAATTAACAAAACATTAAAATTTATGTTGGGTTTACAGCACACCTGAAAAGGGGCAATGAACGTCTAAGGAATCACAAAATAATTCAATAAACATTCTCGAGTCCATTCCGGATAATATAAATTCCTTCAGGAGATTAACGTAACGCCTAAATTCACGCTGGGATTTACTACAATTTAACAAAAGTCGGGCATTCAAGGAATTATCCATTCAAGGAATTATCCATTAAAATATTTAAAAAATTGTCAATATATTATTCTAGATAATCCATTCAAGAATTGATAACGAGATATCTAAACGCATGTCACAGCATTCCAAAAGAATAAGAACATTCGGGGAATCCAGGAGTCTATGAAGATTTAAATTATCCTCAGAGAAATTCATACTTTATCGAAATTAATGGTCAACGACAAGATTATCGTGCGATTAACTAGGGATCTACAAAGATCTATAGATCTCTTAGAGAGATCGCGAAAGGCATGGGGAAGGAGGGCAGACCGATCGTTCACCTTCTCGATCAGCTCGATACAAGCTAGCAAGTCCATGCCAAAGTCAATGAACTGCCAGATAATTCCCTCCTTCTTGTACTCCTCTTGTTCGAGCACGAACATGTGATGATTGAAAAACTGCTGCAACTTCTCGTTGGTAAAGTTGATGCAGAGCTGCTCGAAGCCGTTGTACTGCGAGATACCGAGGTATAATTATGGGTTCTAAAGGAGAATCTTTCGACAACTGGTTCGATACGATTGATTCGAAATTCATGCGAATCCCGATTTACTTCTCGTGACTCTCGATTTCGAGAGTCTCTTTCTTTCCTATTTTCGACTTTGTCGTAGGAGAAAGTGAGTTCGTGTGAAGATCGAAGGCGTGAATTCTTTGCATCTTCGATGTTATTTTTTTCTGTGCGATCGATTTCATTATCACGATCATGTCGACAATTTAAAAAATAAAGAAAATAAAGCTGTTGTTTTTCTTTTCGATATTGTGCGCCGAAAAAGCAGTATAAGCGATGTTTACTTTTTATCAAAATATTTGACATTAAATATTTAATAATTAAAATGCAAAAAATTCGATCACAATCTCTTTTTAAAATTAAATTTATCTTAGTACGGAATAATTATTAATTATACGATTTAATCGTTCCTTTAATCGGCCAACTATATATCGATAGAAAATATTATTATACAAATTTTCGAGATATCTTGTACAACAGCAATATTTTACTAAAAATATTGTGTTAATGTCTATACACGAAATATATAATTGGTGACAAAATATCAATTGCTAAAAATTTTACACAAAAATTGTCGACAATCACGTGTTGATATATATAAGTATATATGTGTTTGTATATTTGTGAATCGTGACTTGGAAACTTACGTCGAAGATCTCGAAACCAGCGATATCCAGTACACCGATAAAGTGCTGCCTCTTCTGCTTGGTGTCCAGGGTCTCGTTACACTTCTTCACCAGCCACTTGAACAATCTGTCGAACATCGCCTTCGACATGGCACCCACAGAGTAGGCTACCTGATCCTTGTTACGACCTTGGGTGACGAACTCGTTACCGACCTTGATCCTTGGCTTCAGCAAGTTCTTGTAAAGATCGGCACAGTCGCAACCAAGCAGCTTGGCCACGCGCTCACCTTCCTGTAATGTGAAGCGTGACATTATTTTTCTTTCCCGCAATGTTCTTTCTGATCTCATTAATCTGAGGAGAAACATCATATAACAATAGTATTCAGTTTTCGAGAGAAATAGATTTTAATTCTTAATTAAGAGAGAAACATATTTGAAATATTTTAAGTATAGAGCAAATATTTGAAGAAATATCGATGACACACAAAAATACAAAAGATGTTCTAAATTGTGAATTGTTTTAAAAAATTTCCAAAAACAAAGAAATAAATATAGGTAATGCATTAAAATTGACGGGGATTTAAAGATTATATAAGTGTAAAATTTAATTTAATTATTTTATGTTGAAATAATCTTATATATTATTAATAAAAGTGACAAAAATAATGAAAAATAAAAAAAACATTATATTATAAATATAATATTATAATTATAGTTTCTAGTAGCTATTCGAAGTTCTCACCTCAGTGCCATCGGCTTCGGCCTGTTCCTCACGACCCCTCTGCTTGAACTTCATGCCACCCATATGCATGACAGCCGCGACGATCTTGTAGATGTTATCCTTCTCTTCCTGGGTGAAGCCCAACACGTCGAAGGCTTGCTGTTATAGAGAAAAGCTTCGTTAAAATCTTTATTTTACCAACATTCTCACATCAGAGATCGTTTAAAATCACGAAGGAATTGATTTGCAAAAGATGTTCTAAATTTCTCGAAAGTGCTTTATACTTTTTCTAAATTTCTTATACTATTTGAAATATTTTAGAAATTTAAAAATAATAAAATGTATACATTTAATGATTTAAGGAATAATTTAATTTGATTCTTTATCATGTATTGAATTCAAAAAAATGATTATCATTAAAAAAGGGGTGATAATCCTTAAACCTCTCTGACGTGATTCTTATTATCAGTTTCAATAAATTTACATAGACGAAAGCGACAATTAGTAAAAACACACAAGGACGACACAAATAGTTACACTTCCAAGCACGACAAACGATCGATGTAATTTATTACATTGTACATACATCGTTCGGCTTCGCACGTTGGAAGTTGTGTAAAAAAAGAAGAGAGAAAGAGAGAAAGAAAGCTAGAGCGCAGCGTTAAGCGCGATTTCATCACATTATCAATTAAGGTCATTTATTTGACGATCGATCTTGAAGAACTTACTTCCCTCTTATATATTTAAAAGATTTAGAAAGGAGTTCTTTTAAGCTCTTAAACGACGATCAATATAATTCTAGATTAATTGAACTTTAATCAATTAAACCAGAATTAAATTTAATGGACATTGATCGAAAAAATGACCGTAAGAATTCAGCTTTAATCAATCGTGGGTCAATCAATTCCTCGTTCATTTCTAATTCAGAAAGGAAGCGAAGAATCAATCGGACCTAAGATTGAAATCAGCTGATTATTGGTGAAACTGGTCGGAAGCGTTTTTGCAGCAACGGCGAAAAGCAAAAGCAAAGCTCGTGTTACGTGGCGATAGCCCCTTTTCTCTAAGCTCTAGGTGTCAATGTAGGCTCTCAGGACTACTCTGCTAGAAGAAAAGAAAGAAGAAAAAGAAGAAGAAAAAGAAGAAGAAAAAGAAGAAGAAAATTTGAAGAAGAGTCGACGAGAGATTGCGAGCTGGATCTCTAGATCGCGTTCGTCGCAAAGTGCCTCCTTTCTGTTAAAGAGAAATAAGATCGCCCTTCAGGGTCAGCCTGGACGATTCCTCGTCGATTTCAACCCCTCTGTTTCTGAGAGGCAACTCGGATCGTTCTTCTTTATTCGACGTCGCCCTCGATCGATGAAGAATCGCTTCCTCGAGGCTGCGTTTCCAAATTTATCAAAGTTTCAACCTGGGGAAGAGGGACTTTCAACAGGGGGAAAGTAACTACCAGGGAGATCAACAGGGTCATTAACTACTGAGACGTAACGTTCGAAGTATCGTTGAATCTCTCAATCGGGGTAGAAAAGAATTTCTCTCAAGATAATACAAGTTTCTCCAGATGAAAGAACTGGAGTCTCGGTACCAAAGGGGGAACAATAGTACTACCGGAAATGGATGATAATATCATACTAATATATACATGGTAGTCGTGTGAACGATGTGATAGTTATAAAAATCGATAATGAAGCAACAATATCTCTATCAAAATTATGTGTACTTATATATGTATATATGCAATACGTGTATTTAATATGTATATAATACGTGTATGTATATATAAGTGTATATCTGCACACGTAACATGTAATATATATAATATTTAATTAATTTTATATATTTAAAATTTTTATTTTCAACTCTTAATTAATATTAAAATAATATATGATAATAATATATAAAATAATAATAATGTTTTCATAAAAAAAAGATTAATATAATATAAGTATCAACATTATATTTTGAAAGTATTACATTAATTTTTATAGGATCTTTAGATTTATCTACAAAAATTGATAGATTAAAATAAATTGTTTAAATTTATTTATATTGACGTATACAAAAATAAAAGTAAAAAAATGTGAAACACTAAAAACAGTAAATTAAAGATTAATAAGTAAATTTCGATTGACAATTAAATAATTAATTTTGATTAATAATTAATAATTAATTTTTAACATAAGATTAATCCGATAGTAAATAAAATAAAATAATTTGAGAATTGAGTAAAAATATTAAAGAAATAATTTTATAAAAAATTATATAAAAAATGTACTCTATTGTTGCTTATTATCATTCGTGTTATATGTATTCTTTGAGATCATAAACCAATCTGAGACAGAAAAATAACAGCGACATCAATCATCAAAAGATCAATTATCTTTATTTCGCCACTAAACTATTATCATTTCATAATTAATTTTTATTATAAGATTATCTCAATTTTAATCTACTAATTAAATATTTGATAAAATCTCTTGATGTGATCGACATCGCTGTACTAGAAGGGACGGGTTCATATATTCAAATAATCTAAAGATACGGGGTCGAAATTTCATGAGAGGGGGAGCAACGTTTCTCCACAACCGGGGTGATAACTAAGGAAACTTACATCCGTCAGGAGACATTCCTCGCCATCATCGACGTTGGGGATCGTGATCTTTCCTTGAGATACGTTGGCATAGTCGTATATGTTGTTGGACAAGAAACATATGTCTGCGAAGCATTTCGAAGAACAAAATTGCAGTTTCAAAAATTATTTTAATCTCGACGTTCAGTTTCGTTTCTGATTCGAGGATCTGATTATCGATTCGTCCTTGATCTAATAGCGGCCTTCGACTTGCGACGTCGAACTTCGATTGTTGATCAATATTATGCTGTCAATTTTTGGGACTCAAAGCTTTTGTGTGACTACATTATCTCCAGAAAGATATTTAAGAATGTCATCTTAAATTTAAAAAATATCTAATAATAATATAAATTTTTAGAATAAGCCTTATCTCGAAAATATCTTTCTTCTCTACAAAGAGTTTACATAGCAATTCTGAGAAACTAATTATTGCAGTAGTTTACAAGAAAAATTTTTCTTTTCTTGATGATAATTTATCTGTAAAATATGTCAGAGAGAAATTTATCTTCTTTCTTTTCTATAATATTATTTTTACTTAAAAGTTACTTCTTTTATTTTTAAGAAAGGAATTTTAAATTCTATTCGACAGAAAGAAAATTTGACACTTCTAAGAAAAATTATTTGGAAGACAATTGAGTCTCAAAAGGGAGGAAAAACGAAGAGATTATCATTGGCATTTGCGAATGCGCGTTTCTAACAGCCTAATTTTCTAACTGGCACATACATATACGGGATGGACGATAAATTTGAGGTGGGCATATCGGGGAGCGGGGCGATCAGTTACTATCGTATTTCGACAAAAGAGAATACTTCTTTAGTATGAAAAAGCCTCGCGCCCCCAATCTCCCCGCACCCCGATTGCGGCGGCAGGCAGCTTTCGCAGGCGGGGGGCGAGGGGGTGGCGAATCCTCGGGCAAACCTCAGCACCACTTTGCTTATTATTATTTAAAATAAAAAAAGATGGAAAAACAGAAGAATAATTCTTTTTACAGAAAGTGAACCAACTGGACAAAAAAGAGTATCTATTGTCACTTAATAAAATTAAAAAAACACAACTGTAACTTTATATTAATCAAATAAATTCATTAAAATATATTAATTAAATATTTAACTATATTATTAATTAAAAATAATCACAAAAATAAAATTCAACTTTAATCGTCTGACAGATCTCAACAGAATTTATTCTTCTAAGACTTTTTTATATTTTTTCCGTGGCAAAACATGGTCCACAATGTAAATTAATGTTGTTAAATAATTTCACAAGATGCCAAGGGAGTCTGAATTTTACCGAGGCTCAGAGACACCCTGGGGGCTGGACTTACATCCGTTGCATCCATCTCCAGACCGTCGTTGATTCCCGGAATTCTGGTCTTACCCTGGTTAATGTACGAGTAGTTGCTGATCCGGTTGCTCAGCATGGTCAGTTCTGTATTAGTCACATTTTCTTTTTTCAACACTCGATCTTATAATCGGCAAGCGAGCGATCGCAAGCGATCACCGTCGACACTTTGAGTCGCTTTGTCATCGTCAAGATTTTATCCTCCTCTTTTTTTCAGAAAATATATTTCTTAATTTGACTAGCAAAAATTTGTATTTTTAATTTTGCTATAAATTACAAACTGAGCGAATAATTTACTATTGATTGAATAATCAAAAAATTAATTAATTTAAATACTTTTGACAAAAATGATCAAAGTCGTCGGTGCTCGCGACGATTTGCAGAAAAGACATAGAAGGTTATTTTGGCGGCGAGTATTCGCTGAAAGACTGATAGAGCGATAAAGAAGAAAGAGAGAGAGAAATTGAGAGAGAAAAGAGAAGAGAAGTTAACACAGATGTCCGTATGTGATGCTGTAAGAATATGTATCTAGTATTAATCATGTGACATATTGAAGAGCTGCAATGAAAATGTAGAAAAGCAAAAAGATAAAGAAAGGAAGAAAGTGAGAAAAAGAAAGAAACATTTAAGTGAGAGAGAGAGAGTACAGATAACACATAAAGAGAGATACAGGTAACACATAAAGAGAGAGAGAGAAATACAAAGAGAATAACACATAGAGAGAATAGCACATAAAAAGAGAGAGAGAGAGAGATAATAATACAATAACATTTCACAAGAAACAAAATATGCAAACAAAAGCTGATGCAAAAGGTTCAAAGTGTATGAAAAAGAATCATCGCTCAGTGTAGTACTCAAATAAGCGACAATACTTTCCCGGAAGCGATCACTTCTCACATACGGAAAGGCGACAATTATATGTACGAAGGACTTGGTGTTTAAAGAGTCGGATCTCGAGTAGAAAGTGAAACGATTAACAGAACCAATCATTTTAAGAAATGACGATAAAATTACTTATAGCGATAGACAAGAGAAAAGATGTTTTTTTCACAGAGAAAGCTTCTGTGAAAAACTTTAAAAATATACTAGAAAGAAATACATATTTTTTACGTTATTAAATAATATAGAATTGTTTATAAAAATAAATAGTCTAAATAAAAACAATTAAAATTTCTTTTATCTCAACGCGATCATTAACGCCGGCTGATCCTGCCCGGTCGTTACACTTACATCGGTAACCAAAAGCTCTTCGCCGTCATCGAGACCGGGTATCGTCGTCTTGCCTTGCGACACAAAGTAGTAGTCGCGGACGTTGTTGGACAGCAGCGCCATTTCTACAGGATGACCGGAGAAAACATGCGGGTGGTTAGAACAGCCGATGGTGAACCATGCTTCCTGCTGGCTTTCCATCGTGCTACATCGAAGGGGGCAAAGGGGGGTCCTATCTACAGGGAATCTGTGAACCCTTATGAGTTCGTAGGTTCTCTCAACTGCGTCTCAAAAAGACAGACATACCGGGGAAGACAAACAATTCTAAGATGGAGCTACCTGTACTCATCAGGGATTAGCTCGACGAGGAAACCACCGAACCGTTTGCATTTTTTCATCAAAATTTTATTATTTTTTTTTTTAAGTATTTTATAAGAACATGTATTTTTAATTAAATCATGAATTTAAATCTTTAAAATCGAGAGAAACTCGTTAAAAATCTAAGAATTTGCCTTTTGTCTCGCATTAAGACATTTCTAGTAAATTATTCTAATATAATTTTTTATTAATTATTTATAAATTGTGTCTACATCAATTATCTGTAAATTATTTTAATGCGCGCATTTTTTCTCTGAAAGCTTCTGAGAAAAAGCTAAACAGTTTGAGATGGTTCTCTCGCCTACGATATCAACTCGATACTAAATTACTCTCTCAAAATATGTTTCTACAGTACAGCTCTGCAAAATGTCGCTACTCCTTCTGCGGATTGCGCTAGGAGAATATTATATACAAGATGTCCCAGCTCTCGTAGCAAAGATGCCTACCAGCACACTAATACACAAGAGAAACGTATTTGTCGGCATCAAATTTCTTGAAAAAATATAATTTTATCTAATTTTTTTTTTAAGAAAAATAAAAGCAAACGATTATTCCAAATAAAACATTTAATCAAATAAAATTTCTTTAAATTATACTAATAAAAACCAATCAATTTTATAGTCTTCATTGTTATTATTAGAATTTTTTTCAATTTAAGGTCATTGATCTTCTTTTCTCGATTAAAATTTGTATCACTTTAAAATTATTAAGACGTCGAATAAAAATCTGTTTCTATTTAAAATCATTAATAAGAATTAATGATAATTAAAAAATAATTTAATATCTTATATGTAAACATTAAATTGCGCCATCTAAAATTTGATTGAGAAAGAAAGTCGATTTCAATAAACACGTCTCTCCCATGATGACCTCGTTTTAGAGGTATTATTAATTGCCTGCTACAGTTGTTTCAGGCAATCATATACGGTTAATTCAAGAAAACTATCGACTGACTAGCAATCGAGTCTAAGATATCATATACATGGGGCGGGGGGGGCAAGAGGTTGGCAAAAGTAAACGAGAGACGAGAACCCTGCGATATTCGTCATCGTCAGGTCCTTACGTCAGTCAGCAGACACTCCTCGCCGTCGTCGACGTTCGGGATCGTTGTCTTGCCCTGAGATACGAAGTAGTAATCGCTGACGTTGTTCGAGAGGAGGCATATGTCTGCATGGAATGAGGGACATATAATTTGAATGCAATGAGAAACTTTACTGAGATGCGTGAGAGGAAGAAAGGCAACCTTCCGGGCGATATCACGCCTCAGATTTACGTGCGGATCCTTTTTCTCTCTCCAGCTTTCACAGCACCTGCCTCATCCTGACCTAATCCCGTTATCGGGATCGGGGTAGCGATCGCAAACCCGTCCCAGAAATCACCGCTACCTCGAGAAAATTAATTTTTCATCTCGAAAATAATTTATTAGATTTAATTATGTTGTCTTTAATATTATAGCACAAAAGCGTTATTCCCTTGTATAATAATTTGCGATTAATTTCTTATATATAAATTAGATTGAATTAAATTAAAATTAATTAATTTAATTAACCAAAATTAATTTAGTTTGATTAATTTTTCGTTATATTTCAGAAGTATGTGGATTTAATTAATTTTTCGAGGCAGCGATAATTTATCAATACGATTCTTAAAAGGAAAATATAATTTATAAAAATCGACGCATGAACCCTATTTAAATTTCGAATTTCTATTTTCTCGCGGAAACATTAATGAACTTACCCTTCAGTCCCTTGACTGATCCGGACATCATCTGGTAGAAGATGTGATAGGAACGCTCCAGAGTCTGTTGAGAGATGACACGAGCCTTCTCCAGCAGATCTATACAAAAAAAAAGATCATTTTAAATATATCGCGTATACCATGAACAAAATATTTTAGCAAAAGTATCGAATAAATTTTAATATAATAGTTTTATGATGAATAATAAAAGTGCCTGCACTGCATATTTAAAAAAATGTTTTAAAGAGTTCATTTCAATCGCATCATTAAAAATAGCAATGATAATTGAAAATTTGGTCACATTAAAATAATTGATTTAATATAATAATTTGACTTGCTTTATAAATAAAAATAATATAATTATTTTTTTCTGCCGACAAAAATTCATCTCAAACACAGTTGTGTAAAAAAAAAGATGAGCATGATACATTGTTGTTTATAGCACAAAATTGAGTAAGGAAATTGTGTTATGTGATGACGCGAGTGAAATTTATGCCAAATGAAACGAATCGGAGCGGTCGTGCAAAAATAACCGAATGCAATCGAAGAACAGCTCGAATGATGCACATGCAAATCGAAGCCAACTGCATCTCTACATATGTGTTAGGTCGTGACGATAATAAACGCGTTCCTCCTCCGTCACCTTGACGTGACTACTAAACACCGATCGCGATTAACTGCGCAAAAATTAACAACCGCAATTTCTTTCTCGCGATATTTGAAAATAAATCGATACTTACAAGTCTCGATATCAGCACCGGCCAGTTTTCCAGAGGGACCGAAGTGAATACGGATGAATTTACCCTATTTAAGAAAAGATATAATTAATTAATCTGCTGAAATAATCAAACTTTATTAAGCTCTCAATCACACTCGACGAGAAAAATCAATCATATTAAAATGTGTCTTTCTCAACTTCCAATCTTATGTGTTTTTCATAAAATAAATTTATCTCATAAAATTATTTCATAAAATAAATTTAATAATTAAAGCAAAACAAGAAATTAATTGACAATTTCAATTTTAAATTTAATAATAAAAAAGAATATTAAATTTCCGAGTTTTAAAATAAAATTTCCATATAGCAGCTTCTTCTTCCTCTCATCTCATCTATATTTTCCAAGATGCTTTTATAGACTTCCTTGCATATACGCAATCGTTTATCTTGGCCAAATATAGTAATGGCTATTTTGTCTTATTGGACGCATCGTATTTAAGCGTTAAAATAGAAGCACTTACGAAACGAGAGGAGTTATCGTTACGGACGGTCTTGGCGTTACCGAAGGCCTCCAGGACGGGATTGGTTTGTACGACCTGGTCCTCCAGGGAGCCCTTCTTCTTCTGACCCGGATCTTCCTTCTCTTTCTTGGTCGAGGCACCGACGGTGGCAAAGTACGCGATTACCTTTTTCGTGTTCTCAGTCTTTCCGGCACCAGACTCACCAGTGATCAACATAGACTGGTTCTCGCTGTCTGTTGGGAGTAAGAGACACAAAGATTTTACACAACGCACGATAGACACAAAAATTGATAGACATTTTTTTAAAAATTATTCTGTCTCTAAAAATTAAGAAAAAGCGCTCTTCTTACATAATAATTCCATCAATCAACTTAAAGATAAATTAATTTAGCTTAATCGTTAAAGTAAAATTTAAAAGTCTCGATTTTTTATCAAAAATATCAAAACTAATACAACTTTTTCCAACTGGAGAATTTATTGCAATTAATATTGTCTTGCATAATTATATTTTTACGTACTGGTAAGCATGTTGACGTAAGCTCCATCGGAAATGGCGAAAATATGCGGCGGCACCTCACTACGCCTCTTACCGCGATACAGTTTGGCGCACCTCGAGGTGTACACGGGGTATCTTTTATAGGGATTGATAGCCACGCAGAACAGGCCGGAATAGGTCTGTAAAAGTAGAGAGATCGACATCCGTTTAAAGATTTATCAGTAGAACGCGACAGCTCGGGACCTCGAACAACGTTTCATGGCTCAACCGATCCCTGCGGTTTGCCAGAACAAAGATCTCTCGATCCCGAGCGTGCGATCCATCTCGCTGTCGCGAAAAAAAGGATAACATCCTGATAATGTGCACAACAAAATCATTGACACATTTCTGCTGTCCGCAAAATTCCAAAATCGATAAAAAAGATTGTTTCAATTATCGCAAATTATGCATGAATTTTTGATCTAATTAATAAAATATAAAACTCAAATGTGTTATAAAAATTTATAGATAGATTTAAATCTAAACGAATTTAATAAAATAATATTATAAAATTTAACATCAAATAGAGGATTATTTATAATAATACAATTCAGATTTATTTAAATTTTGGACAGCGGAGATTTGTCTGTAAAATATAATATCGATAATGTCTGATTATTGCATTCAAAATCTGTATGAAAATTTTTATATTGACAAATTTTTATTTACCAAATTATGAATAAATTAGTATCTATTAATAATATGATATTTAAATGGAAAAAAAATTAGAGAACATCTATATTAATTTAATATACGTATAATATTTTTTAATTATATAAATCGAGAAGTTTAATAGATCAATAATAGACAATATCGATGATACACTAGCGAAAGATACATAAAATAATCAAAGTAGAAACAAAAAAACACAGGTTGATATAGGAACAGTCCATCTTCCCTTTTAGTGAATGCAACTCGCGTCTCGAAACGAGAGCATCCTTGGGGACCTTCGCTTTGTGAGCACTTTGGAGGTCTTGGAGAGCACTCAGTTAAACACAGTGGATAGAACATTCATAAAGAGAAGAAATAGACGTAGAGCGACAGAAATATCGCATATTTTGTGTGAATTAAAAGGAAAAAATGTCGTGAAGAATTTATTTTTCAGCAACAATTGACAAAACATGAAATAAGAATGATACTTCTTATTTCATATCTTTTTAACATAAGAAAAATGTCAAATTGACGATCAAATTATGAAATATATATATCATTATCAATCCAAGGAAAAAATTTCAATATTGAAAAAATCACAGAACATCGTGGCACGTCATTGTGCTTTGTAACGACGTAATTCTCTCATTAAAACAAAAACTCATGCATCCTCCGGTGACTAAAGCATAGAGTATACACGAATTGTCCTTGAGGGAAAATAAATAAAAGGTAAAAAAAAGATCATGCATTTTCCAATAATGGGGATTTTGATGGAGAAATTGAAACAATGAATGGAAAAAGGATTATTGTCCTTGTAAGATAAAAATCGATAAAAGATGGAGATAAAAAAAACTAGGAGACGTCGCGGCACGTCATCGTGCTTTACGACGACGTGTTCCTAAAGGACTCATCCTGGCGAGCTCTTTATCGCGGATGGCGAATGGACGATAAAATAAAAATTCGAAGGATCTCCTAGGAACATCGCTTGACGCGTTTTGGCGTTTTGAGCGACGAGTCGATCCTTCGAAACGCCGTCATTCGGCAAAATTCTGAAAGAAAAATGCGAGATTGTGACGGCTCGCAAACAGAAGAAAAACACTCGAGACCAGACAAAGCTAGACAAAGCTCTCTTCGTCCTCGGAAGCGAGGAAAGAAGGCGAGCATCTCTCCGTCACTGCCTTACGTAGATGAGTTGGGCGTAGTAACGTTGCTTCAAGTTGTGGAGAACCGAAGCATCGTTGAGGTAGGTCAGATTGGACATGTCCTCGGCTTTCTCATACTTGGGCGGGTTCACCTGCTGCAGCTGGTCCTTCTTGAAGTCCCTGGTCTGTCATTGGGCCCCGAGAGAGAAAGAAAGGACCGATTAGTGGAGATAGATCACGATAATCGACTTACGTAGATTAATTTGGCGTAGTAACGCTGCTTCAAGTTGTGCAACACCGCCGCCTCGTTCAGGTAGGTCAGATCGGCCATGTCTTCGGCTTTCTCGAATTTCGGTGGATTCACTTGGGACAGCTGGTCCTTGCGGAACTGTTTCGTCTGCGCGAGCATTGCAAAGTCTTTTTTTTTTCTTTCTTTTTCACATTCCGTCATTGTTACACGTATCGATTAAGCGATTTTGCAATCACATGTTGAATTTAATAATTTTACCGATCTTCCCAGAGTTACGTACGAAAAAAAAAAATTAAAAAACATTCCGAAGTTCTTGTATGTGAAATATATTACTTTTACTCAAAAAATATATTTTTCATCTTAAATTAAGAAGAACGAATTTTTCATCTCGATTATTTAAATTTTTGAAGATAAAGATAAAAAGAAGTTAAATGTGATATTGTTTATAATATACAATATAATTTAATAAAAAATATTTATAATATTAAATAGAAAATATTTGTGTGATAATTTCACACAAATAAAAGTTAAAAATTAAATAAAAATATTTAAAATTGTATTATATCAACGCATTGTAATTAAATAATTGAGTTGCTTCATAATTGTATATAATCTATCTCGGAGACTCTTCGTTCAATCCTGTAGTGTAAATTTTTTTAAAGTGTTATTTTACTGCAATTATTTACGCTATAAAAATGTACAATATCTATAACATGTATCGAAATATAACAGCGTTCAACACTTTACAACAAAAATCTTTTCTATGATTGTTATCTTTAATATACTTACGTTCTACCATACTCTCTAACGCTTAAAAATTAAGATTTATATAATTATATAATTAATTTATATATGAAAGAGCTCAATGAATTATATATAAGAAATCATATCCTTGTATATTTAATGGATATAATTATTTCTCTACTATCAACTTTTAATTATCGATGAGATTAACAGTACCGAGAAAATTAAAATAATAATGTAACTATATAATATTATCCTATTATCATAAATGTTTTAAATATCAACGGATACATCAATATAACTTTATTACTCTCCAAAAAATGAACTCCTACGAGATTAGAATCGAAAAAAATTTTTAACAGATTAATCACAATACAAGGAAAGATAAAGGGGTACAAAAATCAGCATAACGGAAAGAGATGAAGCATTTTTTCTCGACGATCACGTAAGAAGGCTTTTTGGCAACTACTGGTGACACTTTTTTTTCTTTCTCTCCTCTTTTCGCGGGCCTCGTTGCTGCTCTAAAAATACGTTGACCCGCGTTTCGAGAAGTGGCGTTTCGACTTATTATTATGCTAGGCGCTAGCGACGACGGTGCTAACAATAGCGTTTAGGCTTACTGTCGGAACGAGGCGATGCTCGAGGCAGCACGGGTTTGCTGAACCATTATGTAACTGACGGGAACACGGATAACGGGGCCGAGAGTTTGTTCGAGAGTGCGGAATTCGGGCCTTCGTGAGCGAAAATAGCGCACTTTCCTCGAAATCGTATGGAAAATGTGCGGCGATCTCATAACGCGACGTCGCGCTTGAGACATTTGAAATCAAGCGCGAATAAGATTAATAGACAATAATTGTAAGTGAAATAACTTACGCGATTGATATACGATCAGTGGAACAGTAATAACACCCGGCACAAAGTTTATTTAATTTTTAATCGCAGAATACATTGGCAGAAGAAAAAATGAGAGATAAGAGGCGAGAATAGAGAGAGAGAAGGAGTAGATAATATAATATAATTTTAAGTTATTTCAAAAGTTTAGCGCTTTTGAAAACTATAGTATTACAAAATTCTACATTGTAAAAAGAAAAAGAAAGAGAGAAAGAAAGGATAAAATTTGATAAATTTCAAACTTATTATTTTGTGTTTGTAATTTTCTCTTTAAAGCAATATTGCAAATTCATATAAAAGTCTGATAGTTTCGAAAAACTTTCCAATTTTCGGCTTTCACTTTTGTGATAAAGAAAATTATAAGAAAACATTTCAGTCATCGAATAATATATTGATTAATCAAAATTCATCGAGAAAAATTTTTATTAATTTGAATTAAAAGAGAAATATTCTAGCAATAAGATTGATCATACATCTTCCTTCTACTTGCTGTCAGAAATCTTTATTTATTATGATTTTTGGATAAAAGAAACTTGTCACAAAATTTTCGATCAAAAATAATTATAATACTAAATTGTAAAATCGGAGATTTATAAGAATTAATTAGAATTTCTCTAGAATAAAAAGTAAAAATTTCTAAATTTTCTTACTTCTTCTTTCTAATTTTATGATATTTGCTAATTAATATATTTCTACTCATTCTATATTTGTTATTCGATATGACACATAGTAGCAGTTGACACTATCTACTATTGCTATATATATTTTTGTATGCAAAATTAAAATTTATACACTTAAATATTCTCTATAAAATGAGAATTTTAATCTAATTACATACTTGAAATCATTTTGAAAATTCCAATTTTCTTAAAATTGATTACAAATACTTTCTCGTTACATGAGAAGAGACAAGGAAGTGTTATCCGGCTTGTTTCAAAGACAGATTTATATTGTCGTTATTTATTTTCAACCAGGGGATTTTCAAAGCAGGAGAGAGACAGAAAATCGCCCTTTACATAATGCATTTTTTGACAGATTTCAAGCTGGAAAGGGACTTTATTTTCGTTCAAAGAGAAAGCCTACGCCTTCGAGCGATCGAGTGACAGAAGGTCGAGACTGCTCGATGGCGGCGGTTCGCGGCCGGTATTCTGTTCTCCGAAAATAGATCGCCAGCAAGATCCCCGTTTCTCCCCCTTCTTTTTATATATATATAGAAGCGAGCAAACTCCCTCTCTCTTTCTCTTTCTATCTCTCTCTTTCTCGGTCGGCCGAGTCGGCTAAAAAATCGCCAAGGCAGAGATCGCGTCTCGATCCTTCCATGGCGATCGATAGAAATTGCTGTGCGGAAATTGCTCTGTAAACAGACGGTCCCTCCTCCCCCTCCCTCTCCCTCCCTAAAAATTTATGCGAGCGAACGGATTTATCCGGCGGAATCGGAACGCGTCTTCGCGCCGACGCCTTCTTCGTGCGTAATCAAAAACTCGGGCGGATGCCCGACGTAATCTCAAAAAGTATTACGTCACTTTCGAGGTCTAGTTCGAAAGAGTGAGAGAGAAAGAGACAGCAATTACAATAACATTTGGCAAATATTTCGAGTGAGTCTTTATATTATTTAAAATCTATATATTTTTAGATAGAAATGATTTATGTGTCTTTACTGATATGTAAAATAAATTTGTATTTTTCTTTTTTATATTTATTATAAGACTTATTTTTAGTGCAAAAATTTGTTAACGTTTTCAAACAATAAGCTACAGTTACATATTTAAAAGTTAAAGAACGAATTTCTTCGCTAAAGAAAGTTGCACAGTAGAAAAAACCATTCTATGACGGACAGTAGAGAAGGTAGACGTATGGTCAGACCGATTACGCTTTCGATATGGCACGTTCAATCGCGAGATTAATTAACTTATGATTAATGTAATTGTACTAATGTAATTGTACTATTTAATTAATAATTATTGAAAATGTAGAAAAAAAATTATAAAAACAATAAAGCATTTTTTTTAAATATAATTTTAAAATGTTAGAATATAGTAAAATATTGAATTAGCAAAATATTTAGATTGAGTAATAAAATGTGAATGCATTCATTGTATAAAATATAAAAAAGTTCTAATATATATATCATAAGTAAACTCGCAAATATAGTCAACGTTATGATTTTTATTATATATTTAATTGAACAATTTTCATTCAAAATTTAAATTGAAAAATTATTTAGTCTCTTATATCTGACTGTGAGTGAGATATTTAAATTATTAAAGTAGATATTAATAGTAGATATTATAAGAGAATCATAAATGTCGTTATGTTCCAATTATTTTTAAGCGACCGCAGAAAATTAATTTTATCCAATTTAATTATATCCAAGATTTCAAAATACTGAAATTTTGAACCCTCGGTATAATCACTTCTGGTAATATCATGAAACAAATATTGATATCTTTTGCATTCTTAATATTAAAAACAATTTCATCATATTTTCAGATATCTTAAACATTCGATTATTCCAATAACGACGGACTTCTTTAATTTCAATTTCTTATTAAATTCTTGTTTAAAAAATTACATTTGCTATATAAAATTTAAAAAATTACTTTAGAAAAAAATAAAATATAAGATTTTCCATAAAAAAACCAAATCTCTCTCTTAGTTGGGCATTATTTACCGAACAACTCGATATATAATTCTAGGATAATAAAGCTGAAAAGGGGTCATTTGCACCCAAGTAATAGACATACCTCGCCGCCAGGTAAGCCGACGCTGACGACATCGCCCTTGGTGGCTTTGATCTCGCCGAGAAGGTAGCCGTCCTTCTCGTCGGGTACCCAGCACGCCTTCTTTGCATCATAGGGTTTCGTCTGGTCGATTCTCTTCTGCTCGAGAGAGACGAAGAGATATGGGGTCGGATCGGGATCCTCTCCCTCCTGGGCCTTCGGGGCTGGCATCCTCGGTGCTTCCTCTGGGCTCTACTGGCGGTAAACTGATGCTGTGGCACTCACGGGCTATCTCGTGAGGTCTCACTTCTTTTTCGGTAGGAGGGGAAGACTGCACCTCTTCTTCCTGTCGTTTGCCTACGGGGCTTGTTGTTGGTTCGGCGGCGGACGGACTACTTCTGGCGGCACGTTCCGGGCGGCCCTGGGGAACAATTAAAATCGATTAAAAAATCTCGATTGCTTTCGGTTGCCCAAAGTCCGCTTTACGAAACTACAATTAGTTATTCATGCAAAATATTTAATATATTTTTCCATTTATATCTTTCAAGAATATATAATTAGGAATCAATTAATAAAGATCACTTTTATTCCAACTGTATAATCTAATTTTCAACTTCATTTTTTTTTTTTTTTTTTTAAATAAATATAAACACTTTTGTGTGTCAATTTAATAACGATAAACAATAGCCAAGAAAATATATTTATAAGATGTCCCAGATCTCTCATTGATACATCCGAACTCCGCATAAATATTTTAAGTTTGAAGTTGATTTTCTTAAAATAAAAATGTTAAATATTTGTCACGTTTTTGAATTTTTTAATAGCTATTTTTTCAAATTAAAAAATCTCTGTTTAAATATTTATTTAATATTTAAAAAAATATAATAAAATATATAAAAAACATATATATATATATATATTTGTACGTCTGTCCTCAAAGCTCAAAAACTTTTTATTTCAAACATTTATAATTTAAAAATAATAGATCATCAATATATTTATTTTAAAAAAGTAATATTCTTATCAGATTAGTTGAAGTACTTATAATTATGTAAAATATCCGAGACGTATTCTATTAATAATGTAAAATATCCGAAAACAATATTAACATCTATTAACAATTGGATGTATTTCTTCTATTATTTAACCTATTTATAATATTTAAAAAATTAGTTTTTAAATAAAAGATTTAAAAAAAATAAAATTAATCGAGTGATATAATATTTCTTAGCTATTGTCTAATGCTAGAAGTTTTGTAGTTTCGTAATGCGAAAAATTAATTGAAAATTATTTAAGATTGTCGTCAACAACCGCCGATTGTTCTCTTTTCTAATTTCACTCAAATATAAAAAAAAAATTTTAATGATAATACAAATTTATTTTATTCAATACGCTTCACCTCCGATCAATTTTATATGATGTTGCTACAATGTCACTGGCACTAATACTTGATGATTGTGTGTGGATCACGAAGAAGAGTTGTGAAGAAGAACGCGATAGGGGATTGCATAATCAGATAAGAATACAAAATAGAGCAGGCATGAAGCAGCACTGGCGATCGGACCAAAAAGAGCGATGTATATCGCATTACAAGATCTCTGATATTTTCGTTCCTTTGAACAAATATAAGGAATGTGTAATATATATAGAAGACATTCATAAGTTTATTGACTTAATAAATGTTGGAAAATCGACTTTAAATGATAAATAAAGTCGATCATAAATATCGATCATAATAAATCACAATATTAATAAGAAGAAAGAAACAATAGCTTTAAAAAGAGAATAAATACAAAGAAAAACATAAATAATAAAGATGATAATAAAGAAGACAATAAATATAAATATATATAATAAAGAAGAAAATGCAAACTTTACATTTAGAATTACTGAATTTTTTATCTAATATAATAAAGAATTCATTAAAATTTAATAGATGAAGAAAAATCTGCAATTTTTAATATAAAATAAATTTTCTAAGCAGAAATTTAACTCGTATAGAGAAAATTAATCTCATTACTCTTTCATCGATAAAAAAATAATTATAATCAAATTGATTTTTCTATATACTTTTTCTGCTTTTTTACTCAATTTTTTCGGCGAAATATAATTCGCATAAGAAATTATTTAATATTACAATAAGATATCACTTACAAAAAAATTTAATTAAGTATTTTATAATTTACAGTTTGTTGAATCATATCTAAGAAAATTAAATAGAACTTTTATTTGCAAATGTAAAGTTAACTAACAAATATTAATTATGAAAACCAGCTCTAAATAAATCAATGCTTTTTTAATCAATATCTATATTGATTAAAGTTAATTCTGTGTCGATTAAAATTAATTCTCTTGCTCTATTGAGATTTAAAAATATTTTTTTATAATATTATATATTACATATAAATTATAAATCGTATAAATATGATTGAGACAATAGCACAAATGCGAATACGTTTCGATGACTCATTAAAAAATGAGTTGAATGCCTAGAACTTAAACTTAGTCGCACAATGATATATTCCTGACGTGTACACCTCGTTGCTCCAGAGGAAAGAAAAAAACACGATTGAAGATCGATTTAATCGACACCGGAAACTCGCTCTTTCTTCCAATTTGATCGAATCGGGGCAGAGGAAAAAGAAGACGGAAGTTATAGAAAAAGAAGAAGAAAAACGAAGAGGGAGCGCACACTATGTCCGTTCACCGACAGTCTCGGAGGATCATAAACACACACAGATAAAGGGCTTCTCCAAAGGATCCTGGCACATCCTCCCTCGCACCTCGTCGGATTCTCACACAAGTACGTCACTAAGGATGAAGATCGAAGACAGAAGATCACTCCCTTAGAAAATCACCCTCGCCAATCACTTTTCGCCCACCTGGGGATGACTTCCTTCCCAGGACAGATTCGGCACAGACGCACACGCGATCCTACCGAAGAAGAGCTTGAAGAATTCTTTCTTGACCACCCAAACTCGGTCTCGCGAGTTCCACAAAATTTTTTGGACCTAAGTTTCACCCCCTACATCGCCGATAAATCTATTCCTTATCACCAATATCCTCTATGGCGTGTACACACGTGTGTCTGCGTATTCGTTGGTCTCTGTAAATGTGCGATCCGATAGATGATGCGTATTGATGCGCCCGGATGTTATATATCCGGATGTTTCTTTTCACCGTTTTTTTTTCTTTTCTTTCGTCTTTTTTGTCTTAATCGAAAGAGGAAAGAGAAAAGTGAAAAAAAAGAAACAAGGCGTCGCGCGATGGACACGACGTGGTGCACTTACGTTAGAGAGCCGTTCTGTCGGGGAAACGCGCGGGGGCTCCCAATATAAGCGCGTGCAACGTGATCCTGAGGTATAACGAGACGACCGATTCGTCGACCTGGACGACCAATCGCGGATCGCGTTACTTCCACGGTCAATCTACCTTTTTAGGCGGACGATGATACCGAGAACGCGGTGCGACAAGGGGTGGCCGCGACGCCGCCGAGTGAGATGAAAATAGACATCGGAGCGAGACGCTGATGCCTGTCGGTCCCCTCTATCTCAGACTTCCCCCGCTTGGTACCCCGAGGCTACCCCCGGTCGTGGCGAACGTCGCGGACCTCGAAATGGAAGAAAGAGGTGGCGGAATTTTGCTCGCTTCTTCACCTCGCGCGGTTCCTTCGCGGTGATCGTCGAGAAAAAGAGGAAGAGAGTGATTAAGTAAGAAGAAGAGAAAAGGGGAAGGAGGAATACGCCACGTGGAGGGCGCACGTGGTCGCGAACGTTATTCGGGGTGCGCGTCAGTAACCGATGGCTCGCTCACGTCCGGTTATGTCAAAACAGATTGGACAGTTGATTGGAATATAGATAGATGATCGATGGATATATCTTTCTCATATTAGCCTCATGCATCATTCTTGTACTTAATGCTGATTTTTTTAAGCAACCTCTCACGATATCTTCCTTACGCCATTATTTATTCTCTGAATAATTAAAAATTTGAATAAAAAATATGTTTTTTTAAGTTTGATTGAATTATCGATGCCTAAAAATTTTTCGAATTTCTCAAGTCTAAGAATCTTCGATTCCTTAAAGGATGAACGGATATAGTGCTTTTTCTCTCTTTCTTTTTCTTTTTCTTCCTCTGTTTCGATAAGATCAGACTAGAAGAATCTATCTTCGATTCTTTATATAAATATTTCCTGTTTTATTAATCATACACAGAGAGAATTTTCTCTTAGAATTTTCCCTGAAAATTATGGTAATCGTGGGACAATATGGTATAGAAAGAATTTTATGAAAATTTCTCTGATTAATATTTATCACAATAAAAAATAATAATATTTATCACAATAAAATATATAATATGTTTGATTAATTTTACTAAAAATATAGTAAAATTTACTAAAAGTATGATAAAATTAATCAAACATGTTTTTAAAATTCTTTCCATACTATATTGTCCCACGATCACCATGATTTTCAGGGTATATTCTAAGAGAAAATTTTCTTTGTGTAGTATCTGAAAATACCTATTTAATACTTACCTAAAATATTTTTTTATTGCATATGTCGGATTTAATTATATATGTATAAATTGTATCGATAATATACAATATAATCGACAGAACATAACACCTATATAACACAATTTTTCTTAATTATTTTCAATCTTGCTCTTCTTTTCTGTTTTCTTTAAAAAATCGCTGATATATACATATATACACACACCAAAAGATCATCGATGGATGAGAATTTGGTGCGCATGGCATCTTTATTTATACGCAATCGAACAGATCAAACGGCACGCTTCTCCCTTCCGAGAGAGCCTCCAAACGCGCTCCAGTATACGCGCAGTGGTCGCGGACGAGCGTATGGTCAGACGAAGGCGCGGCGCACGGATCTTTCGCGTTCGAAATCGCTGTAGAAATAATATTTACGCTTGCCGAACAGCGCCGTAAAACGAATTCCATCTCGTCATCGAGACGATCGCCGTAATACGCTCTCGTTGCATACCAAGTGCATCGAAATAGATGCCATACGGAATACATATCAGGGAAGCAAACATTAGCAGTACGAATGGAATTTTTCATCGACACCGCTGATGTATAATATTATTGCAATGTTCATAGAGATTAGAAAATTAGAAAATGTCAAATAATACAATTGAAAAATTATTTTTTCATATGTCATATTAATATTAAAATTATCATCATTTTTTAGAAACTACTATATACTATCGAAGATATAGGCAAAATAATTGTTTTCTATTAATGTCAATATAATAAAATATTATTCTATTTATGTACATCATATTTTAATATTTATATAAATCCTGTTTGTTTCATTAAAAATGTTTTTCCTATTTTTTAAGAAAAAAAATTTGATAATTTTGTTCTTTTACACTAAAATCACAGATTCTTTAGAATTTTATTCTTATCTTTTGCTTTAATTTTAAAATATTTTATAGAATAAGAAACATATCCTTTCATTATCTAATAAATTTAAATAAATTTAATAAATTTTAGTACAACAAAAAATCCTAGTATTTGCTGATTCGTGGTGAGCTGCGAGATTTTTCTTATTCGTACGATTTCAACAGGTCAGCGTAATGCAATACATATAGCAATGCAATTTTCTCGCGGAGAAATTGGACCTCTTCCAGTCCTCTTTAATGACAGGAAGAAATACGCGGAGGATGATGATTCTTCGGCCAAACAGTATGTCGTGTGTCGTACAGTATGTGTTACAGAGTCGATTGAGAAAACTCGTCTTATCCGTTTCAACTTGTAATGATCTACTAAAGCCAGTAGAACATGTCGTAAAACATAAAATACATAACTAAGTTGCTCAGTGTTAAAAGATTAAAAGATTGTATAATTCAGTGAAACTTTATTTTTGGAATTTTAATTTAGGTATTTAAAAATAAAATACTTTTTCTCGTTGAAACAATGTTAACTCAAGCATATTTAAAAGAGATATACTATAATTAAAGAAGTATTTTTTGAAAATTAATTTATAAAATACTGAACGTATTTTTATTTGGTCCGTAAATTTTCATTCACGTGCTTATCATCGCTCGATTATTACGTAAAAATTATTACGGTTGATCGCGCATCATTAGGACGCACTTATTCCACGGGCGTGGGTGACCCATGTCAGTGTGCCAAGAGAACCACGATAGTTACGATCGAACAGCCGGTGCGTGCCAAACGTATGTGTTAGGCGAGGCTAGGCGAAAAGATCGAAGCCTCTGAATCATTTAAAATTTTAAACCACCCCCGGCTCCCTTTAATCATCCCGTTGTCGCATGACTTATCTGGAGACGTGCAAAATTAGCGAGCGAAAGATAGCACAGGAATTCATAAGTTTCTATTTCGAATAAAGCACACACATCGTCTTACGTATTTTCTAGCAAAAAACAGTAAGACACCAATCGCAGGCTTGAGTGACATAACGAATAAATCGTTTAAGCATAAGAATTTTTCAAGACGACTTTGATACATTCGGATATTGTTTTTGACATATCTTTTTTTTAAGAGTGGAAAATATTTCGAAGAAAGATAATTATAATCTATGCTGTACTTTATTTAATTCAATTCCGTTTTACGATTTTCGTGACAATTTTTGTTACAAAAATACATCGCATGTATTTTTTTAAATTTATTGTTAGTTAAAATCCACTTTGGTATCAAAACTCAATTGATAATGATGAAAAATAGCATCATCCACGCTTGGCAAATAAACATAATTAGAGTCTCGCATAACTAAGACCTTAAATCATCTCACGAACGGCAATTTGCGTGAGGTGCAATTTATCGATGAGTGTTCTCGCGATGTTTGGCACAGGCTCAGCAAGTTTCGAGCGGACGGTGGCCACCCGTTAAATTAGCGCGATACATTTTTTCGCGGTCGAAGCTAAATAAATACCCGACAGACGAAACGGAAAACCGAAATTGCGGAAACGACTCAGAGCTCGTAAAACGATCCAGTTGTACAGAATACCCCAAAAGTACCGACTATTTTTACAATTATTCTTTCAATTATAGTAATATATGATACATATATGATAATTATTTATATAAATAACAATATTTATTTTTTAAATTAATTTTAGATGGATCTTATCAAAATTTAATTCGACGCCGAATCATCAAAATATTTAATTCTGAAAGTCTAAGTCTATTTTTTTATTTTAATATTTTTTATCTCTTTTCGTACTCTTTTATTTATCTCCCGGTACGTTATTTCTGATAAACGAGCAGATGAAATGAATTTTTTTGCTTAACTTTTATATTTTTAATTCTTACAGTTATTTTTCAGAAAATTTAAAAGTGTATATCACGTGTATTTAAAATAAATCTCTACTTTTCACATTCTATTTGATATCTTTCGTAATTTTTCGGCTATTTGCTTCACTTTACTCTAGTACAAGCGATCGGTCCAAATGACGTCGGCGGATGTTGGCCGCTGATCCGATGTTCTAACAGTGCGCACTTCTATAGTCAAAGATCGTAGGTATGCGCGATGAAGACGATGAAGAGAAAAAGAGACGAGGGGAAGTTCTCGAAACACGCGTGCACACACGCGTTCGGCGGAGACCTGAAGCGCGAGAAGTGCGAGCAGAAGAGACCGAATCTAAGATTATTTCGGGATCGGCGGAGATAAACCGGGCCAACGTCGAGATGGAACACGAACGAAACGAGCCTCGTCTCGCCTCACCGACGTGAGCCTTGAAGCTTGAGTCATCATCATCCTACCGTCATCGTCATCGTCGAGACAATTATGAATTTGATATTATACAAGCGACACGTAACAACAACGAGCGTATCCAAATTTCTGGATAGTCGCATTCTTTTCTTTATAGTATATTGTCTGAATCATACTGTATTTATATATATATCGAATTATATTTGTAAAGAACAAATATTTCTAACCAGATTTTTAAATGCAAACTTCTTACACTGTATAAAAATATCTGAATATATGTGAGAGAAATCCTTTCAACTTTTATTTATTTAAAATTTATATATTATATATATACATTTTATTTAATTTATTATTTTGTTTCTGCACACTTTGTGTAAATTTAAATACACCAAAAGGGGGCGAAAATACATAAAATTATCGCAGATGAATACATTGAATTAAATTCAAATAATTCGTCATTAATCTGAGATGTCTCCGTGCTTTATTTATTGCATCGTTTAATTTTGGATCGTTCTCAATTACGGACAGAAGATATTAAAAGCTTCTGTAACGTATAAATACCCGACAAAATAAATCTAAAGCAATAAAAGCTATAGAAACGGATATTCTTTTTTTGTACACGATGTATAGAGGAAAATTATTTAATTTAATTTATATAATGTAAAAATTATTTAAAAAATAAACTAAATATATATATAAATTTTAAAGTCCTAACAATGTTTTCTGAATTTCTTAAATGCAGCAATTAAGAAATTATATAAGATGCCATATAGATATATACAATAAACCTAATATTATAATTTTTATTTTTCAATTTTTCTTTTATGTATTTTGTAATATATACAAAAATATATCTTATTTTTTATATTGTGTGCAAAAATATTTTTTATTTTCTTATTATATTTTGATTAATTCTGCAAGTGTTTTCGAGTCATTCGTTCGTTAACTGAAATTGCAATTCAAGAATTCATAATGAGAGCACAGAGTAACTTACTCTATGAGATGGTTTCTTCAAAAGAAACTCTTATAATCGCGAAGAATGATTTGGCTGCAATACAAGAGGTACAATGGTCGGTTAGTATTGCATGTTAAGTGCATTACGTGTTCCCTCGACCAGTTTGCATTACACATATGTATACACGACCCATTTACCGACAAGTATTTTTATTACCGCTAAAATATTTTTATTATTATTTTCCGCGATTGTCGAATTTCATCTCATTAAATCTAAATTGAAAGGAGCGAAATCTCGCGACGTTTTCGGATTCAAACGATTAATTCTCTTAACGTTTTACGCGCTTTACTAGCCGTTTTACTAGTCAATCGCAAGTCATTCCATATGCAAGCTCTAATTTATTACGCGTTTCATATATTTCCGCTATATTCGCGTTTGATGATCTTAGCTCTTGAGCGAGCGAATGCCTCGCTCACCAATAAAAGAGAGCGTCTGAGAATTTACGATGCAGCTCGATTTAATAAACGTGAAACGAAACGACTTGGGAAATTATTAGAAATTGTTGTACCATGTCTTGTTAAACGATTCGCACTTACTTGGAGAACTTACAAAAGTAAGATTCAAAATTCGAACTACGATGATCAACGCGTCTTTACGAATTCCAATTCTTTTCAATTATATTCCTTTCATTCCTAAATATCCTATCCAAAAGAAACATCAAAATGTCAACTCAAAATATACAGGCTTAATATATGTATAGAATATATATAAGTAAAAAATTATATATATATTTTTTAAAATAATAGATATTTAATAAAAAATTATATGTACATTTTTTAAATAATACATATTTAATAGAAAAATTATATATAAACAAATATAATTTTTTCTATTAAATATCTATTTAAAAAAAAAAATCTCTGTCGGAATATATAATTTAATGTTCTTCCTGAAGCACATAAAAATATATTTGAATTTATGTCAATATTCACTGGAACAAAAAAAATTGTTCAAGCTCAAACTTCTTTAGCTTTCCGATCTTTCTACGAGAAAACTCGCACAACGACCTATAAAAGTGTTTATGAAAAACCAAGAATACCATCGCTCGATCAGCAGCATCCGCGAAGTGCCCGGCATGGCTCTCGGCTTTCGGTCCAAAACTTCGCTCGAGAATGCATGCTATCGCTATCGCGGTATACAAAATCGATACTCCCCCGACTATCGTTATTCATTCGAAACGCGACACGATGATCCGCGACGAGTCATCATCTCCCAGGAGATGACGACGACGAATAGAACGTACTCGGGTATACCGCTGGTATTCCGTTTCGATGCCAAGTTTTCGCGGCTGTTGTTCTATACCCTGGTGGGTATCTCGCGCCAGGAACGATCACATCGGCGCCGAGGCAACCGAGGCGACGACGGCACCGGATGAGGGATGGTCGTGCGGTGAACGGTGATCGAAAAGCAAGGCCGCCTGTGACGCGAAACGGAATTTTGAGAAGAGGAATTTCGCGGTCGCTGATGTATTCGACGCGAAAAAAGCGAATGGACCGTAAGCGATTATTCGATCGAAAAAATCATGCGAAAAGAGCAGAAAGATATCTCGCGAACGCGAATATTTACAGCTCAAGCGATGACAAATACACTTTGCGGAATGAGAATCAATTTGTACTTATACAGAAAAATTATCTGCAGATTTCGAAAATTAAAATATAGTAAAATTAATAATTAATTAATTAATAATTAATAATAATAAAATTGGTATATGATTAATGAATCTTTTCGCTGTTTGTTTAATAAGAAGTTTGAAAGATGCGATGCGCGCCAGCTTTTTTCCTCCACGAAAAAAATCAAGTGCAAGTTCACCGGAACCGCGTGTGCATTAATTTCTTCGTTTGCACTCTTCTCTCTCTTTTAGGACGCACCTGACCGGAAATTAACTAGAGAGAAGTTCGCGACTGTACTACCAATTGATATTATTAATTAGCCGTCACAAAAAGCCGTCGAAACGTCGACGCTTTTCCTTCTTCGAGAGGATCTTTTGGCATCCGTCATCCACGTCCCGCCACGATAATAATTACGAGTTACAATGTTGTGTAATTTGCGTGTATATTCGGTAATTCAGCCGACGCCGGGATCTAATTCGAGCGAAGATATTTGGACGAGAGTCTCGCGAAACTGCGATAATTAATCCTGTCGGAAGATGACGGCTCAATGAATGCGGCTATGCGGGTGAATTTTGTTGGCATCCGAGCGACACGGCGACAAGATAAGTCATACGATTAAATTACATTGTATTACGTTACATACGAATAAAATTGTTACCGTGTCCGGGGCTGTCGATCTTACAGAAAAATATGACACGTTAGCATTTGTTAAATTTTTCAAACGAATTATGAAATAAATTTGATTGATACAATTGATCAAGTATAGACAGATTAATCTAAAGAGACAATGCTTCATCGATACTTTCGAATAAATAATTATTTCTCTCAAGCATCTCATTTCTATATAATAAATTTTCAGCTGATTTGACAGTTTGCAGCCGATTTCTGTCAAAAAATATTATTCGAGTTTAAAGTATTATTATAACATGTTATTTATAACGTTATTATTTTAATTTTTATATCATATTTTTATTTTAAAATTTAATTAGCAAATTAATGCTTTAATCAACTGATTTCTGTCACAAAATATTAATAAAGTTTAAACAAACTTTATATAAAAATATCATTCTTTTTTGCATAAAATCAAATGGCGCGCGCTTGTATTGTTCTAGTAATTATAGATAACTTATATGGAATTTTATATATTTCAATATAATTTTATATTGTTATATCTGATTATATGTATATAAAAAAATTTTTTATCGGGTAGAAAAAGAGAGGTGAGCCAAAGCTCGACTTAGTTAGTAAGAGCGACCTAAACGGTGACTGCTATATTGTCGCTGGGAAACGAAAATAGCTGCTGTCAGCCTCAGAGGCAAATTGTAGCGATGAGAGGACGAAGAGGGGTGACGATGAAGAACTAAGGTAGCATAGTGCGCGATGACGACGAAGAAGGTGGGACCAAGAGACGCGACGACGAAGCGAGTCGAATGAGGGTGTTATGTGGGATCTGGAATGAAGAACCCGGCCGAACGAACTTATTACATAATTCGTCTTTTTCTGCTACTTTTTCATTTTTTCTTCTTTTTCGAATTTCAAAGCCTCGAGTCCCGAAATTTGTTCTGCTGCGCGTTATTATGGCATCACGTGAAAGAGAGATTGAAAACTTGACACAATAAAAATCCATATAATCATACATAAGGCTCGATGACTCATGAAAAAAAAAAAATAAGCATCGAAAATAGAATTCTCGAAATAAATAAAAATAATGATTTGTAAAATGATATCTCTTGATTCAGGTGTTGAGTTATTGGGGAACATTTTTTTGCCACTCAACCGAAGACTCGTTGATGAAAATAAGAGTAGAATTTTGGGGAAAAATTTATTATTTAGATATATATAAGGGAATAAATGAGATGCTTGAGAGAAATAATTATTTATTCGAAAGTATCGATGAAGCATTATCTCTTTAGATTAGTCTGTCTATACTTAATCAATTGTATCAAAAAAAATTATTTCATAATTTGTTTGAAACATTTTACAAATGGTAACGTGTCATATTTTTCTGTAAGATCAATAGCCCCGGACACGGTAACAATTTTATTCGTATGTAACGTAATACAATGTAATTGAATTTTGACTTGTCTTAAAATATTAAAAGTCGACACTATGTTGCCTCGAACCCTATGCGGCGCATTCTTATATTATGTATATTAAATAAAAAAATTTGTACGCTGGTATCTGCGTGGTACCAAAATATTCTGCAAACAATGTACTAACGATATATATGAGCGATGAATTTTTGGCTCGCCTTAAAATATTAAAAATCAACACTATGTCGCCGCGGACTCTATGCGGCGCATTCTTATATTATGTATATATAATAAAATAATTTGTACGCTGGTGTCTGCTTGGTATCAAAATATTCTTCAAACAATGTACTATCGATATATATAAGAAAAGGATTTTTGGCTCCTTTTAAAATATTAAAAGTCGACACTATGTCGTTACGGACCCTATGCGGCGCATCCTTATATTAAGTATAATTAATAAAAAAATTTGTGCGCTGGTGTGTGCTTGGTACCAAAATATTCTACAAACAATGTGCTTTCGAAATATACAAAAGATTAATTTTTGGCTCGTCTTAAAATATTAAGACTCGATACTATATCGCCGCGAATCCTATGCGGCGCATTTTTATATTACGTATATTACTATATTTAGAGAAGCCAAAAATTCATCGTTTGTATATTTTGATAGTATATTGTAAAAAAATTATTTTTATACCAAACAAATACGAGCCTACAAATTCCTTTATTTAATATACATAATATAAGTCTGCGGTATATAGGGTCCGCGGCTATAAAATATCGATATTTAATATTCTAAAGAGAGCCAAAAATTAATCCTTTGTTTTTTTTAATTGTACATTATATGCAGATTACTTTTATATCAAATAGATTCAAACCTACAAATTTCTTCATTTAATATACATAATATAAGTTCGCGGTATATAGGGTCCGCGGCTATAAAATATCGATATTTGATATTCTAAAGAGAGCCAAAAATTAATCGCTTATTTTTCTTAATAGTACATTATATGCAAACTTCATTTATATTAAATAGATTCAAGCCTACAAATTTTTTTATTTAATACATATAATATATATGTCTGAGTCTTAATGTGCCCGCGGCTATAAAGTATCGATATTTAATATTCTAATAAGAGCCAAAAATTCATCGTTTGTTTTTTTCAATAGTATATTCTTTGCCAATTACTTTTATATCAATCAGATTTAAACCTACAAACTTTTTCAATTTAATACTCATAATATAAATCTGCGGTTTATAGGTTCCGCGGCTATAAATTATCGATTTTTAATATTTTAAAAGGAGCCAAAAATTCATCGTTTGTTTTTTTCAGTAGTATATTCATTACAGATTATTTTTATACCAAAAAGAATCGAGCGTACAAACTTCTTCAATTTAACACAACACACATAATAAAAGTTGCGTCTTATAGAGTCCGCGGTTATAAAGTATTTATTTTTAACATTTTAAAAGGAGCCAAAAATTCATCGTTTTTTTTTTTCAATAATATATTCTTCACAGATTACTTTTATATCAATCAGATTTGAGCCTACAAACTTTTTCAATTTAATACACATAATAAAAGATTGCGTTTTATAGGATCCGCGGTTATAAATTATTGATTTTTAATATTTTAAAAAGAGCCAAAAATTCATCGTTTGTTTTTTTCAGTAGCATACTCATTGCAGATTATTTTTATACCAAAAAAATCGAGCGTACAAACTTTTTCAATTTAATACACATAATGAAAGATTGCGTTTTATAGGGTCCGCGGTTATAAAGTATCGATTTTTAATATTCTAAAGAAGGCCAAAAATAAATTGTTTGTTTTTTTTAATAGCATAGTGTATGCAAATTACAACTATTAAGAATTATATTATGTGTATTAAACAAAAATATTTGAACGCTCGAATCTATTTGATATAAAAGTAATAAAATGTACTATTAAAAAAAACAAATGACTAATCTTTGATTGTCTTTATAATATTAAAAATCGATACTTTATAGCCGCGGATCCTATATGGTGCTTTTGTTTCGTATATTAAATAAAGAATTTGTACGCTCGCATGTTTAAGATATAGAAATAATCTGCAAACAGTGTAGTATCGAAATATACAAGCAATGAATTTTTGGCTTTTTTTAAAATTTTAAATATTGATTCTTTGTAACCACGGACCCTATACAACGTAGACTTATATTACGTATATTAAATAAAATAATTTGTACACTCGTATGTTTTTTGTACAAAAATAATCCGCAGACATTGTAATATCGAAATATATAAGTGATGTATATTTCACTCGTTTTAAAAAATTAAAAATCGGCACTATGTCGTCATGAACTCTGTTCAGTCGCCGCGAACACCGCAGATTTATATTATGTATTTTAAATAAAATATATTTAAAATTTTATATTTTTATTATATAAAATATAATATTTTATTTCGTGTTATAAAATATATGAGGCGTTAATTTGCTAATTATGTTTTAAAATAATAAGATGTTATAAAAATTAAAATAATAATATGTTTGAAATAACATGTTATAATATTTTAAATTTGTTTATTATTTTTTACAGTTATCAGTTGATTCCTGTCAAAAAATAGCAATCGAAAATGAAGTATTATAACATATAACATAAGTATAATAACATATATAAGTATTATATCATTTACAATATATTACTATTTTAATATTTTTAACATATTGTTATTTTAAAATTTAATTAGCAAAGTAACGATTTATTAATATTTCTTGACAGAAATCAGCTGATTAAAGTGTTAATAATATTATATGTTATAGTTCTTTAAACTCTATTAATATTTTTTGACAGTTATCAGCTGATTCCTGTCAAAAAATATTAATCGAAAATAAGATATTATATTATAACATATTATTTACAACATTATTATTTTAATTCTTATAACATATTTTTATTTTAAAATTTAGTTAGCAAATTAACATCTTAATAAGCTGATTTAAAAAAAAATATAATTCGAGTTTAAATAAACTTTATATAATCTATTTAATAATATTCTTTTTAATATAAAATGAAAGAATTTTTATTTCTTATGAAAGATCTCTGCTGAAATTATTTATTCTTTCCTACCGCCCCTTTCCGATCATCACTCTATTGATACCGACTAATTAATGATGATGTATAAAACGCTTAGGCAACTCGACAACATATATATATAGTTGTTCATGTGTCTTATTAAATTTGAGTACAATCTCCGAAACGAGCACGCCAAAAATAGTATTATTTATGTATTTATTTATTATAATGAAGAAAATTTATATGAACGTTTGTTTATCTCTCTTATCCTGTTACCCAAAATGAATTTGGGTGAATTTTACAGGCGCATTTTGAATAATTCTCGTTATAAAAATTATATTAAAACGTAGAACGTGTAAAAAATGTTTAGGACAAAACGTGTCAAATTTTTTTTATTTAAAAATTCCACTTACCTTTTAGTTTCTGTTCTCGAAGATCACCGCCGATCTCGCGATGTGAGCGTCGCCTTATTCGTGTATTTCTTGCGTTCCCGCGATGCGTATTTGCGTATCTACATATAACGCACACGCATTCGCCTCACGAGCGGATGACGTCAAATACAGTCATCGTCGAGAGATGCAATTTCCTTCACCCTCTCGCGAAATGCGTCTTCCTTTCCCTCCTTCCTTTCTTCCTCGCCCTGTGGGCAAGGGGAAGCAGATGAATCGCACGACCTTCCTGCCATCCTCGTCGTCATCGATATGCGCTGACGTATTTTTCGTGCATGTGTGGGCGTTGAAGACCGGATGCACTCGTCAGCAATGCACTTTGGCGTGTGGCATCTTTCTCTGCACTCGTATAATCCTGTCACATATAAATCAAATATTTAGATACGACATTTTGACATCGATAGGATATAATTATTGCAGTAATTTAACGAAATAATCTTGCGCAATCTTTATCAATTTTCTCTTGTATTTGTCAGAAGTATTATTTTTAAAAATTTTATGAAATATATTAAGTATTATTAACTTTAATTTTTTTATTTATTGCACACTTATATTATTAACTTTTTTATATGTCACAATCATAAGTAAAATGATTCCGTTTGCAACATAATAATAATGTAATAGCACATGCGCAATATATATACGTGTGTGCACAGTAATCCGACAAATTATAATAGGATTATAAAAGATATCAGAGAACGCGAAATTACTTTTCCGGTATCTCTAAATCGAATATCAATACTCTCCTCTTTTTCAAAAACATTGTGCGAGATTGAGAATAGTACAAAATGTACAAAGAGAGTGCAACGCATGATATATAAAAAGGTTATAATTTAATCGACACTTCTCCATCGATTTTGCAACTAACAATAACCTCAATATCTCGTAGACAACTATAGTACCTATTTCCTATTGTTTTTGCCTCCTTTTTCTTCTTGTAGAATTGTATTTTCGAATTTTGCGTCCGTAAATTCACTCGCCATCACACTGCGTGTTTATTTTAAATATATACGTTAATTCACTGATATTTCTGAAGAGGGTGCTACTGTACGGGCAAAGTTTCAAACCATATACACTCGTTACGTCACAATTTTTAAATCGTTCCACTCGACGCTCGTGATCATTCATTTCAGGCCGATATTACATTTGTCGTACGACAAACTTTTTAAGCGCATTGATTGGCTGCAGTATAGAAAATTTCTCAAGTCTCTATTTTGTAGCCAATCAATGAGCTTAAAAAGTTTGTCGTACGACCAATGTAATATCGGCCTCATTCTGGGGTGCGTTCGAAAATCCTAGGGTAAAGTGATGTTTAGGTGAGCAATCAGGAGCAAGGATTTTTTTCTCCTCATTGGTCGATTAAACGCTACTCCTGCGGATAGAATTTTCGAACGCATCTCTTGTTTCGAAAACAAGGACAGATGATGTCGCGAGTGACAAGTAAAAACGCGCTCATGGCTGTCAACGCGACGTTGACAGCTGTTTTTTAAAATTATTTTCGTAAGAATAAAGAAATTGTTGGATTATTCCCGCTTCATTCTGTGCAACAGGCATTTATTGTACGCCTTTGCCTTCTTTAACTGCACTTGTTGCACTTGGAAATTTTGACTCTTCTCTCGCGATTTTTATATCTCTCTAACGCGCCGAAATGTAAATGTACTTATTATTCGAGTATAATATAAATTTGATCATAAACAATTTTTTTTCAAGAGAAAGAGAGAATTATGTAGTGCAATTGAAAGAAACATTCTATTCGTTTTAGGATACTGCAAGTACAAATGCGTTTTTATACACTTTTTTATCGTTCTCGTTGCAGCTGCGCATACTTTGGACTTGGTCGCGTGAGATCTCTGTTAATAAAAAAACGCGCCTCATACATTCTTTCCGAATTTAATAAATATTTATCTTCTATTTTTTTTCCTATTCGTTCCCCTCTATTTTTCGTCACGTTACACTTGTCATTCGAGGGTAACCTAGAAATCGCTCGCGTTCAATCGCTTTATACTCGAGCGGCGCGACTCGCCAAGGAGTAACGTCACTTGGAAATTTCTCGTCCAAGTTAGATTCCGTCCACGTCGAGTTTCTTTTTCGCTCGGCGTTTTCATCGGGCAGCGTTGGTCGTTTCGGAAGCATGCTCGAGCAAATAGGAGAGGGAATTACGCGAGCTGTAATGTATGTAAGTTAAAAGATCGCCCCGTCTGGAAAGCGATTTCATACGTAATGGATGTAGAGAGAATCGCGATGTTCGCCGGCGTCGGTTTCGCCATCGCCGTCGGCCTATTTGTCCTCTGGGGCCCGTCGCCGAAACCCCGAAAAAAAGGTAATGCCCGAGCCTCAAAACTCCAAGTATCTATATCAAGCAAAAATCAAGATTATTTCTTTGTCATACTCTCTAATTTTTTCTTTCTTTCTTTTGTGTTTATTTTTTTCATTTCCAATAAAATTATTACGAGACTAATATTAATTATGCATTGTCAATTATATCTTCTCTCTTTTTTAGCTACAGTGTTAAAAATAACAGTAAAGTTAAAATGTTTTTTCTAGATCTTTTATCAGAGATTTATTTATTTTGTATTTTTATTTCATTGTAGTTTTCTCTCAATTTTATATATCTTTTAAATTTTTTAATACTTTTTATAATTAACTTTATCTAATTATAGATATTTTTGTATTTAATAGAGCCAACATTCTGATACTTATAATATTATTTGTGTTCTAGGCCAAGTTGTCGGGATCAATAATTTGGGATATACATGTTTTCTGAATTCTCTCTTGCAAGCCCTGGCTGCTTGCCCCACATTTATTTTCTGGCTTCAAAGACAGCAGGAAAAGAACAGAAATTTTGCTGATACACTATTTTCTGTCCTCAAGAGTATGAAATTTTGATCAGATATTAAAATTATAATATCCCATCCCTAAATATATTAAACTGCAAGTTCTCGTAGTTTTTTCAAAACTATTTTTTATTTTGCGACAGCTTTGAAATCTTTAATCTTAAAGCATTTTTCGTATCAAATTTTTGGAAATTATTCATATATATTACTGTTATTTCTTTACACTTTTATATCTTTTTATACTTCTTGTACTTACCTTACAGAGATTAATGGTTTTGCGGATGACTTGTATGGTAATGTGACACCCGTTGAAATCATTTCTTCTGTCGGTTCGCTGTGGAATTTTGGGCCTGGTCATCAAGATGCTCACGAGTTGTTCCATGTAGTTCTTAGCGCATTAGACGCTGAAATGCAGCCTGCAAATAGAGTATGTGATATTAAACAATATTTCAGTATTGTCTGTAACATAATTTGTTTGACAATTGAAAGTCACAAAGTTAAAAGAAAAAATTTTATATATTTCTCCAAGATTTTTATAATTGATAAAAGTTGACTCTTATGATTCAACTTACTAATTATTAGACTTACTACTAATTAATCATTAATTGTCGCGCTTTCAGAAAGGCTGTTTGTCTGACGCGCTGCCGCCAAGTCCGAATATGGAGTCAAACATGAGAGGAGTGGCTGACATTCCTGAATCTCAAATTCTAAATCTCAGAAGCGCATCCTGCAATGATATTGCATCGGTGAAAACTGAGACCGATACTCCAAAGGGCTTCGACAAGAACTGTAACAATCAAATGATGACCTCGACCTCGTCTGTATCCAGCATGTCTCCGAGCATTGGGTGCAGACCCGGTATGATCCTTGCCAGATCTTCAGAATTGCTGTCGCGAAGCATTCAAAGCAATGGCGATTATAAGAGTCCCTTCAGATCGTGGAAATCTCTATGTGCCATGCCCTTTGTCAACATTCCCTCGGTCTCAGTAGAGACGCATCCGTTCTCAGGTCTGATCACCAGCCAAGTTCAGTGCAGCAGCTGCTTCTGGAAGGTACACAAAAAAGTGCAAGATAAATTCTGCCTTCAAATTTAAATTATCGAATTAAACATTTCTATGTACTAGATTTTAATATCAATCTGATTTTTTTTCAGTCTTCGGTACGTTACGACAAGCTCGAGACCTTATCGTTACCGTTACCACCGCTCACCTCGTTCATGCCGCAACACCACACTCTGGAGTGGCTGCTGTCACGTTTTGTGGACAGCGAGATGGTACGCGACGTGCAATGCGATGGATGCTCGTCGCGTTGTGCCGCCGTCAAGACCCTCACTCTCGGAAAATTGCCCAAGTGCTTATGCTTGCACATCCCGAGGACTACGTGGAGTTCCTCGGGCGTGCCAATTAAAAGGGACGACCAGATTACGTTTCCCGAACTTCTGGTGCTAGATCCTTACACTTACACAGAAACAAAAAAGAGAAGCGCACAGGTAAGTTTGATAATTTTCTTATAATAAATAAAAACAAATTTTATTGAATTTATTATAATTAAAAAAATAAAAATAAACATTTTATTGATTACAACTGTAAGATACTTAGTTTATCAAATTACAATTATTATAATAAAATTAAATTTATTACAATACAATTTATTATAATAAATTATTAAATTTATTATAATAACATTTATCATAATAAAATTATTATAATGTAATTAAAATTAAAATATTAAAAGATAATTGAAAAGATTCAATTGAAATTTGTAATTGGGAACTGTAGTTAATTCATATGTATGTATAATCTTCAGCGTAAACTTCTATAGATAATACATAATTCAATTAATTTAATTTAAAATCTTTATATTTATAGGGTGATGTGAAGTTTCTCGATAGTGGTTTTACGACGATACAGGGTAAACATAAGTATCGATTATGCGCGGTGATCGAACACCGCGGCCCGGTGGATTCCGGTCATTTTGTTTGCTTTAGACGCGGAAATAAAACGGATCAGTGGCTGTACACGTCCGACATCGTTGTCGAGAGCGTGTCTCTAACGCAGGTGCTGCTTGCTAGCCCGTACCTGCTTTTTTACGAGCGCATTAGCAGCGTTTGTCCTAGCTAGGAATAAATTTTCGAGGTGATAGGCAATCTATAGGAATTACATAATTGCGAGTCGATGATCAGTAATGAGAGCTCGTTCTTTTTAGCCACGCTCTCTCACGCTTTCGGTATTGAAAGTATAAAGATCATTGACGGAAGTAAAATGGAAGGTAGAATTACAGATTTGCAAATAAGCGTGTAGAAAGTGTAGCTGGAAAAAGAACAGGGATAAGATTTGCAAAATACAAGAGACTGTCGAATTTTCCATAATTAGTTTATAGTAACGCTCGATATTCGCGACGTGTAATTGCGATAATACTTTGTTATAATCTGCGACTATAAAGCGCGTCCCTAGGTGATATTTTATAGCAGTGGCGAAATATATCAAGTATATCCAATTAATCCAAAATTCAGAAGCATTTTAACAGATGCGATAATAATTGCCATTATTAAATGCTGACAAATCTAACAGTGTAGTTAGTTTTGTGAAAGAGAAACTTCTTGCTTCTAATACATAGTGATAGTATATTCCTATCGGAAGAGACTGTCAATTCTTACAAATCGTTTTTTGATCAATTCATCATCGTTAAACTTCATTTTAATGAGGACTGGGATTGTGCCAATGAACAAAATCTCTTTGAATTAAATTTATTGAGAGAGATAAGGGAAATCTTGTAATTTTTTATTATAGTTTATATCTTAAAGAGCTCTTCAAGCTCTTGCAATATGTGCAATTGTTAAAAATATTACTATAATTATAAAGACTGTAAATCTTATTTTTTGTATATATTAAAGAATTGTTTTCTTTCTGGTTGGCATAAATGAACATGCTAATTACCAGAATAAATTTACTTTAAGAACTAATATAAAATACGTAATGTATGTAATTTAAAATCTTATAGAAAATGTATCAAATTGAAATAAAATAACAAAAATGCCAGATATAAAGATAAATCTTATTCAAAATTTAAAATATTATTTTCCTTTTGCAAAATATATTTTCATTAAAATAATAAATTTAATTAAAAATATTTAATATTTATGATTTTCTATTTAACTGTTATACTTCATTTTTTTATTATAAATTGAAAAAATATAGATAAATCCAATATATAACTATCAAGTCTAATCCAAGTTAAAACTTAACCTTACTTTATTTTATGTGATTTCCAAACTTCATCACAAACATTATATGGGTACTTTGACTTCCATATCATAATTCATATGCATGATCGAGTGATAAAAATGTGAAGTAGTGATAATAAATGTAAAGAATTATAGAATGTCATATTGTGTCTCAAAACGGAAAACAGAAATCTATAAATTAGAAGAAAAAACAGTTCATTGAGGTTAGACGAAAAATATAGGAAACACAGCTTACTGAGAAAAATTATATGAAAAAGTTTCATTGTATTGTAAATAATATATAAAAAGAGGAGAGGTACGTGTATATGTAAAAAATCATATAAAAGAAATATTATAAATATTATTAATAATGTCACCTATTATAAGCATTTCATTATATCTTGTTTTATCAGAATCAGCTCCAAGAATTGATTACTTCTCGTGAAAATCCTCACCCTCAAGCCAGCATGACTGCTCCAATCAGCACAGCTATGGATAGTTTGAGTGCTGCTCTAAAATCCAACATTATTCCCAACCAGGAATATCTACTGCAAGGCTCCGTATTAGATACTTCAGTAGAAGTATTATTGCACAGACTTCGTGGTTTATGCGACAATGTAGACACTGGACCAGAACCCTTCTATGATCACGAGATGTGTTTTAGCATCCGAAGGTACACTTCTATTTCCTCTTTTTCTGTTCTTTCTCTCTTTTTCTCTGATCTAATTCTAACAAAATAAGATAATTGTGAGAAAAATATAATTACACATCAATTTGCTCCAAATTGTAAGAATTTGTTTGGTTTTTAGAGGCTCACCGCAGGAACAACCATTGCTACTGCGAGTACGACGTGCTCTAGATCCAATTCATGCAGATATGCCATGGCAATTACGATATATTGGTCAACCTGAACTAGGTGATAAATCTCGGCCAACAGTCGTACGCAGTAGCATTGATATTGCCACTAACAATACTGTGGTAGAGTTTCTTACCGAGCTGGGCTGCAAGCTGGATTTTGAATATGTTACTCGTGGTTACATGTTCCGTAAAGGCAGAATGAAGATCACGGTGTCGAAGATCTTCAAGGTGAATCAAGGTAAGGTGCCAGAAGGCGTACCAGAAATGATATCGCAGAGTTATTTGGTGGAGCTGAGTGTACTGGCTCCCAGTGGACAAGACGCCATAGCAGAGGACATGAGGGTATTTGCTGAACAGCTACGGCCTTTGGTGCAACTGGAAAAGATAGATTATAAGAGACTGGTCCATTAGGCGTAGGATTTTCTAATATTATAGTATAGAGTATAATTTATTTAAAATTCTCTCTATGTTCATTCATTATGATTTCTCTACTTAGTATGAAAAATTAGTATTTTATCTTTTATAAATTGCATAGTATCAATATAAGCTCAAAACAGTTGACTAGGTATAGGATATTGTTTAAATAAATATCTCAGAAATTAATGAATAATAAAAAGCAAAGAAATATAATTACACAATTCAAATTAAATTTTCTTCAAGTTTGTTTCTTTAAAATTCCTAATATTACATAACTAATACAATAATAGTGTTAAATTTATAAAAATAATGTCAAGATAAAAATCGGAAATATTGCGCGCACGCGACATAAGTCAAATCATATAGTTATTTATTTTCTGTTGAAAGTATTTAAATTCCTTGGTTATATTCTTCAATTATATCTTCATAATCTTTAATTTATTACCTATTCAGAAACATTAATTAATTCATATGTGAATAAATAATAGATGAATCATCTTATATCAATGTTTTAAAATTATGTTTTTGCATTCAATCTAAAAATTCTCTCAACATAAAAATGTCATAAAATTTGTTCGCAATAGGTCAACAATCATTAAGAAAAGAACCGATTTATAAAAAAATAATTCATTATTAAATACCTTTCATAGTTAATTGATTGATTTAAATTTAAGTAAATAGACTTGAACGTAATCCCGCTACACCAAAAATCAAATAAGACACGAAGGCAGGAGCGGGGGAGAGAGCGCGTGTCGATGTGCGCGGCGCGTTCGACTTTCGACTTTGACCTGCGCGGCGCTGTGTCACGCGGTCTCGCGTCGGAATTCGGCGCGTGGAGTGGGGGCCGCGGAGTGGGGGCCGCGGAGTGGGGGAATGCGCGCGCCGGCTCCCACCCCACCACCCAGCCCCCACTCTCTCTCCCCACTCCGCGCGCCGAATTCCGACGCGCGCAGAGCGCAAAGTCGATTCAAAGTCGAACACGCCGCGCACATCGACACGCGCTCTTTGCTCTCTCCCCCGCTCCGTGATAACACTGCTTTTGTCTTATCTGATTTTTGGTGTAGCAGGATTACGTTCAAAAGTTTATTTATCAGTATAGATAGTAGCATTTCGTTAGCCAATCAAAAAGAAGAATTCTTTATCCTGATTGGTCCATTGTGCTGTATCTGACAGTCAGATTTTTGAACACAACCCAAAATGGAAGAGAACAGTTAAGGTAAGGTTGAGTAAGGTAGTTCGTCAAACGCCATTTTGCGAGCTTTCTTGTGTTGTTTCATCAGGTAGAAGATACAGCTGGTCGAGCTAATCCTTTCAACCCTTTAAACAATAACTCTTTTTAAAGGTATGAGTCGTTTAACTGACAGATTGTTAAGCGAAACAATTGTTAGGTTGTGTTCGTGCGTTTAGTGTCAAAAGAAAAGTTTGAGGTTGTAAGAAAACTCCCGAAATTTCCATGGCGTCGTTTCAGTGAAACGGGAAAGAAACGTCTTCGTTGTCGCGGCTGATAAATCTAAATGGCGGGAAAAAAGATTGCTATCGTGAGAGGGAGGGAGGATCAAACATTTTAATTAAAGATGACAAAATTTTGAGATGATTATTTTTGTGAAAATTTAAATAACGAGAAGGGAAAGGAAGTTTAAAAAAAGACGGAGATTGTAAAGTGCAATATGGCGCCTATTCAACGATTTTCATTCTCGGTAATTCGGACCCGATTACGCGGCTTTCAATTGATTGAACGGAATGGTAGAGTTCTTTTCTTTAAAATCTTTCCAGACCATTATTATCGCGCCTGTTGAATATAGCACGCAATAGAACGCAGAGTTCATTATTTATTAATGAGTTTTTTTCATTATTCCAGTTATTTTAATGACCTTTGGAACATAAGCTTTAGAATTGTATATATTTGAAGCGAGTTATAATTGGTAATAAGGGTGATAAAAGTATTCATATTATTGTTGAATTATGAATTATTATTTTGATTATATGATAATATGATTACATATTATAGTATGATAAAATGTGTTGCGCTATTAAATATTACCAAGCAAAGAGTTGAAAGTTTTCAAAAATGTATCATTCTATATATAATATTACATATTTATCTAATTTTCCCAAAAATAAGCTTTAAATAAAATTAACTTCTTTGAAACAAAAAAAAAGATTTTATATTTAATATTGCAGTCTTATATTGTATTTGAATGTATTGTACATGTATATTATATATTATATATTAATAATGTCATGAATTTTTAGAATATATTGTACTTTGTAATGAACTTACAGGTAGAAAATGTCACGCTATCGTGAATGGGATCTGTCTTGTAAGGTCTATGTTGGTAATTTGGGTAGCAGTGCTAGCAAACATGAGTTAGAGGGTAAATTCAGTAAATATGGCCCTCTGAGAAATGTGTGGGTAGCCAGAAATCCACCTGGTTTCGCATTTGTTGAATTTGAGGATCCACGAGATGCTGAAGATGCAGTGAGAGGACTAGATGGAGTGTAAGTCTAAAAATTAATTTTTATAATAATGGTTGAAAAATAAACGCAATCTTTTTATAATATATGTAAACCAATAACTATATAGTAATAATGAGAGATAAACACTAAGATAAGTAAAATTATAAACATAAAAAATTACTTATCATTTAAAAAGCTCTGATAAGTAATAATTATTGAGCATCAGATATTTATTTGCTAATTATTGCTTTATACAATTGGTATATAATTACCTCATACCTTTTGCCTTTACAAAGTAATAAAAAAATAATTCAAGATAGTGTAATTGTAATTTTTTTACAGCTGAACATATTAATATTTTATTTTCTGTCTTTCAGACACTTGTGTGGTACAAGAGTGAGAGTAGAAATGTCTTCTGGGAGAAGTCGACGAGGCGGTGGTGGTCGCAGACCTGGTCCTAGATATTCCAGGTAAGGAAACCCACAACGTAACAATTGTAAATTTTACAGCGAGAAATATGTTAGTGCTACAACAGACACTGACATCTTGGCATCGCCAACGTAGGTATCGTGATGGAGAAGAACATCTTTCTTTTACCTCAAAAATAGCGCGCTCAGAGAAACAAAGCGTTATTTTTTTTTTTTTTTTTTTCAAAGAATACTTTCTTGCACATCACTACCAGACTCAATATTTTTCCTTTCTCATGTTCTGTGTGTAGAAATGCTGATAAACATATTTAGGTTATATATTTATATATCGTGTTTCTTTCTCTTTCTCTTTTTCTCTTGATCGTCGTATGTCTGACTAATCCTTATTCGTGATTACGAATTTGCAGTTTGAGATGATTGATAATTCTGATTTAAATTATATCGCGCGATACGTCTCATAGAGATATACCAGAATTAGATTAAGTTCGCATGAGAATGGTGAAGGATTAATACCGAGGATTAGTCAGAGCATGGCTAAATCCACATTGCATGTTGGCGAACAGGAATATATTAAGATATTAAGACTTAATTCCGACGTACTAATATAAAAGACACTAAGAAAATCAGATTATTTATTTTAAATGATTTATTAAATATATTAAATACAAATTTTAATTTTATTTACAATTATAATATTGGATGTCAGTAAGTATGTCCTGTTATAATTTAAAGTTTAAAGAAATTAAATGTTAACGTTATAAATTTTATTTAACTTAAACCATTCCTAATAGAATAAAGTTTAAGCTTTAAATTTTTAAAAACACAGGAATAAGTTTTCACTTTTTAAAAATTTAATTAAATTATTGTTATCTAAATTTCTAATTGAATCATTTCAATTGTCTAGCAATTTTTCTGCTAACTTTTCATGCTGCTAGTAGCCTATATTATATACATATATTTTATCTCAATATGATTATCTATTTTTGAAAGATCCCTTGTAGTCTTTTATCTTACTACGACGGAAGTCGGATATAACAATCGGATATCTCTGTTTTGGGTTATCACTTAGCGCTTATTTTTTCAATCTCTTCCTTTCATTATTTCTTTCTTTCCCATTGTAATGTCCTCATGTATATGCTTCAGCAAACAATCGGATTTATGTATATTTCTCTCTTTATATATTTCTCTGTTTTTTTTAACAAATTTGTAGGTCCCGATCGCGCAGTCCCCGCAAGAAATCTCTGGGTCGTTATCCGAGGTAAGATTTTCTTGCTTCTCCTAGTCTCCCCCTATTGCAAAAAGATCCGCCTTGCTTTTTTTTTACTCTTTCTATCTTCCTTGATGTCAAAGTTAACCAGTTTTTAGGAACTACTAAGACAAATGAAAACTCAATATGTGAGGCCATTACCGACAAATTACTTGGCAGACGTATATTAGTTCTTTTTAATCTTTTGTAGATCTTGCTCGAGAAGCTCGCGCAGAATGCCGAGCAACCGCTACTCCAGGTAATTGATCCTCTTTTTCACGCTGCTTGATTTTTTTTCGTACCTCGCTTCGTAAAAATTTTCAGAATCTATGTGATGGATCTGACAGATAACAACCAGTAGGTATACATATTTCGCGAGCTTGTATTTGTCATAGCATATTTAAATATGTATCTATTGCATGTGTGCATTATCTACATCACTTAAGATAAATATATAGATAGTTATTATATAGTCGTTAAAAGCATTTCAAGAAACATCCAGAGGATGATGTTAAAAATGAATTAATGAGCAAATTAATCGTGGAAAAAAAAAAAAAAAAAAAACAAACAAACAAAGTTTACACTTTATCTACTTTAACAACATTTTTATGGAAATTGATTCTCGTTAATTAATTTTATCATCGTTCTCTTAGGTGATCGAAACTTTGGAAGGTTGAGAGATGTCTTAAGATGATAATCAATTGCGTGAAATGAATCGTATGCATTCGAAAGGCGATAAATTCGAAAAACAATTAGTGTTTAATTAATAATCGAGTGCAGGAAGAAGACAGGACCATGAACAAACTGTGCGATAATAGATAACAACAAGGGAGATTTAGAAATAATTTAATAAAATAAAAGCAGAGAGTGTATCAGGATCGAAACTTCCAAAAATACGTGAGATTTATAGCGCGCGCGATAGCTTTGAAAGAAGCAGAATTGAATTTACAGAATTTTGCATAAATTATTGCTAATTTGTCGTATCGATTTTATTCTTCAAGTACTTCGAGGAAAAGGATCTTTTTGATATTTAAAGTTAAAAATAATAAGAAATTTATATTAAAATTTTTGTTTTAGAGAATCTATAAAATGTATTAATTTACTTTGTTAAAGTCACAGTTTTACTCGATAAAAAATCAACATATGCTCGATGCATTGGTTTGAGAACGTAATGTATATCGAAACGATATAGATGTAGAGTCAATGAGAATTATGCACAGAGGTCCTCTCTTCTTTTTTTTCCGTATGCATTCGAGTGGGCAGTCTAGGATAAAAGAAAATACAAAAATTAATCGGTGATAAGGACGAAAGGCGAGCATGTGTATGCAATTTTATTCTCAATTCATTAAGCTCTTTTTTCAAAGTGATAAAAGTTTGAAAAACAAAAAAATAATGAGAAAAATATCCGATATAGTGGCCAGGAGTATGATAACGTTGATTATTATATTTCTAAAACTGACGTTTGCAGATTCTACCAGCGTCAGCTCCTAGCTCTGCTCGTCTCCCCGCCACTACTACTACTACTACTTCTACTACTACTACAGCCACCGTGAAAAAGCGTATTCATACGTGAAAAAAGCAAAATTACCAATCTCGCAATCGTCGCCAATCGAACAAAACTGAACACAAAAAAGTATATATATGCCTGCCTGCCCACTAACTTCCCAACCAAGTCACCATCAGTCACCACCAAGTCACCAAGTATAGGAAGCCGTCCGTACGTCGATGTTCTGCGTTGTGGTGTTGCGACACGCACAACAGCGCAACGAGCGAAACAACAGTATGCGTGCTGCCGGAGTATCGCCAAAACCGAGAATGCCATCTTTTGTTGCTGTCACCCCGTTCGACATCGTTGCATCGCTAAAACAAACCGTCTTGAATCGAAACCAAACCGTTCGTCGTTCTACTACGAGACTTTCCCATTCGATAACCACCACTATTACTACTATTCTTCCATCACTACCACCAACCGATCGCCGGATGTTATTGTGATCCACCTTCTTCGAGTCTTCGTCTCAACTTTAGCCTGGGGGAACGGTAATACGCATCGAGTTAATCGTCACAAAAAAGTTTGGTACCGTGAGAAAAACGCCATCCATTGACCGCTACTATCTTGAACAAATTAATCGCGCGATGTCAAAAAAAAAAAAGATATTTTTACACAGTAATTCTATCCAGCGCGTCTCTCCATTCGACTGCGAAGGACCGTCTTCTCGACTGTACATCATTTCGATACCGACGTTTCTATTTCACCACTGCTACTAGTATTATCGCTACTGCTACTGCTCCTACTCGTCGACCATCACTTAGGGACATATGTTTAGCGACGATGACAACTAAGCGTGTGAAAATTGCTGCCGAGAGATCTTCTCGACCTTCGACTCTTTGAGAACGAACTCACAAAAAGCGAAATGATCACCTACTACACACCATCCCATCACCACCCACCAACCACTACTACTACATATTCACAGTTGTCTGGTATTTCACCGATTTTCAAAGATTTTTTTATCTCTATCTCTATCTATTTCTACTTTCTGTTTTTGTTTGTTTTTCCTTCTTTTTCACAATTATATACAATTCTTTTAGATTTATTGTTGTCATTTCGACGAGGAGTTCTGTCTGATTCGATAAAGAATTAATGCTGTATTGAGACTGGATAAATGAAGCCTTTGAATTGTTCTTAATAGAGTTTTATATAAATAAATATAATCGAATCAGAAGAACTTTCAATCGATTATATTATAATATTTAATATAAGATTTAATATTGATATTTAATATAAAGCGTTATATATATATATTTCTTTTTTTTTTGAGAGATAACATTTATCTGATAAAAGATTTAACTTAATCACTAAAGTTAATCTTCTACTTTCTTTGATTGGTTTCGCATTCAATTTAATGAATATTTCGTATTCATTTTTATTAATCTAACTGGATAATTTCTCTATCACTGTTAATATATATATAAGCAATATAGAAATTAAATAATCTTAATTCTTTTTACAGTCTTGCGATGATATTTTTATTTATATTTGTGTTTTATCACGCCACTTCGCCCCGTTTCGCACAGAGAGTACGACACTATAATTTTACAAATTCCAATGCTTCATAATTATAACGATAAATAAGCATTCATAAGCTTCTACGATATTAATACACTTCTATGATATATATAATTACTTATTATTTATGTAACAATTACTATGTAATGATTCGCGAATCGTAATGGGGCGGAGAGACGAGTTCTAATAGTCTCGCCTATTCCTTTTCAAGATGAACATAATATCTAAACTGTCTAATTTTTTTAGGTCGAGGTCTCGCAGTCCTCGCAGGAGATCATTGACTCGCAGTCGCAGCCGAGATCGCCGTTCGCGTTCGGATTCCCGCGACAGACGGTATTAATTATATTCATTTCGCTAATTAAAAAAAAAAATATTTCTCTGATAAACAAAACGAAAAAGAAAACGCAGAAACCACTAAGAAAAAAAATTAATGCATCAGCAAAGAGAAATAACAACTCTCGAATGCACTTCCTGAGGGAACGAAGGCTTTGAAATTGATGATTGGATAGATAGATAGAAAAAAAATTTTTTTATCATTGTGCGACAGGCGAAAATTCCGCGTTTTCTCTATCAAAATTCATCGCGAAGACAGCAATGTCCTCTCTTGCGATAAGAATGAAAAGAGAGAAAAAAAAAGATAAATATTTTTTTCTAAGCTTTATATTCTTTACTTAATTACAGTTAGATGCTAAAAGTTCGAGACAGAGAAAGGACCGATTTTTTACGTGCTGGACGGAAGATAGAAAGATAAGAGGTAGAGCGAGAGGCAGTTTTGTATGTACATAACAAAAATTGTTAATTATCCATATATACACAGACACATACGCTCACGTTTGAGACTATAAATGACTATGATAAAAAAAGCAAAACAAAAGACATTCGGATTTTGTGAATTACACGAGTTTAATGTATAAACTAATTTTTTTTTGTAAGTTTCACTATTATATATACGTAGCTTATAAATACACAGATGAATTATTCTATTGCACATCTTCTGTGACACACCTACACTTACATATAATATCTATGTACATTACAAACAATTGCGCATACATCTGATTGATGGAATAATTAAGTGTGTCAAAGTATGCTATTTATAAAATAAATATGATCATTACTTTTGTGAAAATCATGATTGATATTTATATAATCGGTTATATAATGAAAAAAGAGAACAAACATTTATTTTTGATGTAGTAATAATTTTATATTTTGTTTTTGGAATTTAAGATACAACACAAATAAATCTATAAAATGCAAAATTGTAATGCATTTGCAGTAGCTTTTTTTGAATATTGCGAACATGATTTTCATCTTCCTTATTTATTGGCAATGAATATAATACAATTAGTACCAATGAATAATTTACGCTTATATATGTTTTATATAAATTTTCTTGTGTTATAGATTCAAGAAGTTGTTAGTGCAAATTCAATTTTCTAATATATGACAAAATTCAGCCATTTGTAGTCTGTATATTATCTCCCTCCTCTAAAGTATTTTAAATATTTTTAAAATACTTTAGAGGAGGGAGGAGCATATATATAAATATATATATATATGCAATTATATAAATTATATATATATATTGCAAATGAAATATATTATTTTTTCCTTTTATAGATACAGATTACAGATCAAGTGAAAGTTTGAGATATATATATATATATATATATATATATATATATATATATATATATATATATTATAGTTTGAGATATACACATATATTATATATATATATATATATATAATAGTTGAGATATATATTATATATATATATATATATAAAATAAAAAAATATGATTCAACTCCACTTTTGTCATAATTAGTTTAAAAAATTAAGTATTTATTAAGAATAATTTGTTATCAAATAGTGTTCATATCAAACTTTTGTTTGACTCGCATTCGTATTTGGGGTACGTTCTAAAATCTACTCGTCGAGTACGTATTCTGACGCATCTCGCTTGCAGTTATAGTTTCTAGTCTATATTTTATATGTCTATGGCCGCGCCGAATGGGAGAGAACGGTTAAGGTAGAGTTAGGTGGGTTAGATGTCTCGTTTGGTTAAACGCCATTTTGTTGCCGTTCTGTGGCTGGCATTCTACGCATTGTCGTAGAGGTAGACATCACCAGCTTGTGCTGATTTTTTTAAGGGGCGACTTTTGCAAAGGTATGGATTTATCATTTTCGAAGATATTTGTAGGTTATATTCGTCCGTTTGACTTGTTCAGGGAAAAGTTGCGGGTGCGAAAAGACCCTCGAGTCTTCTCAAAGCGTCCTTTCGGTAACGAAAAGGTGCGCCATTTCGCCACTTCATGACTGATAAATCAAAATAACGGAAAAGAAAATTATCGTTTCGGAAAGAATTTATTTTTTTTTTTTTAAATATTCTAAAAATGTTTGTTGAAATTTCGAGCGTTACATGTATATCTGTGAAAAAACCGCTTTTCAAAGAAGGGCCAGAGCAGATAAAAAAAAAACGAATATTCGACAATGTAAACGACATGGCGTTATAATTCCCAATCTCAATAATAATTGATGAATTTGAGCGCGATTGCGCGGCTTTCGATTGATTGAACGGAATAGTAGAATTCTTATCTTAAGAATTTTTCTAGAGCGATTATTATCGCGCTTGTTGATAACACGTAGAACAACGGAGTATTCATTATTTATAAATAAAATATTTTGATTATTCTAATTGCATTTTAATGAGCATGAGCGTGCTAGAGAATAAGCTTGCGAATTACATGCATATATTAGTATGAATGACTTGTCTTATTTTAATTACATATTAATGAGAATATCAATGAAAATATTCGTATCAGTTTTTTGGTATTCCTACACTTTTAAAGTTAAATTATTACGTTATATTTGTTTTATTTATAGTAATATAATAAATAGAAACTTTGTTGTTAAATATTTTCAAGTAAATTGTAAGTTTTCAATTCTTTCATTCTACATATGATACGTTTATCTAATTGGACCAAAAGTTAACTATAACTTTTTGTATCAAAGGAAGTTATTTTATATACAGTCTTATGTTGTATTTGTATATATTGTACAGACATATGTTGTGAATTTTTAGATTATGTTGTACTTGATAATAAATTTTCAGGTAAAAAATGTCGCGCTATCGTGAGTGGGATCTGTCCTGTAAAGTGTATGTTGGTAACCTGGGTAGTAGTGCAAGCAAACATGAAATAGAGGGTAAGTTCAGTAAGTATGGTCCACTGAGAAATGTATGGGTAGCAAGAAATCCACCTGGTTTTGCATTTGTGGAATTTGAGGACCCACGAGATGCTGAAGATGCGGTGAGAGGACTCGATGGAATGTAAGTTAATTAATAAATCAAGTTTTTTATGATTATATATAAATCATTAATTATAATAAAATATAAATACTAAATCAATAATAACACTATACCAATACTAATAATTATATTAAATATAATAATAATGAGATGTAAGCATTAAGCAAGATTATAAACAATGGAATAAATTATATAATTATTTATTATTCAAAAAGCTCTGATGAGTGAAAATATTAAGTATATGTTTTTTTTCAGACACTTGTGTGGTACCAGAGTGCGAGTAGAAATGTCATCTGGGAGAAGTCGACGAGGCGGTGGTGGTCGCAGACCTGGTCCTAGATATTCCAGGTAAGGAAACTTGCGCCGTTTCATAGCATCCGCGAACTTTACAGCGAGAAAAGTGTTAGGGCTGCGACAGAAACTGACTAGGTGTCCCTTGACAACATAGGTATTCATGATGGAGATAAACATCTCTTTCTTATTCTAATAGGCGCTTTTATCAAGGAAACGTTTAAAGCACGGGTTCTTTTTCTTTTTTTTTTTTTTTTTTTAAATATTTTTATGCACAATTACCATGATATTCGATATTTTTCCTTTCTTATGTTTCTGTGTGTAGGAATGCCGATAAACATATTTAGTATTATATATTTATACATCGTGTTCGTTTTTTTTTTTTTTTTTTTTTCTTTTCTTTCTGTCTTGAACGTCATATGTCTGGCTAATCTTCCTCCTCGTTTACGATCGCGAGTTCGCAGTTTAAAATAGTCAATAATTCCGATTCAAATATGTCGCGCAATACGTTGTGTAGAAATACATCAGGATTAGATTGTTAAGTATGCATGAGTATGGTGGAAGGACAATACCGGGAATTAATCAGCGTGGCTAAATCCACACTGCATGTTTGTGCGGACAGAGAGATATTGGGGACACTAGAACTTATTGTTAGTTCCAATGTACTAAGATAAAAGATATTGAGAAGATAAATCAAATTTAATTATTCCATTTTTAAGAATTTATTAAATGTATTAAACACAAATAATATTAATTTTGTTTACAATTATAATATTAAATATCAGCAATACTCTTTGTTTCTGCAAAGAATTTAAATGCCAACAAAGTCTAAATAACTTAATACACTTATTACACTCATAGAACAAAGTTCTTGTTTTAAATCTATTTTTAGAAACATAATAGAAAAATATATGATAATAAAAAATGATAAAATATATATTTTCACTTTTACAAATTTATCTAAATAATCTAAATGTTATCTTTTCTCTTATTCTTGAATTATTTCAATTTTTTAATTTATGATTTTTTTTGCCATTGCTAATAAACTATAATAAATTTTTTTCTATAATGTGTGTGCATTAATTATATTAATTATATATATTAATTATATATATTTACAAAATATAAAGCGTATATTTCTTATATTATTACACTCAATTTTTTGAAAGATATTTTACAATCTTTTATCTTAGCACGATGGAAGTCGAGATAACGATTTTTATTTTTGATTATCATTTAGCTTTTTTATTTTTTCTCTCTCCTATTATTTCTCTCTTTCCCAATGTCTTGGGTGTACGCTTCAGCAAAAAATCGAATTCACATGTGAAATATATGTTTTTTTTCCTTTCTTTTTTTTAACAAATTTTTAGGTCCAGATCGTGCAGCCTCTATAGGAAATCCCTAGATCGTCATCCGAGGTAAGATTTTTCCGCTTCTCTTCCCCTCGTCATCCCGAAAAAAAACCGCCATCTCACTTTTTCTACCTCTTTTTTTTGTTCTCTTTGTTGTTAAAGTTAATCAGTTTTCAGGTACTATTAAAAAAAAAAAAAAAAAAAAAATTAAACAAAACAACTCAATACGTGAGGCCACCACCAGCAAAACACTTGGTAGACATATATCTTTTTAATCTTTTGTAGATCCTGGTCGAGAAGCCCGCGGAGATCGTCGAGTAATCGCTACTCCAGGTAATTGATTCTCCTCGCTATTTGCCTATTTTTCGTACCTCGCTTCGTGAAAGTTTTCAGACTCTACATGATGGATCTGGCAAAAGAAATCAGATGATAACCAGTAGGTATACACATTTCGCGAGTTTGTATTCGTCGTAGCATACACATGTATATAATACTGCACGCATTATTTGTATCATTAAAGATATGTAGTTACTATAATCGGTAAAACATTTAGAGGTACAATCTGGAGTACGATGTTGAAACGAATTAATGAGTAAACTAAATCAATGATTATGAAAAAATAGCATTTACATTTTATATAACTTAATAAAATTTCTTGGAATTTCTGAAAATTGATTTTCGCTAAATAATTAATTTCATCATCGTTCTCTCTTTTAGTTTGAAACTTATAATTAAAAGGCTAACAATAAGAGATATTTATTGGAAAGGGGGAAGGTAGTTGATTGTAGACACTATTGATGTTAAAAAAAATAAATAGTATTTAATCAACAATCGAGTGTTAGATGGATAGGATAGGATTGTGAACAAATTATGCGATGGTAAATGAAAACGAGGAAGATTTAGAAATAATGTAATAGACTAAAGCACAGGAAGGGTCGAAATCGAGAGAATCTCAGGAACGTCAGCGCGCGTGATATCTTCGAGAGAAATAGAGATGTAATTTGCACTTGCAGAGTTCTGCATTTCGTAAATTTGCCGTATCATCATTATCGATTATAAATGTTAAGTGCTTCGAAAGGAGGGATCTCTTCGGTATCTAAAGAGTCGAGAGTGACAGTTTTATAAAAAGTTGCATTTGCATTTACTTCAATGATACATACCATGATAAAGGAATTAAAATTGCGAAAAGATTAAAAATTATTATCTAGTAATAATAACTAATAATGAATAATAGTTTCTTAATAGCACTAATGCAAAATAATACGTTTCATAAATCCATTCTTGAATTAATTTCTGAATTATTGTTTGGTGTCTGATAATTACTATATATATATATTATATATATTGAAAGTTTCTCTCTGAAGTACTTTGATTCTATTGAACAGTAATTATTTTGAAATTTTATATTTTTGCGATTATTGTACTTGGGACTTCTGATACCGAGAGATGTTAGCCGAATAAGACAAACACTTCGTGTCTTTGTCACTTCTCGTCGTGCACGTATCGTAGTATAAATAAAAGAGGAAATTATAATTGAAGTATAATCACTGATCTTAGATTCTTAGAAGAATTTTCAAAATTTTCAGTAATGATTTATTTTGTCAAAATTGCAGTTATACTTGATAAAAAAATCAACATATGCTCGGTGCGTTGCGACGAGAACGTGTATACCGGAGCGATATAGATCCATCACATATAGATCCGAGTCGATGAGCACGAAGCACAGAGAGGTCCTCTCTTCTTTTTTTTTTTCGTATGCATTCGAGTGGGCAGTCTAGGACAAAGGAGAAACAAAAATTAATCGGTGATAACGGCGAAAGGCGAGCATGTGTATGCAATTTCATTCTCGATTCGTAAAGCTCTTTTTTCTCAAAGTGATAAAAGTAAAAAAAAAAAAAAAAGAAAATACCCGATATAGTGGCCAGGAGTATGATAACGTTGATTATTATATTGCTAAAACTGACGTTTGCAGATTCTACCAGCGTCAGCTTCTAGCTCTGCTCGTCTCCCCGCCACTACTACTACTGCTACTTCTTCTACTACCACTACTACAGCCACCGTGAAAAAGCGTATTCGTACGCGAAAAAAAAGCAAAATTGTCAATCTCGCAATCGTCGCCAATCGAACAAAACTGAACAAAAAATATATATGCCTGCCTGCCCACTAACTTCCCAATCAACCAAGTCACCATCAGTCACCACCAAGTCACCGAGTATATAGGAAGCCGTCCGTACGTCTGTCACGTCACGTCACGTCACGTCGCCCGTCGAAGTTGTGCGTTGTGGTGTTGCAACAACGCGCACACAGCACACAATGATGCAACAATTGAAACAACAGTTCGCGTGCTGCCGGAGTACCGTCAGTGCCGAGAATATGCCATCTTTAAAAAAGAAAAAAAAACACCTCTTTTGTTGCTGTCCCCCCGTTCGCCATCGTTGCACCGCAAAAACAAACCGTCCGTCGCTCTACTACGAGATTCTCCCCTTCGATAACCACCACTACTACTAGTACTACTACTATTACTACTATTACTCTTCCATCACTACCACCATCACCACTACCAACCACCAACCGACCAATCGACCGATCACCGGGTGTTGTTGTGATCTACCTTCTTCGACTCTTCGTCTCAGCTTTAGCCCGGGGGGGCAGTGGTACGCACCGAGTTAAACGCCACAAAAAAATCCGCCACCGTGAGAAAACCGCCACTCATCGGCCGCCACCATCTAGAACGAATTAATCACGCGATGTAAAAAAAAAAAAGATTTTCTACACAGTAATTCTATCCATCGACGCGTCTCTCCATTCGACCACGAACGACTGTCTTCTCGACTGTACGTCGTTTCGATACCGACGTTTCTATTTCACCACTGCTACTACTAGTATTACTGCTACTGCTACTACCACTACTGCTACTGCTCCTACTCGTCGACCATCACTTAGGGACATGTGTTTAGCCACGACGACAACTGAACGCGCGAGAGTTGGCTGCCGAGAGATCTTCTCGAGAGCGAACGCAAAAACGAACTGATCACCACCTACTACACACCATCCCACCACCACCCACCAACCAACCACCACTACATGTTCACAGTTGCCTGGTATTTCACCGATTTTCAAAGATTTTTTATCTCTATCTCTCTATTTCTATTTTTTATTGTTAATTTTTTTCTTATTTTCTCAATTATATATATAGCTATTATTTTGGATTTATTATTGTTGTTTCGGTGAGGAATTCTGTCTGCTTCGGTGAAGAATTAATGCTTTTATTGAGGCTGAATAAATGAAGTTTTCGAATTATTCTTAATCGAATTTTTAAAAATGAATATAATCAATGTTTAATTGAATCTGAGAACTCCAAGCCGACACACATATAATATAAATCCAACGCGATGTATCTGTTACATCTCTTTTATATATATACATATATAGTGAGAGATGTCACATTTACTGATAAATATTTAATATTTTGATTACTAAAGTTAATTCTCTACTTTCTTTAATTAATTTCATATTCGATTGGTGAGCCATCATTTTGTATTAATTCATTATTAATCCTGTCTAACTATATAATTTTTATTATCACCCTTTATATATAAATATATATAGGCAAAATAGAAATTAGATAATCCTAATTCTCTTGCAGTTTCCTTGCGATAATTTTTCGTATCTGTGTTCTATTACGTCGTTCCGCTCCATTTCGAACAGAAATCAACATTAATTTTTTAGAAATTTTAATTGCTTAAGTGTAGCGATAAATAAACAATCATTTTGCAATAGAATTACATTTTACTCGAATAATATCAAATAATATAACTAAATAATTTTCATTGATTATTTTAGCAATTTAACAACATTTAAAATAAAAGTAATCAGTAATGAAAATTAATAAATGTGAATAATTCTTCAAAGAAAGATCAGTATATGAAAATAATTGTTATATATAAATAATTACTATTAATATAATTGTAAAAATTTATAAATATTACACTTTATCATAGAAAAATTAGTTTACAATCAATTATATTTTTAAAGATTGTTTATTTGTCATTTTATAATTATTTTATATTAATATAAATTTTGTTAAATATTTTATAATAATATTAATATATTACTATTTGTTTTTATAGCGATTATTATATGGTGATTTGCTATTACTAGGTCGCAATGGGGCGGAGAAGCGTGTTCTAATAATCTCATTTGCCATCTTAAGATGAAAATGATATCTAAACTGTTTTTAATCTTTTAGATCGAGATCTCGCAGCCCGCGCAGGAGATCTTTGACTCGGAGTCGCAGCCGTGATCGCCGTTCTCGTTCAGACTCCCGCGACAGACGGTATTAATATATTAATCCAGCTAATTTAAAAAAAAAAAAAAAAAAAAATTATTTTTTTCAATAAACATAAACCAAGAAAACCAGAAAAAATTCATGCAACAGTAAAGAAAGATTACAACGCTCGAATACGTATTCGAAGGGATGAGGGCTTTTGTATGGAATTGATGATTGGATAGAGGGATAAAAAAATCCTGTCATTGTGTGATACAGCGACAGTTCTACATTCATGTGATCAAAATTCATCGCGAAGGCAGCAACATCTTTTTTTCGCAATAAGAACGAAAAAAGAGAAAAAAGATACGAAAAAGCAGTTCTAAGTTTTCTATTTTTTATCTAATTACAGTTAGATGCTAAAAGTTCGAGAGAGAGAAAGAAAAATGGATCAACCGGACGGAAAGCAGTAATAAAGAGGTATAGAGCGAGAGAAACAGTGTCATATAAAAATCAATTGTTAACTACTCACACACACACACACACACACACACACACACACACGTGCGCACTTGCGTTCAGAATCGATAATGAACATTATAATAAAAATGTGACAAAAAGCAAAACAAGACACTGGATGAATTTTGTGAATTACGCGATTTAGTATATAAGCTGTATTCCTCTAATACAATTTCACTACTATATATGTAGCATATAAACACATATACACAGCCGAATTATCTATTGCACATCTACACATACATATATAATTTACGTACATTATATCACGAACAATTGCGTACGTCAAATTGATCGATTAATTGTGTCAAACTGTGCTATCTATAAAATAAATTCGATCATAATTTAAAGTTCTTAATTATTATTATTATTAATAATAATTATCGATTATGTGGTGAAAATACGAGGAGAGCGAAAATTTAGTTTTGCTTTGATATATTAATCATTTTGTATTTTGTTTTTGGAATTTATGATGCGACACAAATAAATCTGTAGATAATGCAAATACAAAATTGCAATGCTAATAACTTTTCTTTTTTCGGTAATGGATATAATATAGTTAGCAGTGAACACTATATATATATATATATATATATATATATATATATATATATATATATATATATATAGTAATAAACAGTATTATTTGAATGTTTTATATACTTTTCCTCTCATATTAAACAATCAAAAAATTATTGATGCAAATTCAATCTTTTATAGGCCAAGATTCTGAACAATGAAAAAATGAGTTATTTTATATTCTTTGAGAAGATTTTTTTAAGAGACATATATTAGGCTAATAGGATATTTGATTATATAGTTTTATAATAAAAATTTGAACTCAAAAAACACATGGAAAAATTTACAATAAAAATATATATAGATTCTTTAGGAATCCATGATGATCAAATACGAGCTGTGTTGCCTAAAGCAAGGGCGCATAATCTGACTCCCTGTTGGCAGATGTGATAATCTCTGATAGGCAACGCCAGGGTTTCATCTAGTAGCTTCAAGATCTCTAGGTAAGCTTTTAATGCTAGTTCGTTTTTGCCCTCTTCAAGATTCATCGATGCAATTTTGAAAAGTGCATCTGTATCTTGGAGAGCTTTCAAGCCCTTTAATATGTTCGTGCTCTTGCCACATTTCGCGCATCCGATCATAAACTCGTTCGTGTCGTTTCTAACCAGCAGCACGTTGCCGCAAGACAGTCCGGTTTCGCATTTAAATCTGAAAAAAACAAAACCCGTACAATTTAATGTGATGTCATCAATATATTTTTGGATGAATAACTTGATAATTTTATTAATTTAATATATTAATGTACTTTTACAAATTATACATTATAAATTAACACGCGGTATCTTTATAATTATAATTTTATTAATTATTACTACAATTTTATTAATAATTATTATAACCACGATTAAATTATTAATTTTTCATTTAATTTTAATTATCTTAGCTTAATTAGCATCTGATTGTATTGATTAAATACCTGAGTATTGTAGGATCCAATTCTTCCAGAAGCGGCCAGTGTCCCGAGCACGCTTCGCAATTGCAATCGAACCAATATTGCACTCTCAATTTTCGTTTTCGTTCATTCTCGGACGTAGTTGTAAAGATTGGACCATAATTTTCAGAGATCTCTTCACCTGCTCTGATTGTACGAGCGGCACGAACAATCATAGTCGTGCCGATAAAATATCTAATAATCAATTTTTCACATCAAATTTAAATTATTTATTTTATTAATAATAAAATAATTTTTTTCATTAATGAAGAATTATAATAGATATTTTCAATTAAAAAAAATCAGTTCAAGTTAACAATATTTAATAAAATTAAAAGAGTCATGATTCAATTATATAAATTATATACATATATATATATATAAAAATTGATATTTTTAGAAAAATAATTTAGCTTTTAATAATAACAATATTTTAATGATATGTAAAACACATGACATTAATTAGTCATTAATTAAATTATTTACCGTATGACGCCAGGATTGCACGAATGATTTAACATCGCTACCGTAGGATAAACACCACCCCCTATGAATATACTTTTGGCCTTAGCGAGTGTCTTCTCCCCTTTCGGTCTTACAAGTTCTGAAATCTAGAAAACAAACTCTACAGTCAGCAGTCAGTAATTGCGAGAGAAAATTATATAATAATGCTAATTTAATTACAATTTTATAATCTATTACGCAAAATTAATATGAAAAATGCTTAAATATAAATAAAAATAATTTTTTTTCGATAACAATTACATGAACTACTAATCGCACTTATGCGCGGCAAAATTATAATATATATTAGGTTTTATTACCTCATGCGAGTTGAATTGCAGCAACTGTAAATTATGTAACAGCAGCTCCGCGATGAACAATTCTTCTTCGGACAATCTGCTGTCCGCCGTATCAGCGGTTTTCACACTTTCCGGTAAGTACTCGCCGTTTTTTAGCAGTCTGAACAACCAGGCCGCCATATAAGCTCTATGAAAAATATCCTCTGGCAATCTTTTGTCTTCATGGGTCACTATCCAAAATACAAAAAAAAATTTCAGTGTAAAAATAAAAAGATTATATGTATATCAAAAATTGTCATTAACAAATAATTTAATTTTATGCGATAATTCGAAATAAGAAATTTAGCAACATTAGCACATTGTTACGTAAATAATAATTGCACGTAATGCAATTGTTTATGTAAAATGTGATGAGTGCTCACCTAATTAAAAAGTTATTTTTTTTAAATTAAATGCTACTATTTTATAATTTTGTTTAAATTATAAATTTTTATACTTCTATTCCATTAGTCAACCTAAATTGTAGAAAGTCATGTAATCATTTCCTCGATACGGATTCTTCGCGGAGATGTTCAACGCTCTTCCGGAATCCACGAGCTGGTCCTTCAGCTTCATAATTTCCTCGAAGGATTTCTGCGTGATCGCCCTTAGAGCTAGAAAACACGTCACCGAAGCCTTCGAATGCCACAAGATCGGTAGCAGCTTGCATTCCCGCAGATGCACTTGGGCGTCCGCATCTCTGCAACGACGACTGCAGTACGCGACGCAGCTGCAAGTATAACAAGCCGCTGGAATTGGCACGAATATCCTCGCGAAGCACAAGTTGCAATGTGTGAACCTGTAAGTTGAATATCATATATTTTAATCGGTTTAATTTCGTGCACTTAAAATGCAAATCGAAATATATTTCGATTTATGATAAATAAACCTTGATTAAAGAGAAAATTAAAATGAAAAAAAAAAAAAAAATTATAAAAAAAATAAAAAGTGCAATCATAATTAGAAAAAAAAACATTTTTGTGATAAATTAGATTCTCATATGAATTCTTAATGTGAAGTTTATACAGCACCCTTAACTGTTGATGTGATAAAATTATAATAATACAATATAATATAATAAATATAGAAGCATTAACAATAACGAAATAAATGGAGAGAAAATATATGAACCCACTTGTTCTCCGCCAGCAGAAACGCGCAATGTGGTCGTTCCACGATTAAGATCTCTCCGGGTGTTATTTCTCTGATCGCCACAGCGTGTCTACCCGCATCACCTCCGTTGTTCTTGATCTCCATCGCGCTACTGCAAGCGGGATACCGAGGATTCCTTTGTTTCTCGGGAATAAACTTGCCGCTATTCTCTTCGGAACGCTGACTGGACAGACTTTGCTTGCCATTAACTCGCGGGAGATTCTTGGGGACGGTTTCGTTGAGCCGTTTACCCTTGTCCATCACCGCGAGCATCATCCTGATGTCCATCTCGAACTTCTGCTTGCGCTCCAACGGTATCCTAGCATCGTCCAGAGTCCGGAGAGCCCGTCTGAACGCCTCGACCGCCTCGTCATGTCTCTTCAGGGCCAGCAGGCATCTGGCCCGTCGTTCCTCGAGTTTGTAAAAGAGATCTTTTGGATAACCGAGTCGTGAGGCCTCCTCCATGTCCTCCAACGCGTGCTCGTGACGTTCCAAGTGATACAACGTGGCTGAACGATTCGCCAGGATGACGCTTAATTCTAAACATTTACACCTGCATTCAATCGAGATAATTACTAAGCGACGTAATTATTATTGATAGCATAACGATCGAACAATTACGATATACTCTGAGAATTTTCAAATAAATGACATTATGGAGAAACAATGAAAAAAATCTAACAAACATTATAACATTATGTTAATTAATTGCAGACATTAATTTATTGCATATATATATATGAATTAAATAATATATAAATATTATGATAGACGTCATAATATTTACTTGTTGACGGTGCTAAAAGAATCGCGCTCGAATAAGTCTCCAAGGCCATTGCAAATTCGCTGCGACCGAAATGCTTGTTTGCAGTCTCCTTCAGTTGAATAGCACCACTGCTATCCTTAAGCATAGGCTTCTCCACAGCCAAGGATAATTGGTGAGCCTCAGGGTAGCTCAGGACGAAAGCCACCCTCTCGGCATTCGATTCGAGAGCGACGAATTTCTTGAAGTCCTGTTGGCGAATCGCCTTTTGCACAGCCAGCAAATTCGAACGGAAAAATCCGCCGATTTCCGGTTCCAATTCTCTTTCCGACATTTTAAAGGTATTTTTTTACGTGTGTAAGTATTTAAAAATGTGTAGTAATTAAAAATTAATGAAACATAATAGTAGTTAACGGTATTAGTGTTTAGATGATTTTATAGTAATATACATTTATGTATTTTTATTTATTTTTTAAATATACAAAATTATATAACAGTCGTTGATTGGAATTATTAATTAAAACACATATTTTGATATTAATTAGCGATTAAATTATTTCAGTAACATCGATATGATATACTTTTGGAATTAATTCCCGTTATAATTAATTTTTACATTAATTCCACCGCAAAATCATTCAGCAGATGACAAAAAATAATCGTACAAACGATTATACTTTTAAAAAACGAAATTAAATAGAAATTAATTAGATTAACTAATTGGAGAACACGTTCGAGTCGCACGTCGCCGCTCGACAACTCAAAGGCACTAACTTCTGGTGGTGTCTGGCTGCAGCGAAAACTATGCACGACTATTTTGGCGTGCGCTATTTTGAGATAGTTGGTTTTAGTGTACTTGTAATGCATCTCTCGTAAGTGACAATATAAATTTACCTATGTTCGGATTGGAGTATCTAGATCATCTGCCACTAGATCATTTGTTGTTACATTTACAATCCTTGTAGATTTTCAAAGATGTATTGGTATTATACATGTTCTAGAAATTAAATAATTATTATTATTATCATAAGAAGGAACCGAGAGAGGGAAGATTTAGCAAACATAAAATACGCGAATAATACCGATGATAAAAGAATATATTTGTTAATGTTTTCATTCGTATCTGTGTGTTATGAGCTAATTAATTTCTAGATTAATGCTAAATTATATTATAGGTCGATAAAAGCTAATAAATTTGATCTCTCGATATAAGCTAACTTATTAAGTACAATATATACAAAATTCAGAGTCAGTAGAAAGCGATATACAAACTGACAAATATAAAATTTACGCGATTGATAATGATCCTCAATTATGATAAAATAATAGCTGATAATTATAGCTGAAAAAATTATCTCTTGTTCTATGCACATTCTAAGGAGAATACATTTAATTACTTTCTTAAAAAGGTGATTCTTTTTTTTTTTAAGGAAAGACATCGATTCGATATCATACATATTATTGTATAATAAATATATATGTGTGTATCTTTTAGTATCTTCCGTAATATATATATATATATATATATATATAATATATATATATAATATATATATATAATATATATATATATATATATATATATATATATAATATATATATAATATGAAAAATATCATTAATAATATAACATTATCAATTAATATTAATATAATAAACTAAAACTATTTTTGTATAAGAAAACACAATACAGTATTATACAATAATGTCGATATATTTTCGATTATGCTTTCCGATTCATTATTATATACCACCAGCTATAAAGATTCTAAATATTAAAGATAAAAAACAATTAGACAAATACAATTCAATAAATGATAAGCGATGAGAAGTGATCTTCATGTATAAATAGATAAAGATTAATACATTTCAAGAAAATAAAACATTAAAAAAAGACACATAATGTGTGTATGTACGTGTGTATGTGTGCATATGTTGAGCACATATACATTTACATATTATCAAACAGTTTTGATTTAAATATCATAGCTCCCAGTTTTCTGAACTTTTCTAACATTTCGATCCTCTTTAATCTGCAGTGGATCCAATATATATCTTACTTACAAATATATATTCCCTGCAAAATTCTATCCTTTCACAGACAATTTTGTCATACGTTTGCAACGAACAAAGATAATAAAAATATCATCATCTTTACTACAGTTTTATCTCTTTATTTACATCTGGGAGACTTTCGAGTTCTTCGCGAAATTATTATTAGGATCTGTCTCACGTTTTACGATCCCTTTAAGCAACCCTTTCAAAAATCGTACGAACCCTCGTCGTCCTCCCTGTTGGCCCTCAGGCCCATCCTGTACACACCGCCGGCCAAGCAGCCACCGAGAAGCGGACCCACCCAGTAGACCCATACGTTCTGATACATGTCCTCTACCACAGCCGGACCCAGAGTCCTGGCGGGGTTCATGCTGCTACCAGTGATGGGTACAGCTGCCATATGGGCCGCCGAGATCGTCAGACCGATCGCCAACGGGGCCCAGCCCTTCGTGTCGGACCTCTTGGCATCCGTCACAGCGTGGACTACGAGCACTAGGAGGAATGTGATGATGGTCTCCATCACGACACCCTGAGACACCGATATGCCATGACCCAGATTGGTGGCACCGAGGCCGCTGGCGGACTGTGTCCCGGGTATTATCAGCTGGACGGAAATCGACGCGATTTGATTAGATAATTCGAGGTTTTGCGAGGAAGGAAAGGTATTTATAATTGCTCGATATATGATAAATTTCTTTAAAAAATTAACTGATCAAATTTACAAGTTAATTAGTTTTCTTTTCCAAGACTCTCTCATATATAAGATTATATTATATTATAGATTATTGGTTATTATCATTATTATCATTATGGATAATATTCTTAGTGTGATTTTAAACCATTTATTGTAAACCGATAATATTTTTTTACTAGCCATATGGAAAGCAATTTTTTAATTACTGCTAAATCGCAGCATGTATAGGTGTAACACACACGAATACGTGAGAATTTCATAATTTTTCCTATATTCAGCTACGTTACAAAACGTTGACAGCATTAAGATGACGATGAGGAATTTAGTAATTAATTGGCTTATTCGGTCAAATTAATGAATGGTAAAGAATACGCAAAATAGTATCGCATACACGCACGTGCTCTCTCATGCGTGGCCCAACCATTGATCGGTTGCGCGACTAGTTTTTGATGTAATGGGTATATCCGTGCGATTGATGATGAAGGAGGAGAGAATCTTGACCTTGCTCAACGGCGATTTAATTGATACGGACAAGACGTATCTCCGCGCCAAATCGAAATGACAGCCTATCAACGATCGATTTCACGCTTCGGCCGGACGATCATTACGATTGCACGCGTATGTAAGGGAACGTACGTGCGTATACGCAAGGTACGTTCAAATGAAAATATCGAGTACATGATCCGCTGACCTCCCCAAGTACATTATATTACTTATACAATGCGATCCAGCAATAAATTCGCGATAATTTCAATTAATTTTAAGAAGATTAAATCTCTTAAAAATGACAATAAAAAAATTTGATTTATCGATATCTCTTCTCTTCAACACTCGATTAAATAATTATTAAATTAATTTAAGGTGCGTGTCAAATTTAGTTTTTTCTCTCTCTTCTTTTTAATCAAAGAAGTTTATAAAAACCGATAATAATTAATTTAAATTTAGATTAATTTTCTTTGAACTTTAAAGAAAAAGTGGAGTATAAGCGTTGAAATGAATTTTAATTAAATCTGTAGTCTTACCTTAAGAACAGCGGCTCCCGCAATAGCACCGCAACATTGACAGACCACATAACTAACGGTTTTAAGAAAACTGCAATTTCCGCTAACCATCAGACCGAGTGACACAGCCGGGTTCACGTGACAGCCGGAAATCGGACCTAAAACCTGGAAATTCAAAAATTATTATAAAGCACCGTTAATAAATTTTTATGATAACTAAAACAACACAAGAGTCACTCCTCAATTTTATATAAAAGAGAATAATATTTTTATATAAAGTTTGTTTAAACTTCATTAATATTTTTTGACAGAAATCAGCTGATTAAAGCGTTAACCAGCTAATTAAATTTTAAAATAAAAATATGTTATAAAATTTAAAATAATAATGTTATAAATAATATGTTATAATACTTTAAACTCTCGAATAATATTTTTTGAGTAAGTCGTACAACATTCGTCTTGGGCGCGTTTTAAAGGTCTCTTCAAGACTTACAAAATGAGCCCTCAATGAATGTTCTACGACTTACACAGGCCTTAATTTTTTAATTCAAAGTTTAAACGTTTTTTGTGAAAATTCCAAAATTTCCAAAATTTTATTACTTTTTTTTGTTGTTACATTTCTACTGTTATTATTATATTTCTTATTAGAAGAACGCGTAGTACGATTCGAGTTTCGATCGGCGAACTTGTGACTAATAAAAGTCTGGGCCGTGAGAATATTTCTAAAGTCTGTTTCGTAATCATCATGCGGTCCCACGCCTACCGCAAAGAGAAAGAGAGAGAAAGAGAGATGAAATTTGTTTCTCGGATTTATCTCGAACGATTTCCCAACGATCAACGCCGCCGCGGCAGGCGTTTTGACAATCTCGCAGCGTGTCACTGCGTGTAACGCCTGCTTGTAAATTCCCCTTACGTACCCGGCATGTAATTACGTGGAGATCGCATAAACGATTCGGAACGATCTCGCGAAACGTTCGACCTTCTCGTAGATAAATGCGGATAGGTGACATCTGTGTTCACTTTAAAAGAACATCTCTAAGAATATTATACGAAAATATATATTTTACTAATATACAAATAATGTGATACAACATATTTTATTTTTAAATTGATTCAAATAATGAGGCGAACAATAATTGGACAATCAAATAAATAATATATAAAAATAATTAGAGATTACTGAATTTCAAAGATTATATAATTTTATAAATTGAAAGATTTATTAATCTGTACTTGTTAAAGCAAGTTCATTTATGAAAGATATTTAATTTTATGAAAGAGAGTTTTAAAATTAACATAAAAAGCTATTTTTTAAATTATTTACAAAATACGCAATTATGCAATTTATAAATGCACACGTGTATGAAATAATGCACGCGATATAAATTATAGATGATACAAATCAACTCTATTTATCTTATAACTTTATTCACAATTTTTTCCAATATATATTGTTTTTCAATTTTATTTGTTATTTTTTACGATTTTAATTAATGTAGATTTTTAACAATATTTCTTATGTGTCGTGATTTTATAAATTTTATGTGTTTACAAACCGATGATAGCTTGACGTTTGTTAATATATATAATTTTCTAAATTGAGGCAAATGTGCATCTAGAACAGTTAATGTTTGATTCATAATAGCATTGCATGTAATGGTTGTTCATCGACAGCTGATGATGACCGCGATAAACGAAAGTAAATCGATTTAATTCAACTGTGCAAATTGCTTGTAAACTCATTTTGCAAACTGCTGGTAAATATAGATCCAATATAATATTAGCGCAAACATTTTCTATTATAATTATATCTATCAAATTGTGTACGATATAAGTTGTACTAGCTTTATTATGTGTGTACGATAAAATTAATTAGATTATTTAAAAAATAATAAATTTTATATAATTATTTTAAACTTATTTTACGGTATATAAAACTAATTAGATTTTATAAAAAATATATATATAATAAAATATATTATATAATCGTAGAGGTTTTTTTTTTTTAAATAAAATTCGATGCATATCAGATATGTAATGTCAATAATTATCTCGACACGATCGATATAAAGTACCCCTCTCCTCACATTGACACGACACACGTATCTCGATCTCAGAATCATTCGAATTAATCCGGCACGCGAAATCCAGTTCGCGCAGACTCCACGGCGTCGGAGGATTCGTCTAGGTTCAGAGTCTGGGCTCTCGTTGGGCCCGACGTATCGCGGCCCAGTTCTCATGCACGCCGGCAAGGTCTCGTCTCGCCGCGGGCGATCGGCACACATATGCGCCGACCAGGATTACGCAAGTGTTCTCTCTCTCTTTCCTTTTGTCCCTTTATCTCTCCCCTTCGATTCTCGTCTCTCGTCAATTCGCGCTCGTTAATTCGCCAATTTTCGTCGATCCGCGTATCGATTTTTTCCTGAACGAGCAATTGCCGGTCAAAATGCGCAATCGTCAAATTCGTCGAAAATTCATCGAAGACTTCGTGTAAAAATCGATCTTATCGCGGAAAAAGATATCGCGAATGAATGTACGAAGAAGGATCCTTGAAACACCTATCATAATTTTAATGAGAGAGCCTCTTTAATGACAGATTTCATAATGAAAGATTTTTGGTCGAAGAAATTTTGAATCGGGCAATTGAAGCGGGCGAGATCGACAATCGAGAGAGACAGATTCTTTTGTGTCGATCTCTCGGGGAGGGAGAGAACCGAGCGACGTGGCCTTGCGGCTTGCCAGGTGAAATGAAAAATCCCCGGGCTGTTGCACGGACTTTAATTGACACGTGCTCGCGCGACGTATGTCCGTCTCGGAGAAGAGATCCATATAGTATACATATATGTATATAATAAAGAGCAGGCTCTAAAGGGGAAAGTTATGCATACTTTCCGCGACTCATCGGCCTTCGTTCGCAACATTGTTCCGAGAAAAGTAATAAACGGGCCCCCGCGGACGCCCGCGCGCGATATCTCGACAGGAGTCTCCTTTTTAGGGACTCGCGCGCGATCCTATCTCGGAGCAATCGCGATATTTTCGGGCCGAAATGTCGTATTTTTTTTTCTTCAGGTTGACGCGGGGTCAGCGCAGACTTCGCGTGTTAATTTCGAAGATTTTTTAAAAATCTTTATCTTCGAATGAAATTAAACAAACAGTGTGACAAGCTTGTTTCTCTTTTTGGCGAGATGGGTCCTTCGTGAATCTTACGCGCAATTTCGTTCTTTCGAGCGTCCGAACAGAAAATTAAAATTAAAATTAATTTTCAACATCCGTTCCGGTTCGCTGATAGATCGTACGATCTCGAATTATCTCGCCGTTTCGCGCCTTCGGGGTCTTACGACCCACAGCCTGCAGTCATAAGCCACGTATACGCGTTCCCGCGTGCAAAACGCGCAGGAACGGACTCGAAGGAAACAATATACCGCCTATCAAAGAGAATATTCTATATAATAAATAATGATCAATAAAATAAAGGAGAAAAAAATTAATGAAATAAAAAAATGTTTAAGCTAAAAATATATATTGCAGTTGAATTTACCCCGTATGTATAGCCAATAAGTATATTAATGCATCAATTACATTTTGCATAATAATTATTTAATTTAAAAATATAAATTATTGTATAATGTATTATTTTAGAAAATATATGTCATATACTTTGCCAAAAATAAATTCGTTCCTCATTAATAAAATTTATTACGAACAGAATAAATCCGAACCTGAAGATGCACGTTTGCTGCACACGTGCCGCGCTCCTTTTTCGCGCGAGCGAATGTGCACGTGTCATACGCGTTGCTGAAACTTCATCTCGAATTAACGGCAACAGGTGCAAGAATCGCATATACGCGCAGCAAGTTGTTCTAGAATTCGCCCGATAGATAAAGTTGATCGCCTTGAATCATTTTTCTGTCTTTTCAGATGGATCATCTTTGTTGTTATCCATATATTACTGAGTAAGCCGAAGGCTACCAAAGATTTCTTTTCTTGTTTCGGCAGTAAAAAATCGCAGTAAAACCGTGAACCTTCGAAATTACACGCGTGCGAAATGAGAAAAGTGTCCAATCCTACAAAAGCTGCCGACCTTTCCTTTTTTAATCTTTTATTTGCTATTTTTAAGAAAACTTGGTAGTATAACAAAACCGTGATGTAATACTAGCAATGTTAATTAATAATAAATTAATTATTATATAGTATTATACATATATATCTCTATAATACATGTAATATATGATGACATATATAATATATGATTATAAGACTAAATAGAGAATAATAATTATCGGTCAATCTTTTGACAAATTTCACATGTGTACAAAATTTATATCGAAATAAAATCATTTTAATTAGCTGTGTTCTATATATAAAAAATTTAATTTTCTAGCTAAATATATTTAAAAAATAATTAAAATGTTAGGGAGAGCAATTAAGATATATTCGAAGCGATTAATGTAAATCAAATGTCGAAATAATCATTTAACTCGGATGAAAATCGTGACAAGCGATTTGTGGGAACCTAAAGCAATAATGAATAATAGCGAAGAAATGGGATTAAGATGTTGAGAAAGTATTTCACGCTAATAAAACGAAAAGGATATCGGGATCCAGGATTAACGAGACGCGGGCAGTTTGTGACGCAAATTACGCCTCTCCTCCTTTTCGAGACGAGCCGTCATTGTCCGTCGACTCGTTCAAGCGTTAAATACAACTGTGAGCAAGCATTAAATAATGGGCTTTGTCGACGTATTGTCAGTAATTACCGTAAGGTGTCTCGGCTCGTCGTGCCATTACAAATTCGTACACGTTGTCGGCGGCGCTCCTGCAGAGCGGAGACGCAGGATCGGATTTGCAAAATCCCCAGAGAAAGCCTAATCTTTAGAGTTTATTCCAATTTATATAAAACGCATTGAAATTTCGCTATTCACCAAATATAACACAGCAATTAGAAATACATTGAAACTTGTTGATATTATAATTAATTAATAAATATTAATTAACAAGAACGTGGAAAGATTTAATCTTTTTACTAATCTGCATCTGTCAAATTTATTTCTAGCTACGTTATAATTTATAATTAATATGCACACATAATAATTTACATTTTTAAATTAAATAATCATTATGCAGAGTAATTAATTATTTGGCGGTATAAATTGAAAATTTAATTATATGGGGACACATATCTATATGTTTCATCTTTAAATTTCTTCAAGTATAATGCATCAAACATGATTAAATAATTTAAGAACTTGACCGAAGAATATCGAGCCCATCGCAATCTCTAGTGCCCATCAATCTGTCCTTATCCTTTCCAATGCGGGCCTGTGTGTAGAGACATAATTGGGCTGCGTGACGCACACGAGCTGCACAAGACATAGGACAATGATCTTTCGCCTGTGGGCCTGCTTGCGTAACAGCGCGTGCACGAGGGAGCGGTACCTCTTGGGTCCCGAAAAGGCCCCCAGCAGGATGACTCTAATGTTTGCCAAGGGATACGCGCCACTCTTACCGCAGAAGCGATTTTGTCTTAGATAAATTTTCTTTTATAGATATTCCATACGCATTCAGAAAGAGAGATAGATTGGCTATTTTTTAAAAATTGTTTTATCAACTTCTTATTTTTTATTTTATATAAAATCTTGGGTAACAAAAAAAACAAGAGATAAGACGCGAAACTTATATATGTATATACTTTCATAAAATATTATATGCTTGTATAATTTCGAATATTAATATTACTTTATCGAAATTTAAGCTTCTTCTTATTTTTCTTAATTTTATATTTTATATTTTTTAAATATTTTGTTTTATATATTCTTATATTATTTTATACCTATTCTTATATTTTTATATTATATGAATTCAAATTTCTTGTTTTTAATATTAATTTTATAAAATAATTTTAAAAGATGTCACTTAATTCACGAGAACGTCAATGTAATGTATTTGTATATTTTACATAAATTCATTGTTGCTCGTAATATTTCTAAAATCGTCCCACATAAAATTTCGGGAAACATAGCAAGCTCTGAATTGACTAAAGAAGTCGCATAAAAATGACGTAAGTATCTTAGGCTCGGGAGAAAATAAAGTATCGAAAAAAAAAAAAAAAAAAAAAAAAAAACTGTCGAAAGCCTTGGCCCGGCTCTAAAATCAATATTGGCGAGCACACAAGTTCTATGCAAATTCTTCCGAAAGAAAACAATGCGGCACGTCAGGCGGTACATATTGCACAAAACTGGTAGGACTGGTAAAACCGCGAGAAGAGATGAAGGGGACTACGCGAAGCAAAATGCTAGTAGAGAGAAATATCTTTCAACGAAACAATTAGCGTTCGTCGTACAGCGAGGAACGATTATTAATTCAACGTCATAAACGTAGAACGAGTAAGAATGCGCTCTAGTCGTGCACTCATTTATCTCGCGCTCGCAAATCGCGAGACAGGGTGATCTAATTGTAAAACGCGAGATGGTAGCAAAGACATTTGTGGCGATTACGCGAGCAAACCCAGATGTTTATCTCACGTGCGCGGATGATTAATAAGACACTCCCTTGCCTTTACTTCACTTAATTATCGCTTCCCATTTCATATTTTTCATTCACTAATTTAATTACGTTGACAAATTAAATGAATATGAAATTTAATGACGGTGATAATCAATTTAACTAATTGTAAGTGAGACGTAATTAATTCGTATAACTGCCATCGCTCCGAATGACAAACTCATACCTAAGTTGACAAAAAATGTCTTCAATCATAAAATTCTAATTAATATTTTTACCCCATTCGTTGTTATCTAAATTATTGAGATATTGCATAAATACGCGGTTTAGGAAAATATTCTTTAAACTTAAAAATGTTTTGCCAAAACGTGTGTATAATATATTAATTTAATATGCATGTGGGAGTCAACGTTTTATGTAAGTAGATAAAATTTTAATTTAAATTTTATTGATTAAAGTACCTGATAAATAATTAAATTAATAAGACAAATTGGAAATTGTAAAGACTTCGTGAATGAGAATTTTCGAAACATTCTATATTTCGAAAGTTATGCAAACACGCAGACATGCTTACATTTATTATTCAAGATCTTGTTGACGAATTAATTTGAAAGGTTGAAACCTTTCTAGGATCTTCCCCTCTAGTTTGATCGTTGGAGAACAGCGCAACAACCGATGTTCTCCAACGATCATCTCTTGTTGCATCTCGCGTTGCGTAAGCGTTGCACTCTCGCCCCTCTTGCTCTCGCATATTAAAGAGCCGCGCATTTGCGTATAATGCAGGGCGAGATGCGTGCGATTTGCATTCGAAACAGGATCGACTGTGACTTTGCACATCTACATCTCCCTTCTCTCCTTCCCTTTCTCTCCTTTTCCATCTTATTCGCGCCCTTCCCATTTGCTCTTTGCGCTATCTCGCTTCAAGTTCTTCGTCCTCCTCCCTTATAAATTTCCCTTTCTTTTTATTTTTAATACCGTCATCCTTAACCGGCCCGCGAAAAAGAGATGACAGAATACGAGATGAGGAATGACCGAACTGCACAAAGTTGCAAGTGCACGGGAGGATTTTTTTATAATAACACTTGCGCAAGCTCGACTCGCGAGTTGCTCTTCTTTATCTTTGAACTCGTTTTTTTACAAAGCCCAGGTTCCAAATTGAATTCAAATAACCTCCTCAATTCTTAATCATTGTATTAAATAGATTTTAGATTCTTTTTTTTTAGATTGATTAAAATTGATCTAATCAAAATGCCACTGGTAATAAGTGTTATGTTATAATTATATATACAGAATATTATATTAATAGATAATGAAATTTTTCTATATAGATAATTCCTTTTAAACTATAAGAACCTTAATAAACCTCCTTATTAAGTTAAAATTAGATAATAAAAATGCTTCAATGCATGATTAGAAAACAAGTTTTTAAATTTAATTAAAGTTCTAATTAAAATCACATTTTAATTATCTTGAGATCAGATTAGAGGATTTTAAAGTTTTGACAAATAAAATTGATAATAATTGGTTCGATTTGGTTTATAAGAGAGGTGGAAAAATTTAGAAAGAAGAAAAAGAATCGACGTAAAATGTCTGTTGAATAAATTTGAGACGATGAAGGGGAGAAGAGAAAGACGATTGTGTCGCCGACGACGCAAGGTTGCACGATTTTAATCGCGGCGAATTGCGGGTTTCGCAAGCTAATGAAAAGTGCGACATGCGCGTCCGGTGTTGGTGCTTTTTGTCGGGCCTGCATCTCGAGATCTCTCATTGTCAGTAGTCGTGTCGCGTCGAAGAAATAACATCTCTTCTACGAGTATTTATTAAAAAATTAAAAAATAACAGCACGTACACGAACAAACGATCTAAGATGAATTTACACCGACAGGAAATGTTTGAGTAGTTTGAGAGAGTTTAAAAATATGTTCAAACTTATACTTCATTAAATTTAAATGTATGAATTAAAGTGACGTATCAAAAGATGCAAACCTTATTTTAATTCTCGTAGGTTACATTTATCTTTAAATTGAAAAAAATCTTTGTATCGCTTTGTATTAATATTATAAGTCAATATTTAATTAAAAATTTCTATGTGAATCATAAATTGCAGTTTAGGCTAACGTTAAATTCATACTCGATTGGTGTTAAGAGAGATCGCATATATTCAATATTTAAATTTAAATTCTATTAAATCTATTACATTAGATTTCTATTAAATTTTATCTGCGTATAAAAACTATAATAAAAGGTTATAAATTTCTTAATAATTCTTATTAATGCGTAATCTGCCTAATAACCACAGGCACGCTAAGAGCATAGTGAGAACATCCAGTGTGATGTTGGCGCAACCGTTATGAGGACATCTCTTGTCGCGCACTAGATCCGCGATAATTATCTTGGACAATTATTTCATCTAGATAAACACGCGCGGCGGAGTCTCTCAAATATTTTTCCACCGTTACTCGTATAATATCTCCTTTGTCCCCAAGTCTCTCTTTTTCTTTCTCTATCATCGAGAGAAAAGTCACTTGACATTTCCCTATCAATAGCGGCTTTATTGAGAGACGCGATCGTGTGTGCCCACTTGTATAAATTATGACTTTTATCCCGGGACAGAGGGACATAGTCGGATCTATAAATAATGCGACTACAGATGTCATCCGGGGATGCGTTCGTCTCTTTCTCTCACCGGCTGTGCAAAGCAACTGGCACAATAAAGCGCGATCGTCAACACCAGAGACAATATCTTTATCATTGCCCGTTCGTTAGACGAATGAGACGTTAAAGAGAGACTTAGCATTCAATTTTCGCCTGAATGGGACCGTCGAGTCGAAGACGTGTCTTAGATCTCGAGCGAAGAATTTTCGATTGAACCGTGTCTTAATTTCGAGATGACGCGTGGTCAAACACGCTTATGAACGATTATATTACAATTGAGGTATAATTGGATAGAGGAAAAAAAAACCGCGCACGTGATGTCTCAATTCTAATGTCAAAATATCAATTAATTGCAATCTTATGAACGTAATTGTTACCACGATAGAAAAGATATGTCTAGCGTGAACAATTATCTAAGAAAATGTGAATTATCTCGCGGAAAAATGCGTATAATAATAATCTTTAACTTGTGAAAGAAACGAATAATTTTAATTAATTTTAAAATTTTTTTCAAAAGAGATTTTTTTTAAGCGGTAAAATATAAAATTAGCTCCAAAAAAATATCTGACAAGTTTTAAAAATTCTGAATCTGTAATAATCGCACAAATTACGTATATTAAATAGATAATAATAGAAGCAATGACATATAAAAAACACAATTATAATTTAATATGAATAATATAATTTTTATATACATGTATAATAATATTAATGTACTACAATTAAAAAATGTAATACCACTTTTTTAAAAAATTTAAAGAAATAACAAAGATACAATTTGAATTGCTAGAATAAGAAATTTGAAAAAAATGATCATTATCATAAATATATGTAATTATAATCAGAGATATAATGTTATCAACGCTTTGACATTATTAATTGCTTAAGATTGTAGAGAGTACTAGACTTCTGTTATCTTTCCATTATTATTTATTCAATCAAAATTTTGATAGCCGAAAACAATTAATCTCTTTGATTTAAGATCTCGTTATTTGTCCTTCCCTTCTCCTCCCCCTCTCCTTAAAAAATAAAAAAAAAAAGAAAAGTAAAAATTACGCGACTTCTCTAAAGCATCAGAGACATTCACATCCGTGCCGCGGGCTGTCGGAAAGTGAAGTATGAAAAGGGCGAATAAGAGTGAACGCTAGTCTCTCGAGCTCCCCAGCTCCGTAGCTCTCGAGTAGGTTGTCAGAAGCCTCCGGGGCACAGTTGCACCATCTCCGGACGGAGTTAGACCCCCTTGGGCGAACCGGCGGCCTTATTTACCCTTCCACTATACTGGACCCGGACGGCCCACACGTATACGTCGTGCACGCGCGTGTACGCTTCAATTAAAACGTGTTTACCGCGACTAAGCGCGAAGTTCACGATCCGATCCTTTCACGAGAAAAAAGTGCAGAAAACGGAAAACGCAGATTGGAAATGCAAAAATTATCATTACATAAGATGAGTAATTAAGTTTTTCTTATTTGAGAATATTAATGTCGAAAAATGGAGTGAATTAAATTTGCGTTTAATTATTATGGTAATCACCGCGATAGACATTCTAATGAAATGAGATGGAAATCATCACAGATACGTGTACATTTTGCTCACTTATATTTGATCGATATTATTAATTATTTTGTTGATTTATTTCGTATCAATATTGTTTTGAAAAAACCATTAATAACCATTTTTATAGATACCATTAATATATGAACTCCATAATATGGAATATTTATGAACTGTATATGTTTGATTTAAATTCTTTTCAAAGAAGAACTGGCGAACTAAACATAAATAATATCGTCCAAATAGCAATGTTCGTTAATATAATACTAATTATGAAAATTATTTACTATAATTAATTTTCCTTTCCTTTCCTTTCTATCTTATTCACGTGCGAAGCTCGATAGTTCGTTCCAAACTTCCAACGTTTGACTATAGAAGTCATCGAAAATGTTCAAGCCGGTCAACGAGGGGACCATTCATCTCCTCGTGATCGCGTCGCGCGAATTCTGATTGATACAAAGGAGGCCGCTCTTCGCAAATCGACCGGCCGTTCGCCGAAAGTTCGCGTGTCGACAGAGCAGTGCGCTATAAATTGTTTCGAGGACGAGGTCAGTTTGCGAATTCGAAAGGACGAGCGTGATTTAAAGGATGAGATCCCCCCTCTCATCTATTTAACCGTCTCCACAAACGATTCCTTTTGCGGCGCAATCATTTATCAAAAAAGTGCATATTCATATTAGAAATATGAATGGAAAATGAAAATTTGCAAAAATTTGCAAGGCAAAAATTTTCAGTTTTAATTCCGGATGCTTCTTCTATTTATAAATTCTATCCATAGAAATTTATTTCTTTCTCTTTCGTGATTCGTAGTAGAAAGATAAAATAGGAAAATAAAAGAAGATAATAGAGCAACGTGTGCATAAAATGCTAAACGGAGAAAATTGCAGAAAATTACGTATCGTGGAAGAAAGAGAGATTTTCACAATTTGACGATCGTGCAATTTTGTAATGAGGCAATTTAAGCGATCACCACTGATAAGAATTAATCACGCGCGAATATCGGATCGTATCGAAACTATGTGGCGAGTATCCTACGATATCTGATCTTAATCTTTTATCTCAATTAAATTACGATTAAAAATCACTTCTACGGCTGGTTATCTTATCTTCTTCTTCCTTTAATCCTTCCTTTTTGCGGAACAGTGATTTCGATTGGAAACGTATCTCATACATTTTAGATAAGTAGATTCACACGAGAAATTATTTACGCTAAAATATCTTACACGATTTTTTTATGAATGCTCGAATGAATCAAACAATACAAACCGCGATCCTCTCTCTTTTTTATTCAATACTATTTAGATATTTAATTAAAATATATTAATGAAAGCGTTAGGTCAAACGGGTCGTTGCGCGGCGAATTGAATTTCTTATTCTCCATAAGGAAAAAATCGATTCACAAAACGAGAGTGAGAGTGATTAGGTGACTGAGTCGCAAAACTTCAGCGAAGTGAATGGACTCCCCACTCTCTCTCTCTAGAGTGTTCTGTCTGTTTGAAAGACAGGGCGTCCCTCAAAAAAAGTATCTACAATTATATGGCTATTTCGTGCGTAACAGATATTTTAAATAAGAATAATAAAATCCAATCACAATTATAAAATTGTGCAATTTTAAGTAGAAAGAATGAATGATGATGCAGTTGTCAATCTCACAGATTTACAATCGCAAAATTATGATAGCGACAAGAACGTAAGTTACTGCATTTGTTATTCACTGCTGTTGGAACAACAAAATACAAGTTGGCACACACGTTTTATAAGTTCTATAGAATTCATATACATATCTTTACAAACACACGATCTTTTAAGAAGCGCGTGTCTCCGATCCATTCAGCGAGTATCCGAAACGTAATCGTGATCGATATGGCTCATTTAGCGACGCAAAGAGCATTACGAGCGAGAGATGCTATATAAAAAACGGTTCACACAAGATATTAATTAATTATTAATCATGACGTAACAGATGAGATGACAAAACGCACTTCTGTCTCGTATGTGCGTCTCTTCGCTGAATGCAAATATCCGAGCGGATCGTTAAAATATCGTCGAGAGGATAATGCTATTCCTCTTTATTCGGAATTTTTAGAATCTTTGCAAAATCCTTTGGTTCGTGAACATTTTTGCGAAACTATCGCTTTATCTTATATATTAATCCTCACTGAATGGGAGAATTTGTCTTTTCACAAATTTATGCATTGTGAGTTAATTAATTGTGTATAAATACAAATAATGGGCAGATTGCATTACTTTGCATTGCCCAAGGGATTTGATATAATTATGTAAAAATTGTAAATTAAATTTTCTATTATTAATTATCATGCGTGCAACGAAAATACCGAAAGTATAGAAATGCGAATAAATTAATTATTAATCAATACAAATTAAATATTAAATTACTTATATTTACTAATATAAAATAATAAGATAAAGCATCAAAAGAGAGTAGAAAATATTCGAGAAGGCAAAATGGAAGAATGCTCACATATATATCAACACGCTTTTTACGAGATATCGCTAAGATAAGAATTTGCGCGAGCATAATAAAATATTCTGGACGAGTAAATCTTAGTTCGTATGCGTGTCGTTATATATTCATATCACAATTTCCTAGTATATAAACTCGCGAATTTATTTCGGCAGTTATACCCAAACAGGGGAAACACCCCAAAACAGGAGAAAAAAGAAGTCGTCATATTTTTTTTATGAGATAGATATTTCGTGTCCTCCATTTCTAAATTTGCGTAAAAATATTTTTACCTATCAATATTTTTCTTTTATCGCGAAATATATTCTCAAAACTGTCTGTTATAAATAATGTATCGTTTTGTCTGTGTTGTTTATCGTAATCAGGATTAAAATTCAATTTAATAATTTAAATCTGATTATTCTTATTTCATTTAAATTTACTATTTTATTTTACTTTAATTTATTTCAAAAACTAATTAATTAAATCATAGACAAGCAAATTCTATATTTGCATAAATTGCTCTAAATTTAAACTTCTCTTTAACATAGAAATTTTAAATAATTTTAAGAATATCAAATTTAAAATTTTGTGCCTTGAATTTTAATTATTCAATTTTACATGTTCAAATAAAATTTTATATTTTTACAATTAGGACAATAGCACTTACCTGTGCCAAACTTGCCACGGCGAGACCGAAAGTGAACGCAATGTGCAAAACAGTCGGCGGCGTGTCCAATGACCATGTGATGCAGGAGGCGCAGCCTAGAAGGACCAACAGGAACGTGCCCAGAATCTCGGCAAACAGCATCACCAGGAAGTCGAGCTTGGTGACTTCCTCCAGACCGACAAACTCCTTGACACCTGCAAAAAAAAGATATCGAAGAATTGAATTTAACTCGCGATCCTATTTTTCTAAAAACCTTAATTTGTTCCCAATGTGGGACACCAATTGTAGCGAAAGTTCTTAATCAACAACAAACAAAAGGTACTAAATGAAATAATGGCAAAGAAACAATAGGCAGTCCGCCATAAGCAGCAGTCACGTATGGCAGAGATAATTTCAGTGATATCGTTTCTTTGCTATTATTTCATTTAGTACCTTTTGTTTGTTGTTAATCGCGAGACTGATTAGAACGCTTCGAAGTATATTTCTTTTTGTATCGCGAACCTGTCGAAACTCACTAAAATATATTAAAGAAAGTGTTTCTCTTAATTACGTGGTCATTTATACGTCGTTCGAGAGCTTTCGCTACATTTATAAAAATATTTAATTTACTTATTAATTTGTTTATCTAGTTCAATCTCTATTTAATCAATCAAGATTTTCGTAGTTAAATTTTTTTTTATTTAAAGTTTATTAATTTATTTCATAAACAGTTCAGTTTATATTAACTTGTGATTAAATTAAAAAATTTGAGTGAAAAAGATTGAAAAGATAATTACGACAGAGGAACATTTTATCATGATTTTTATAATAATTTTTTATCATGATATCAAACGATATGTAAGAAACATGTGTCTGATCGCCTATTGAAGTGCGGTGGAGTGGACTACACAGTTGTGATTAAAAGGCACGATTAAAAGGCGTTTACGTGATAATATATCCAAAAAACGTACAATATAAATTAGAGATGCAAGTTAAGTGTGTCCTCACTGTCATGAGTAATTTCCCGAATATCTTTGAGTGCCGAAGAACATTTTTAAATATATCGATGACTATTGCTGAAACAATATTCATCTACAAGTTATAATACATTTTATTAAATTCTAATTGTTAAATGTTAATATTTTTTAAATACTTATCTATTTATAGAGTTTTTAGATTTTAGTCCTTAATCTCAAAAATATATTTTTTAAAGAGTTTATTTTTATACATTCGATATACATATGTATTTCTCTAATTTTTTAATCCTATTTTTTAATATTTGATTTTTCAATTTTATTTATTTGATCGGTAGCATCATTTACTTCGCTGTATAAATTTTAACATGTAATATAACTGATGAAATGTTCGTAGAGCAATCATCATTTTATAAGATTTAAACAAACAAAAGTGGGTATTTTTTTTCTCACGACACCTCGTATACGGATTATATTTTTGTATCGTAATAATAGAGCGTGCGGTTTGCCTATGTAATTTACTAGCCAGTCAACAAACGACGCATATCTTCGTTTGCATGCATCGTCACGACAAATACTACCTTGAATCGCATTCCTCCACTTATCATTTTCATTGATCAACTACTTCCTCCTTTTTTCTATGTGTGTGATCGGGATAAAAATTTCACCGTTTATGTTAATAAATCTTTTCGCATCCTTAAAATACTTTAAAAAACTTTAAAAAACTTTGATTCCACGACATTCCTTGACATTCGTCATTAGTACATTTTGAGAGAAATGCGAATATTACTTATCTAGTATAACAAGTATTTTGTATTTATGTATATTTTATTTATATAGAATAGAAATATATTTTGCTAAATTCTTCAAATCACTGACTTAAAAAAAATTTTATTCTTATATATCTTAGCGAAATCTTATCTCTTCTTGATTATATTCCAAGAGAAATGCTTATGAATAAAATATAGTATAAAAAATAACGCATTAAAAAAAACAAGATAATTTACGATATATAATAAATCTAGAAAAATAAGATAAATATCTTACAATTAAAAAAACAAGATAATTTACGATATAATAAATCTGAAAAATTCTAATAGAGATATTATAAAGATAAGTAGTGGTCAATTTTCTGCTTAGTAAATTTCCATCTCTTTCCATTCACAACTCTCGATATAATTCTCAAGATATAAAAAGCAAAGAATATTTAACAAGAATATTTAATCATCAACATACTGTTTCCCCCCAAACTTTTTTCAATCTCTTCGTCGACATTCAATAATTCTCTGCCACATACCTTTCCATTGTTTGCTCATGATTGCTCTCGCTCTCTCTCTCTCTCTCTCCAACACAATTCACCACCCTCTACCACCCCTTCGAATTTCCTTTAAATCTCTTCAAGGAAGTTGAACACGTCGAAAATGAATCGATTTCGATCGCATTCGACGATCTCCCTAGGCCGAAATCTCCTCGACAACTTGTCACTAACTTCCAACGTTATCAGACGCTATCAGAAACGGGATAGAAAATTTGGAAAATCAAAATATGTTTATGCGTGAAAAAAAAAACAATGCGAAGAGAGCGGAGGACCGGCACTTCCTGCGCTATCGCGAGTGCACACCACGTGAGAGAGTTTCTGGGCGACGTGCGCGCGAGTTTCGCCTTCATATATCGCTTGCGTTCGCCGACCACGGGGTCCTCCCTCTTCCCAAACAACGCGGGCGCGCGCGCGGATCTCCCTGCCGCCCTCCTGTCACCTCTTCAGGGCCTCCCACCGAACGTGCGGCGAAAGCTTCTTGAGGAAGGAAGAAGTCGAGAATTGCTCGGGGTACAACGTACAATGAAATTCTCTTGTTCTCGATCTGTCAGGATTAGGATCTGTCAGCGAAACTCTCGGTTTATCATCGCGTATCCCTGACAACGCGGTGGAGAGCTTAATTCAATTATTTCAATATAAATTACAATATCGAAGAAATTTTATTATAGAAGTCCTATTATTAAATTGTGAAAGATTGTCGTTGGAATATCGTTAGAAACTGTGAAAGATATTAATACAAATAATTAAATTTAAGATAATTTGATAGTATTTTATAAAAGTAAAAAAATGTTTTTAAATAAATTATAATCCTACATATACATACTGTTGTAGAGACACATAATTACAGAATATAATATAATTATAATATAATTCTATAATATTTTCTTAATATACCAAGAAAATTATTGCAAAATTTCAAGCTTATGGGACATTTATACATATATGAAATTACTTATAGATTTCTTTTTTATTAGATTCGGAATTTTTGCGTCCAAAGTCGTCTAAGAATTGTTTAACAAATCTAGAATATCTTTCCAACACTTTTTCACGATGTCCTTTCGACGTTGTTTAAACAAGTTCTTGATAAAAATGCGTTTTTGCATTTCAGATTTATTTAATACAAGTTCTGTTGGCGCGTATCTGTTCTAATTAATTATCACTAATTATCTAATTAATCATCGAAAGCTACATTATCGAGCAATGGTTCGAAAACTGCAGAAATATATAATACGTGTTGTACGTGGTAAAACAACATTCGTAAGTGCCATGCAAAAACGTTTGACATGTGTAACCCACGTGCGTCGCCCCGTACGCGCGTGTGGACAGTGTCATTCATGAATTCGCGAATCTCATTTAGCAGATAGATGACCTTTAACGGCCAATACTAATTTGTAATTTATATTCTTATATAATTTTCATTGAAATTATAATTATAAGAATTTATAGAAAACACGTTCGAGAGAAGCAGCTTTCAATTCGCTCCAGATTCGTCATCGTCGATTTTCTATTAGCCATTTTTCATTTTTATAATTATTTATCGAAATTTTTTTTAGCTATTTTACGAGACGAATTAGTGCATTTGAAAAATTAAAAGTGTGAGCAAATAATAAGAAGAGAAGAACAAAAGAAAAAAAAACAGAATAACAAAAAAAATTAAATATATATATACAAATGTTATTAAGAGAGATAATGAATTAGCAATTTGCATGTTAAAATATTATCAAAACTAAAGCACAAATTTTGTATACAAGTATTAATCAGTTTAATATGTGTAAATATATATAATATATAAAATAATAAATCAATTTGCATATTTTAATTTAAAAAATAGAGACTTGTCTGTGTGTTAGTAAATTATGAATAGTACGATGTGTCAGTAAACTGTCCAATTCGATTTCGTGCAATTCGATTCTTCTCTCTCTCTCTTTCTTCACTTTCATTTTCGTCGAATAAAAAGACTCGCTTTTAACGCCCGAGTTGAAAAATCGCTCTCGCGTGGGCGTGACGAGAGGCGATCTCTTTCGTTACAAAAATTCAATTCAACGTGACGTACATTAAGTCAACGAGTTGCTGTAATGCACGGAGCGATATAAAAATGCCTGCAAACTTTGTCGATATCATGTCCTTGGCGCATTCGAGATAAAGAAAAAATAAATATACTGGATAAGTCAAAAGCTAGAACGCATGGAAATAATTTTTTACATTACACACCTTTGTTTATTATATTTATATGATATAAATAATTTGAATATAAAGTTTATCAAAAAAATATTTATGCAACAAAAATTAAAATCGTAAAAATTTTGAGAATTCTACATTGTGCAAATTTCTTTATAATTTAAGAAAAATAAAATAATTATTTTTTACGCTGTCTAAAGAAATTTTCCAATTTTTATTCCACCCACAAAATAAAGTCATCTTTTCCTTTTAGTGTCTTTTTATGGCCCTGTTGAAAATAAAGGACATGCAGAGTCGCGTATTTTTACATCAGCGCGTTATCAATGTTTATCAACGCTACCTGAGGCAGATAAATATTACGCCGTCGAGAAGTTGCGTTCTCTCTCTTTTCTCAGTCCTCTCGTCAGAACGCAGTGTCAACAGACACGGTAATTAAACGCTATTAATTGGGTCGTTACGCGGTAGCAAAGCGACTCGGTTGTAAATAGCTTCCGCAATTAGCGTTGTGCATTCGTCGTCGCTGCATTCTTGCAACGAGAGAATAATTACATCTGTTGTGTTGCTTACATATACGTAACCCGCGAAAAGAATTCACATCAAATGCGCGCACGTTACACGCTATATTACATCTTCTTTATACTATGTTGATTGTGATAGGAACATAATGAAGATAGTTGTACAATATCGGAAGAGTATATTTACTCTGTAATGTGTGAACTACACAAATGTATTTTATTTTATCGCAGTTTATGCGTAGTATATACGATTGCGAAAAAATAATACGAATAGAGCGGAAAAATCTGAAAATTTCCTTTTAACTTCTTATGTTATTAATTTTTTGGAAATAAATGTAGGATTAAACTGTATTTTAACACAACGGAAATATAATTTAAAAAATTATAGTAACACTAAAATGATAATAAAACAAATAAAATATTGAGTCTCACACATTAGTTTGAAGATTGATCGAAGATATCAATCGCGAACACGCGAATCTAATGTTTCATTTGATATCTCGCGGAAATTGCTGTTAAAGTCAAGAAAGTGTGGCTCGAAATTTAAATGACATTCAAAAATGTAAAAATGTTATCAATTATTGAAGAATTCTCATCCTTTTATTGCATTATTCAACAATATCATTATTTAAGCGAATTTGATATCGAAATTATTATCGAAATCATTCTAGAAATCGAAAACATATATTCATTTATATATTATTGAGCTCAGGAATTTAATAGATAAAATTAAATAATTCGGGAAAGAGAGAGAGAGAGAATAAAAAATAATATAATAATAAGTATAATAAAAATGTAATGAGAAATATAATACAATACAAAATATAAATTTGATAGAAAACTTAACAAGAAAATTTTACATTTCTATTTTAATTTAATGTTAATTTCATCAAAAAATTTTATTTTATTATAACTTTAATAATATTATTTTTAATTAATTCAATATGAATTAATTTCATTAGACAACCTGTTCATAGAAGAGAAAATAATTGCAATAAACATAAGAGATTTTATATATATCAAATGAAAAGAAATATTTGCAATTTAAGAAACATAAAAAAACACTTATTAATTATAAACAAGAAATTGCAAATTTTTGAATAATTAAAATGCTTAATTAATATAATTACGCGGATTATTATTTAATAGACATTGGCTACTTTAATGATTATTCTCATAATTAGTAATTATGAAATATAAGTCATTTAGATTTATTACGCATATAATGGATCGCTCGAGTGCAGTAGTGTGGTAACATAGAAGAACTGTGATTGCATCTCCGCGGCAAAGAGATCTCTTTAATGAGCCAAATGATGAAAAATAGTAACCCGTTTAATTCTATTTAATCGTCCTACCGTATATGCAAAATTAGGCGAGCGAGTAGTTAGGTAGATTCGTCGCGATAGCGCGAATGAAGGACGATTACGCGTTGTTTCTGAGAAACGGAAAAACGCGCACGATTATGCAATACGCGTTCGGGAATTAGCAGGATCGGAAATCATGACATTTCAATGCAAATATACTACAACGCTTTAATGACATGCCCGGGTACAAGGCATCGCGATTGAAGAATGATTTAGCATAGCTGAGATCATTGATTGTTTTCCATTTAACTCCTTCCGTAATAACTTCTAACAACAAGACTCTCAATAATGTATATGTATTTTACCGCGTACACACAATAAGGAAAAAAATCCATTAAATTCGGAAGCAATTATAATAATATATATAAGGGTGATTTATTCAACTCGAGTATCTTCAGTATATTTCCTGAGGGATACTTATTAAAACGATATATTTTATTTTAATTTATTTAAAATTCTCGAAAGAGAATGTTAAGTAATGTATGATAACTACGTATGTTAACTACGTACAGATGAGATAATATAGCTTGTATTTACGCGAGTTATGCGATATATATGTGTGAATAAAAACGACTTGTTTCGCTTAAGGCAATAAACAATTTATGTATATTATTATTAATCATCGGCATACCATATGGAAAAGTTTCATTAATTGAATCGGATCGCATATATTTTGCGCACGACATTTATAAATTGTATCTCACATAATCAGACTGTCGGCCAGTCTGATCAATTACTCTTCGCGACTTATTAGCGTTGCAAAAGTATGACGTACAACCGATCTAAAGGAAAATCATTCATAATCACTCTTAATCATTCAGGTGATTAGATAGATCTTTATATAATTTACAATTAACGACGGATGAAAGATCTTTTCTAATAACTGCTTTCGAGTTTTTCCCTTTGCACGCAATTATCATAAGATATATCGGATATGTTTATACGATTTTTAATATATAATAACGTTCAATAATATTCAAATTAATTTTGAGATATGAAAATGTATACATAAATCCTGATATATAATTAAAGCAGGAAAGAATATTTAATAGTCCGGTAGCAATTTAATTATTTATGATATGCAATAAATATTGTTGTCGTGAATTAAATATGTCGTGTTTTATTGTGCCTGAGAATAAAAACAACATTTATCGCGTAGATGTCAACATCAAAATCCGTATAATCTTGACTTGGGTAAAGATGTCTCGATTCTATCAGATCGATCGTGAATGACAAAATCTTCCAATAAAATTGTCAGAATAGAAAAAGATTGTGTATATTAATAATAATATAAAGATAAGAGTACGAACCACACATTCATACGTGCTAATATAGTCGAAGTACATCTCGCGTAGTTTACGTAGCGCGAGTTGTTCTCCGTAGTTGAATTAATTTCAATTTTTACTTATAGATCCTTCTTAAACGAAAGTTGATAACTAACTGAATGAACCTCTCCATATTCCCTAATGTTTTGTCACGTCCCACCCCGGTAGTTGACGGATCGATTCGAATTCCAATCCATTGTAAACAAATAATGTTTATGTTTCTTCGATTTCTTAACGTAACTAATACAAGCTCATGCTTTATGCATGGTATAATAATAAACATTGTGATGTGTTAAACCGTGCAAATTATGTGTATTAAATTAAATGTAATTTTAAAATAAATTCGATATAAATTTTAAGATAAGAAAAATTAATTTAACTATTGATTTAAATATATTTGGTATAAGTTTGTACATGACAATATATAAGATATAGAATACAATTTGATAGAAGTTCAAATTTTTAAGATTTAAAGCAAACTTTCTTTTTATATATTTTAATTTTACGTCTAATTATTAATATTGAAAAATTATGAAAAGATATGTTCAATCAAATTTTGCTAAAGAAACGCACGAATATTCAAAGTATTACGAATATTCAAAGTATTCATCATTAAAATATGAATCCTAGAATTAATATGTCATAATACAACTTTTATAATAAAAGACTGAGTAAAGCATGAAAAATGTAATGACAAAAAATGATTGAATAAACAATTGTCTTGGATGTCACGATTTATGAGAATTTTTACTCGAACAAACATTAGTCTTATCTTTTACAATACTTTTAAATAATAAACAATACAATCTTAGTATCAATTAATTTTTTTTTAAATTGGAGGTCACACATATTATCATAATTTTAAAATTACAAAAATTATTTTAATTAATTTTATTTATAAATTTATTATACGTATACGTTATTAGCAAATATTACGCTTCAGGGACGGCTGTTAAATAACGACAGTTTATTTTTCGTGCGCAATTTCACAAAAATTTTAAATTTTAATTCAAGGTGAGAATTGTCGCGAGACTCTTCGTTTCGCCATAAATGCATAAAACTTAATTGCATCCCCGGAAGACTCGTAAAATAAATTTTGCACGACAATTATAGTTTCGCATCTATCACTCAAGTTTATGCGCGAATAGGGAAAACATCAATAATAAGGTAAGTATAACGCAATAAGTCGAGGAGAGAGTCCATTGAAAAAATTAATTTAATTTTGAAAATTTTTAAGGATTTTAAATTTTATATTAACAAAGTAATACGAACTTACGCAAGAATGCAAAAAATTTCGAATTCATTAAAAAAAGAATTTTGTCGGCGTAACGTTCTAAGAATATTCCTGTCGGTTGTTCAGAGAGATAATTAATAGTATGTCGGCGAGAAGAATAGCTGGTGTGCAATACGCGATTAAAGAGCGCGTTCTTTCTGCGCATAATGATTGAATGATGAATCAACGACTCGTAAACACGTATTGTCGATCATCGCATTATTGTGGCGATCATGTGGAGATCGTTAGGGCACAATTTCTCGAACGGATAACATTAACGGCAGATGCTAATCGCGCGCGCGGAAGCCGCCGCCGCGAGTTATACAGCCGAGAAGACTATAATTGTCGACGAATAGAAAATGAGGCACGTCAACAAAGCCATGGAATGCAAAAATTTCCATTCCATGCAATTCGCTTATTTCCGTTCAACTCGATCCGAGGTTATTTCATCGAATAAAAATAATCTCTGTTTTTTGAAAAATTTCGAGAGAGATGAAAACAAAAGAGAAAGAAATATAAAATTTTTAATAATATAAGTAAAATGAGCAATCTGTAATTTTTTAAAAATACTAGAAATGATCGATATATCTTGTATAAAATGAAATTATATGATATTCAAAAAAAGAATAGAAATCTTCATTAAGTCAAATAAATTTATCATATTTTTAAAAGTTCGAGGAAAATTTAAGTAAAATAAAAAATATATACCTATATTGTAACGTTTGCAAAATATGAAGTAAGCAAATTTTATGCGCGATAAGTACAGATAATTATTGATAATTAGAATGCAATGCGCAATACAATGCAGAATTTTTCGCTTTGTAGCCGTCAATTTTGTTCGAAAATAACAGGCAATAATTTCATAAAATAATTTTTTAAATAAAAAATATAAAAGAATCCAGAAAAAATCTGAATTCTCCATGTATTTTGGGAATGTAATAATTACTTGTATATTCTAATTCATTGTATTAAAAATCTAAATTTGCTTTTTATTATTCAACGCTGCAAATTTGTAACTTGTAGAAAGACTATTTTACTTAAAAAATTATGATTTAAAGATTTCATTTTGAGAAAAACAAGGAACAAAATTATACTAAATTATATTAAACAATTTTCAAATAGAGTATACGTTTATATCCTATACGTTTTCGCGTTCCTTTCATGAGTCGCAATCTATCGAGAGCGATTTAAAGCAATATAAAATTAAACGCGTGTAAAGCTGATATATCTTTAGTTATACCTTTCCGTCGATAAAATAGGAATTTATTGCAATCATATAATAAATAATTAAAATTATTGCAAAAGAAAATGTTGAAATTTCATCCCATTAATTCAGAAAAAAATTGTTAAAAAAGTGTAATTGTAATGTAATTAAAAATTCGAAGTATATTTTACAAGTAATAACATCGTTACTTCTCTTCTCGAGAAATAATACGCATAACTATAAAAAAGATTGATATTAAAATTACTTGATATTATATTTTTCATTAAATATTAATTATAGAAATAGAGTCCCTATTTTAATGTCATAATTCGATATATAATTGCAAGAATTAAGGATTTCAGCAAGATTGTAATAAATGTCATTACAATCATTATACTGCATGTTAGGATTTCCTCAGCAGAAATGATCGCAGAAATTAATTAAACAGCGAATTGCCTCGTGATCCCTTTCTCGCGACATGATGACACGCGATACAATACGTTATTTAGTTTTATTTATTTTCATAATTGCATAACGATATGCAGCGAAGCATTTATGCAGATATCAAACAACATTTACAAGATATTTCTGCAACGAAAATGCGCTTTTTGTTTGATAAAGTTATGCACATAATCGATTCGAAAAATTTCCGCGGAAATTTAATAAATGATATAATTTTCTGAAGAAAAATAGAATAAAACATATATTCAAATTCTGTCAGATATTATAGCTATTAGATGAACAAAATTCATATCCATATATTCGTATTAATTTAAACGCAGACTTAGTATCTTATTTTGTATAAAACATAAAATAAAGTAATATTTTTAAAAATATAATTTTTTATATAGGTTTATACATCAGACAAAACTTAGTGATATGTAAAAGCGTAATACCAGATAATTTCATAATTTATTTATTTAGGAATGATATTTTTTTTTAATACGTAATTTTGCAGAACGTGACTTAAGTGAAATAAAAATCGAACATAATAAAAAAATTAAAAGTTAGAATAAAAAAAAATTATTAAATTTAAATTATTATTTTTTAAGAAATGTATATTATTTATTTTTCCTCTGATAATTATATCTTTTATATTCGAAAAGCTAATATATAAAATTAAATATCAAAATGTACTTACGTTGATATCGTTCCATATCAATGCGTCCCTCCTCTTCCTTAGGTGCCGCTGTTCCATGACGCTGTATTCGTTGATTTTCCACGTATCCTTCGGGAAACACCGTAGACACATTCATCCCGCTAGGTTTCTGGAATTTTAAGATTTAATACATATTATTAATACATAATTCTCTTGAGTCAGCAGTTCTCGAGCGTTTTTCTTATCTTTTTCCGATTACAAACATTATTCACAAGGATAAACATTTCTCACTTTAACAAAAATTAAAACAGACATTCTATGTGTAGAGTGTGTATAGAAAAACTTGAAAATATTATCTATTACTATCCCTTAATATATATCATATGTCATTACCAATCTTTCATTTCTGCGATTCATGATATTCAAATTGCCGTCCATATTGCAATGCGAAATGTTGTACGGATATGAACAATACATTAATGATGCAAACAAAAATACAAAAACGGTATAAATAATTAACAAGAAACCGTAGATTTCTTAAATATATATATAATAATATATATAATTTTTCTTATTTCTTAGACTTATCACGTATGTACAATCGGAATTTTAAACAACGATCAAAATGACGATCTCGACTATTTCGTTGCGTCTTTCGCGGTGCAACTGCATTCTTTATCGAGGTCTCGATCGCATATTAGAATAGTTGCTAATTCGTCGTCAAATTCGACGTATTAGCGCCTCTGTCAACCTTGTATGTATCCAATCCTCATATATCAATAAGTTCGTCATAAAAGATTGAAGGATTTTTTATAATGAAAGAAGACAGAAAAATAAATTATATATTTAAAAGAAAAGTAATTTTCCATATTAATTCAGTGACAACGAGTTTATTATCTTTTATTTTTCAATAGATGTATTACCATGAAATAAAATTATTAATTTCCTTTATTCTTTTTTTCTATTAATAAATTAATAAAAAGAAATTTTTAAAATTTGCAAAATTAACATAAAAATTAATTATTATTAATAGTAAAGAGTATTTAATAAAGAATAATGATTGGAAAAACTTTTTATGCTGTCCTCATAAAATATACTGTCCTTATTCCACTTTATTGTCACAAAAATTATTATCCACACTCGACTGACTTTAGAGTTCATCAGTTGCTTGGCGAAAATCTAATTAACGTGTATATTCTAATTCAAAAATTTTCGTTTCTATCATGAAATGTATGAGAAATAGAAAATCAAAAATTTGCATAAATGTGTAAATCTTAAAAATTACACTAATTGCGTTGAAAATTTGCATAAGTGTCTGCCAAGAAAATACTTTCCTCGGCTTATTTTATAATCTCTTCGCGGCTGCAAATAATCAAGCATATGACAAATTCTGCACATATATTGCGACAAATTCTGACTCACGATTCCGGTATGATGATAAGATACTTTATATATTGCTCTTATCTTTGCATCATAATTATCTCGGCAGCGTCATAGCTTACGAAAGCGGTATTCGAACAAAAGGGTAACTTATCTTTCGTTTGCGAAAGTAATGAAAATTGCACCCAACTGCGTAACAATAAAAAACTGATAAAAGCAATATTTTATATGACGAGATATGAGATAAGTTATATTTATAATTACACATTCAATGGTAAACATGTGTAATTGAAAATATATGTGTTTCGAACCATATCTTTTAATATCAAAATTATAATCTACGATATACTACCACGAACTGAGAGAATTGTGTTTTATTTAGCGCCAAACGTATGTCAAAAGATATTTAAACACCATATCCTTTAAAATAAAATTTTTTTTTCTTTCGAATTCTTAAATAATTCCTAAGATTTAATTCGCAATTATTTTAAGACTTTAATTATTTTATTCGTGAACTTATAGGCTAAAATTTAAAAAAAACTGCAGTTGCTTTAAAAATTGTGTTGATACTCATATAACATAATTTAAAAATCACACACCGTAGATTTTTTCTCATTCACACGCGACAAATATTAAAGGATCTATCGTCAATTTTAAGGCTCTTACGAATCAACTCTCAAAAAATTAACAAGAAAAGAGACTCACCCCCGGACGGCGATTCAAGCCGAACTTCTTGACGGCCGTGTTGAAGACGAGGAACTCGCGCCACAGGTTCAAGTAGGAGGTCCTCTCGTCGGAACGCGGCATTCCAGTGGCGGCCAGGCTCTGCAATCTGCGAGCCAGGACCTGCGACCCCCTCGTCGGCCATCAATCTGCCACACTGTGGGTCCAAATCGATATTTGGCCGGTCAAAAATAAAAAAAATCAAATTTTTAATTTTAATGAAACATGTATATTTTTCTTGTTTCCAAATAAGTAAATAAACATGAAAATGAAAGTTTTAGTGAAATATATAATTGTTCGAGAGAAATATCAATAATCAAACTCAGTTTATAATTTAGCATTGTTTAAGCAATCAAAAAATAATTCAACAGTGTACAGTGATTACTTAAAATTAATGTTGACATGATAAATAAAACATTTTTTCTTATGACTTTTTTCATTTTTGGCCTAATATCGGCTAATATCGATTTGGACCTACCGAGACTTGCTGGATCACCCTCACACGTCCTGCGAGCGCCAGGACTAACCCCGCGAAGACGACGAGCGGACGACCAGCGGACGATCACTGGAGGATTCACCACGATTTACCCCCGTCGATCCAGTGAGGGTGATGGTGGTGGTAGCAGAGCATACGACGACCTTGGCAGCGACCTCGTCGAGTTGCGTGACGCTGATACTTCTGCACGTTCCGGTTGCATCGGTCTGCTACAGCCATCCTCGATATTGTTGTCGTCGTCACACAATCAGTTTTATAAAAATCTCAAGCCGAGCAAGCCGATATAAATCGAAAGCCGAAAAAAATCATCTTCGAATATTTGAAGCGAAAGAGTAATATTGTCTTCTCGAGAATTGGATAATGATTTTTAGTTCGAATAAAGTTTTCTGCGAAATTGTTACAATTTCATCTTTTTGTAATCAAATAAATTATATAATTTCTTCTCTTCTTTTTTTCTATTTTCATCTTCTCAACTCTTAATTTTTCTTTTTTTTCTCTATTCTTCTATTTTTTTCTTTTTCTTCTTCATTCCTTCTTTTTTTTCTTTTTATTTTCCTTTTTTTATTATTTTATCTTCTTTTTTCACAATTATAAATCCAGATGAGATTTGACAGGACTAAAGATTTTAGTTTACATTTCTCTTTTTATCTTATGACCTTTAGCTTTTCATATAAATCTTCGACCGATATAAACATACAGTGGGTACTGCCAAGGCCGCTGATAAGATTTCGTTAGTGAGATTTTACACCGGGAATCTCTGACCGAGGACTTCCGGTCAACATTTGCAACGACCAATTACTCTCCCGCAGCTTACTTACAATTAGATCTCGTGTGTGATATTATTTGCAATTGGGTCGAAAGTTTTACGCGATTCTCGCATTGTTAATAATACGGAAGCAACTTGCTCAAACAAAACTAAATATTATCTAGAATCTTGTACAAAATACTAGAATTCTGTCTTAATATCTATGTATTATTATTATTATCTATATATTATTATCTTGGATAGCTATTATGCGAAACTATCTTGATTGATCTGCGAATAATTACAAATTATTATCGTAATATAATTTAATTTATATAGCGTCATAAAGTTAATCTAATTCAATTTAATTTGATCTAATTTCACATAGGATTACATCATCTTTTTTTCGAAACTACCAATTTAATCTGCTTTGTAATATTTTTTAAATGGCAAAAATTAATTAACTGATGGTAATTTACGATATTACAAAGTACTTATATCAAAATATTTAACTAGTTATTATCGTAATGTAATTTAATTGAGTTATTAAATTATAATTTAATATAATTTAATCTAATTTCACGCGCATAGAGGATTACGTCTTCTTCCAAAACTATCAATTTTATCCGCTTTGTAATACCTTGTAAATAATGAAAATTAATTAATTAAATAATTGTTGATATTATACCAAGCTAAAATTTATTTAAATTCTATTTTTTACGGAATTTATGTCCAAAACCGGTCAGATAATTTGCTTAAGTTATTTGTTATTTCAAATTCCTCGATCCTCCCCCCGTCTCGGCACAATCCCTCCTAGTGTTCTATTTCGCAGTAGTTAACTGATGTTACGACGATGGTAAGCTCGCGTGCAGATAAAACCGCAACAATTAGCATACGTGAGGTCAACCGATGGACGCGATGAACATGGGGGAACGTCATATCTGCAGTTTCTTGCACTCGCCCGTTCGTAACGATCGACTTGCCACGTGCGGCGTCGCAGAATTTGCATAATCGCATATATCAATTTATTAAAAATGCTATGTGTCAGTTTTTTATCGAGAGAAAATTTTAAATACTCGCTAAAATTGATTTATTTTGTCGATTTTCAGAGACAAATTTAGAGACACTCTATTGCACAAGAAACGTTTAAAACATCAAATAAAAAAATTATAAAAAAGAAATTATATTTGATATAAAAATTATAATTTTTAATTAATAATGCAAATTCTGAAACTATATTATAACATTATTTAGAATTTTCGATATCATAAAGTATCTAACGTTAAAATGTTTTAGTTATATATTTTTGCGGAATTATTTATGCATATCCTAGAATACCGAACGTTCTAGTATAGAATATCTTATTATTGTTTCTCCGGGCACATTTAAATAAAAATTAAATCCATCTACATATATAGCTTCAAATATTATAATAAAATACATGAATTTTGTTGGAAAAACAAATCTCTCTCTGTACCGCTCTAATTGGAAAATTTATTTTTAAAATTAGTTAGATTTCTCTTGTTGATGCAATTAATAGAGAATAATGCGCATCGATCTATCGATTATGTACGTCTATTACTTGAGATAAAACAAAAATTGACATATGCTTAAATGTCTGGTTTTCTTCCGGTGTCTCCTTGAAATCTAACATAAAACAGTACCTGAAACTGTTTCTCGTACCGCATTAATCTGTACCTGTATCAATCTGCGTCAACATCCGAATTAGAAACGCGATTTAATAGTCATAGAATTTCTAAATATAAAAATAAAATAAATGGAAAAAATTAATTACGTTATACACAAGATACCCAAATTTACGAATTTAAAGTCCACTAAATGTGAAAAAAATACTATACAGATAAATCACAAATTTGCTCATAAAAAAAAAAAACGATTGTAAGCATATAATAAAAATGTCAAAAAATTTAAAAATAAGTATGATTATTATTCTCTGTCTATTATGGATATAAAATTTAATAAAATATTATTTAATAAGAGTAGTGGAAATGATCGACCAAAACTAGCAAGATAATAAATTTATTTAAATTTCACGATTTTTTAATAAAATATTATTCTAAATATTTCGTAACGGGACACACTCTACGAATAACAAACTATAATACGACTTAATTCACGAAAAAATGTCGATCTTGGACTTATTATTACGATCAAGGCGACTTTTTTCGCCGAGCCGATCTAGAAACTTAAACAATGTGACGAGGTTAAATAAAAGTGGAACAAGAAAACTGTTCGTCTACGCGATTATGGGCGCTAATGATCGGCAATAATGCGTAATAATTAATAATGATCCACGTTATAGCATAGTTACTAGATTTTTTAATGTCGCTTTATCTTTTATTCTTATCATATACATATACAATATCAATGTATCATTAATATTTAATTCTTATGTTGTAAGCCTTTCAGCTCATATTTAAAAATATTTGTATATTATCAAAATTATTTATTTATCTTTCTTTATATTATTATGTATTTTATTATTTAATTATGTATATATAGTTTTAATATTATTTCTTAAACTATATATACATAATTAAATAATAAAATACATAATAATATAAAGAAAGATAAATAAATAATTTTGATAATATACAAATATTTTTAAATATGAGCTGAAAGGCTTACAACATAAGAATTAAATATTAGTGTTAGAGTTTAATGTTTTTTTTTTCTTCTAAACGTTTGTTATCGTTATAACGAATATTTTAAATAGATAACTTTTTACTGCTAAATATGTATATGGAGACGTTGATACGCCTCATGCATATTCTTAAACAAAAGGACAAAGCGACGAGGTAGTTGACAGCACGCGGCGTTTTCATGTGAAAAAAGCGATAATGACTTGGCAATGACGATCCTGTTGTGCTGCTATGTGGCATAACTCACAATCAGTTTCAAAGAACGAAATGATTCATCAGCTTTTGGCGAGACAAATCAGGATTGTCTCTATGTCATTGAACCCGCGTTATCATCTTATATATTGTTCAAAATTTTCTAAAATTCGAATATATTATATTTATAACAAATGCAAATTTATCTCTGTACAATGAATTTATGATGAATAATTCTCTTTGATAAAATTAATTAATTAAAAAATTATTAAATTAAATTTTAATAAATTTTTGTAATATTTATATAATTAATTCTTTTTCTTTCTCAAAGAATTCTTTAAAAAATTTAAATTATTTATTTTTATAATATTTTTCTTATAATTATTTTTTTTATGAGTATATATGTTGTTATTTTTCGTTCCCTTATCTAATAAAATTCTTCAATATTTTTTTACTATTCTCCTTATATATTAATTGTCTTCATTACAGTAAAAGGCATGAGTATTAACTAATATGCAATAAATATGCATACCTGTACCTAAATTACGTAAACAACGATTCAGTCATCCAAATAACAACGTGGCCAAGAGCTCAGCTATATTTTCAATGAAAATAATCTTCTAATAATAGGATTCTCCTCCGCAATATATGCGCCGTAAGCATTTGTAGTTCTAAGGATGCTCATTGTTACACAATTATGATAACTTCCAGCATGTGGTATAATTATAGTTCTACTCTAAACAAAACATTACACTAGAAGAACACTTTGTCTAAAGCTGTCATTAGTCCAATCGTCCGATAAGTTAATTGGCTAGTAGCCTTGTGCATCAGGATATATAGTAAAAATAAATAGATAAAACGCAATATATTTCATTATTGTCGTACTTGTATTGCATTAATCATATAATATCGTGTGCAAAAAAATTCTTTTTTTTATATATAAATATAACTCATTATTTTTTTTTTATTAAATATTTCTAATTTTTATTATTTGCAACTATATATTTTTTTGAGATAGATATTTAAAAATCGCCAATTGCAAAATAAATTTAAAAAATATTTGTTAGAAGTGTCATAAATATTTTATAAATTTATTGTGCAATAATATGAAAAATTCATTAAGCTCAATATCCAGTAATTTTCTAGTATTTTTTCACATTTTATCTGCATGCATTTATTATATCCGCGAGCGCTAGACTCATCATCATTGAATATAGGCATGATTGTGCGTGATGAATCGCGTTTCGGGTTACACGAATTGATCGAACGACTACTTAACATTTTCTCGCGTCGCTCGCCTCCGATTCCGCCTCCGCATTTTCTGAATGTCGTCGACTGATTTATACAATTGTCGTGATGACACTCGACTTACTTGTGCCATGGGTTCAACAAGATAAAAATAAGATTATACAATATTATACGGCAGGACCAATATTTCATATTTAAAGATATTAACGCGCAACTACCGCCGAATCTTCATATTAATTTGGGATCTTTTTCATTTGAGATTTTATGTTTTATGCAAATTATACGACCAATTAAATCTAGAAGAGTAAATTCAAGCACGTTGAGAGTTAAAGATTTATAAAAAATAATCTGCAAGAAAATAACAAAAGAAAGAAATTAAAATAGATAATTAAAAATAAAAATATATTTGTAATAAATAAAAATACAAGCTAAATAAAAAAATAAAATTAAAACAAGAGAAGTAAAATAGATAAAAAGAAAGAACACTTCTAAATAAAAATAAAAAAAAAGATAAATAAAGATCATTGAAACATAAAAGAATTATTTTGTTACTTTTGTAAAATAAATTTATTGTAGACAGTTTTTAAAATAGTTTAAATCGAAATGAAGAAAAATTATTGAAATAAATGAAAAGAAAAATTATAAATCGCGCGCGTAGAACGCGTTTAATCGCAAAGGCAAAGGCTAGAATGAATTCATCGTCCTTAGAGTAGTCGTTGCGGTTAGATGATTCCCCCTTCGTTATGCATCGCGTGCTCTGCAAGGAAGTACCGTTGAAACTTTTCTTTTCCTACCGGGAAACTGCCATTTCCGATTACACGTTTCGGAAAACTACAATCGAAAGAAGTTCGAAGGGAAAAAACTATTCTACGAGAAAAACTGCGTCACGATATTTCTCTTGTATTCTGAATGGGTTATTTTTACAGATTATTAAAATTTCATTAATATATCTATATAAGAATATATTTTTGTAGAAATAATATTCTAAAGTTTTATCAGTTTAAATGAAATGATTATCGATTATTTCAGACGATATCCTCGCTCAAACGAGTTTCTTGTCTGCTTTCTAACTTCCTAAAGCAATCGCATTGCATAGAAGATTGGAGAGAAAAGATTGCAGCACAGGGGTCAAAAGGTAAGTCGGAAACAAGTACAAGCACGGAATAAATTGTCCTTAATGCATTCTCTTTAAAACAGTTAACTTTTACAGTAATTGAGAAAAATCCAAGTATGTTTTAGAAAGTTTAAAACAACAAAGAAAAAGAGAAAGCACATAATTAAAGTTTTTAATTCGACTTTGAAGATTTTTCTTTTTTTCCATTAAATTTTTTAAATACTTATAGTTTCGCAGAATTTTTAATTGCATCTTTAAATACCGAATTTTTCGATTTAAACTGTTTTCATAAAATCTCAAAATCACACACATAGTCGAAATTAAAATGTTAATGTGTGTCAAGATATATTTATCACAATCTTATCAATGGTGCATTTTCGAATTTAACCCGTAAGGCTCTATATTCATCACAATATCCGCGTACATTTCGCGCGTGGACTCATCTACGTTGTTTACGCGCCTGCATTTACCACTTTTAACCGCGATATCCCTTCTACTCTACTGTCAGCCAGCCAGCCGGTAGAGTACCAGAACAGATATCTACCTACGTGAGGCCTGACCGGCCTGAGAGCTTTACTTGCGACAGTTGTCGTTCGGTCGCTCTCAAGGAGTCATCTCGGCTTCATCGTAAATCAGCTCTGCTTGAAAGGCTTTTAGAAAAACCCTTCAAGAGTATTCGAAAGAATCTCAAATAACTATTGAATAATTCTCAAAGAAATTTTATTAAGTAATAATTAACAAACTTTTGAGTATTTATCAAGGAACCATTCAACTATTCTGGACTCTCAGAAGCTCGCGAGCAGCTGTTGGCAGAACTAGAAGGGATTTAGTATCAACGTCAGAGTTACGAGATTTCGGGGTGAGTCAAGACTTTTATTCACCTCATTATTAAAATTAATTTAAACCTCATTAATTTTATTTACTTAAATATATTGTATATATATATATATATATATATATATATTCGCGTATATATTTATAATTTTTCAATAAAATATTCTTAACCTTGTTTATAATTTTTACTTGTTAATTATACACTTACGATAGATTTGGTAATATATAATAAAAAAAATAATAACGTAGCTGATTGTTAAAATTAAACCCACAATATAACATGTTAAAAATTCAATAATATTTACTATAATAAATCGGTATTCAATGTTTCAAAAATGTATAAAATAGCAAAATCTGTCGGAAAAGCTTAATGTAAATGGTAACAAACACGTGGAAAGAGTTTCCAATCAAAATAAACATGTTTAGATTGTTATCTCGGTTAAAAGGTTGAAATGCAATCGCGTTGCGTTAGATGTGAAATCAAGCTTTTTACGATTCGAATCAGAGCAATTTAATGTGAGATGCATGCGAGATGCGTATGCAAATTGTGATTATTTTTAGTAGATACGTGACATTCATGCAAACATTTGAACTATTTTTGCCTTTATAGCGTGCTGCTTTTGCAGAAACCACGTGATGATTTGATCATCGCTCCCGATATTTTTTTCATCGATATACGATATGAATAAACACGTGTCACAATGCTCGACATTTAAAATACAATTAATAAGATCCTAATTTTGAAAGAAAATATTAAATATATTAATTGATATAAATATATGAAAATTATTATTATTAAATTATTATATTCTTTCTTTAAAAATCTTATTTTATAATATGAATAATTAAATAAGTTTGATCTCTATCAGACAACGCAATTATTAACATATAAATTATACAAAATGTTGAAGAAATAAATGAGCATTTGGATTAAATTGTATATAGAAGTTAAATTAGAATAGTAATCTAAATTAGATTAAAAAATGCAATCATTAAAATAAAGTCAAAATAAAAAGATAAAAATATAATAAAATTTGTATAATAAAATTATATAATACACAATGATGATTAAATTATATATAAATTTAGATTTTTATCTTAATTAAGACTAACTTAAGAATTGTTTAAAATTTTAAAAAGTATTTTATAATTAAATAAAATTTAATAAAATTTAAGAATATTAAATTGTATATCTATGGGGATTTATATAAATGTAACTAACATTAAATTAATTTAATTGTAAGTTAAATTAAACCTATGAGACGATTAACGATGCATTGAAAAAACCATTGGCTTATAAAGTAGAACGAGTGGATTGCCGGTCCGACATGGCCGAGCGATCCTTTAAAGGGATCGAGAAGAAGTTGTACGGTGTCCACATGAGAAAAATAAAATAAATGGAGAGGAAAAATCCTGAGAGACCATATAGGGATAACGATCTCTCTAACGGTCGGCGATAAATCGCCGAGGATCTAACGGACGATTTATGTTTCCGAATCGACCGGTCTTTGCTTTCGCGGAACGATCAACGGCAATCGTAGAGGAGGGAACCCGAGGTGGATTCTCAGGTGAGATAGAAAGAGGGGGTTTTATTGCTGCCAGGTGGAACACCGATATCGATAACCGCGTCGCGAAGGACGACCTTCTTTTCTTCGTTGCTGAATGTAGCAAAGCAGGCGAAAAGCAAGTAGGGCGTTAATAGAAATATAAAAAACTTTTTTATGACAGAAAAAAAGAGGAATATAAAAGCGTGTTTTAGTAAAAGTTCAAGGTTTTGTTGCAATTCACAATTTATTCATGTTACACCATTTCTAATTGCAATCACTTGACAATTGTTAAGAAATTAATTTAAATAATTAATATTAGAATGCTATTTTATAGAAGTTTGAATATTTTGTCACGAATGTTGGATCGATTATAATTTCATACATACACAACAAGAAGTTATAATTTTTAATTAAGTAATTATAATCATACATTATGATTAAATACAAATTATATCTCGAATTAAAAAAATCATCGCGGATATTTACGAAATATCAAAATTATATGTTGATATATAATATGTGATATCAAATAAATAAATAATAATAATATAATAAGAAACATATGTAACTAATAATATAGTTGCAAAATAATATTACGTAATAATTTACGTAAATTAAATAAATAAGAGCACGCTTGGTTGTGCTTTTGAAATTAAGTAATAATTTTCAAAAAAATTTATCAAATTTTTGACTTTTCACGATTCACGTTCTTGTAAAGCGTTTGTAATTCTAACGTAAAGATTTGCCAGAGCAAATAATAAATAATTGTTTGAGACATTAGCAGAGACGATTTCTCAACAACAACGTGGAATGATATTTGTAACCCGATTAACACTTGCATTTGTTAAATTAGTGCGGCGATTCTGTTAAAAGCAATCGGATAAATGGAAGCAAAGGTAAATAAACGATGGAAATAAAGATTGGAGGTCGTACTTTCACAGAATTTCCCGACGGTGTCGTACACACGTCGCCCACTGTATTAATGTGCGAACATTGCCACTTTTACGATCCCGCGAAATTGCCAGGCGGAATTCATTAATTTAGCCAATTACGCTGTATGAGCAAAATGCAAAGTTAATGACAGAAAATTCCATGAAACTTTAGGGGAAATTTCAGAAATAAATTCAAAATATTCAAACTTTCTAGCTAAAAAAAATTTGATTGAAAATTGATGTTGAAAGATTTGTTCTTTTTAAAATGTCGAATTTTGAAATATCTTGTATATAAAAAATTTTACAATTATAATTTGCTATAAACATTTATATCAATTATATTAATATTAATAAATTTAGGATTATAAAATTAATATTATATGATATTTATATAATAAATATTAAAAGTAATTACTAATATCATAAATTTTGCAAAATATTTCTTAAATAAAATCAATGTTGTTATTACTATAAATTATGTAAAAATACTGTTCGACCTTAAAATTTCTGCAGGTCCCTAATTTAAGCTTCACTGCTGTTTACAATCTAAACATTCGCGAAAATACACATAGGGGTTGAGAAAACAAAATATCGATCGCGCGAATCGCATCAATGAGTCAACAAATAAATCCGGTTTCTTTAATATTTATCGTGATTTCGTAACGCGCGATTTAGCAAATCAGTCGTATAAAAGCGACAAATAATTTTATGACATATACGGACGGATATGCGAAGGAGGAACAATCTTGGAACTGTGACATCATGTATGTAGGATCCGATCATCTCAGCTTACGACTTTAGTAATGACGACCATGAAATTACGTAATCCCTCTGCCATATGGCATTTTTTGGAAAACAAATGATTGTTTGAGAAACTCTCTGATGCTTAATCACGGATAGATATTAAGAAAAGAGCGCACAAGAATCCCCCCCAAATGAGAAAAACTAATATCTCAAAATTATGTGTAAAACACAAAATAGTGTTTTTCTTTAGAATAAATTAATTAATATATGATTAAAATAATATGTTCGTGATTTTATGTAATATTTAAGAAAACGTAATCGTTTACGATGACAATTTGTTGCTTAATGAAATGTTTATTGAAATAAGAAATATTTCATTAAGCAATAAATTTATTTTGATTTCGCTGTTTTGATAACAGAAGGAAAGCTGATCTTAATTAAGGCGCGTGGGTGATAATCAACGAGCTTTAAAACGATCAAGTAATTCGAGACGAGGATGTGACGATCTGCATACGTAATGCAGCCTGTCAAAACTTTCGTCGCGGCTATGCTCGTAAAACGCGTGTCCTCGATCTAGATCCGCTAGATCTGTTGATCGACGGAACCGCTAAACATCGCTAAGGAAGTGTTACACAACACAAATAAAAGTCTATCAAATTTTATACGAATCCGTAAAGAAAGAAAAACAAACACTTCCCGTACAGAATGCTTTTCATTCATTCATATTGCGTAAAGAAGATCATATAAATGAAACATTTAGTATCTATCCAAAAAGAATATCTTCAATTTTATCTTTCGTGCTACCTAGATAGATAGCAATTATATATCTTAATAAAAATTATTAAGATATATATTAATTTTTTAGTAATAACTTTTAGTAAATAAACATGCAAGAGAACATCTCTGTGCATATGTTGTATCAATTTTCTATAATAAAAATCAAATATTTACTATTTTTTCCATTTCAAATTTGTATTAAAATCTTTGGTTGCTTCAACACTGAAAAAAAAGATTATTTAATTCAACTAATATTTAGTTGAATACGTTCAAATAAATCATTTATTTGAAACAAATAAATATTTATTTGTTTTGAAAAGGATTTTCTTATATCAAATAAATATTTGTCATATCAAATTAATATTATTTACTTTCAAATAAATGATTTATTTGAACGTATTGAACTAAATATTAGTTGAATTAAATAATCTTTTTTTTCAGTGGAGATAATGATTTTATGTATGTTTTTGTTGTGAAATTTCTTTTTATACTCTCTTTCTACTTCCTTTTCTTTATACTTCATTTTTGTATTTATTTTCTACTTAAGGATCTTAAATTTTTCGCGCAGATGGTGAATGTAAAAACCGCCCTGGGCGCTGATGAACTCACCGACAAGAAGGCTGATCTCCCTCGTGGTCTTTTGGCAGAATTTCTCGGCACCCTGCTGCTCAACTTCTTTGGCTGCGGCGCCGTGGTAACCGAAAATGTTGTCGCCATCGGTCTGGCCTTCGGTCTGGTGGTGGCGAGCGCCATTCAAGGGATAGGTCACGTTTCCGGAGGTCACGTCAATCCGGCGGTCACATGTGGTCTCATCATCATTGGCAAGGTAAAGTGATACATCGTATATACTTGTATACTTTGATAAAAATTTTTAACCCTTAATAAAAACTAAATAAAATATCAAAACATACAAAATATTAAAACATTTGTCATAAATGCTATATATTAATAATCAATTATTATCATTATCAAAATAATAAATTTTATACTTAACTTATAATTCATTAAAAATAAATTATAATTTAATAAAATTGAGAATTGTCAAAACTTTTTTTCGGTTTTCTATTGATTGCTCTTCATTATCATTATTTATTTTTAATTTGAGTTTTTTTTTTAATATGGTTTTATTTAGGATCTTTGGAACGCGTTTTAAGTTGCTATAAATCTGATGTATATAAATCTCGGTGTAACCGAGAATCAGCTATATTTTATTCTACAAATGAAACTAATACTCATCCGAGGAATTCGATATTACACGATGAAAATTGATCGTCTACAAAGTGGAATCGTCTAAATAAAAAAATTTTAAAAAACGACAATCATCTTCTGTTCAAATTAATTAATTCTTATAAATCTAGAATTAATTTGCATGAAAAAATTATGCATTAGATAAAATAATAATTAATAATCATATCACTGACAAATCTTGAATTTCGATCGAATACTTATTACATTAATTCGTTTAATCTTGATGTTGTGTTCAAGTTTTTTTTTTCTGAATAATTGTTATCTATCACACTGATAAGATTCTGATTAATACATTCGGTTAATACATTCTCGGTAGGTACCAATCATCAGGGGCATTCTATATATCATTGCGCAATGTGCGGGTGCCATCGCAGGCTCGGCGATTCTGCGGGCCCTTTCGGCGGATACGATGGAAAGCGCCCTGGGTGTAGTAAAGCTCTCTCACGGGATTACCCCGGTCCAAGGGCTCGGTGTGGAGTTCTTTCTCGCGTTGATCTTGGTCCTGGTGATCTGCGGTGCGTGCGACGCCGGAAAACCAGACAGCAAGGGAATCGCACCCCTTATAATCGGCCTGGTGGTCACCGTCGGTCATATTGTCGGCGTAAGTGTTTCGATAATTATAAACGCGCATTTTATTTTTTTTTTTTAATTTTTAAACTAAATCTTTGAACTCAAAATTTTAATTCACATTATTCAAGATTATATTCCACTTCAATGTGTATTCTAAAATTGTATTTTTATACAATAATACTAATGTAAAATTTACTTTAAAGTTATATATTTTAAAATGCAAAATTTGTAATTAATAAAACAATATTAAAAAAATAGATACATATAATGGGGGGAATTAGTTCTTCCTCTTCTTTTTTCGTTAAAATTAAATTATTTTATACTTTATAACAATATTTTTATAATAATTAGGTGCCACGAACAGGCGCCGGGATGAATCCGGCGCGTTCACTGGGCAGTGCCGTGGTGATGGGCGCTTTCCATGATCATTGGGTTTACTGGGTAGGCCCAATTATGGGTGGCATCGCCGGCGCGCTAATTTATGTGCACGCAGTTGGGCCCGCCAAGGAACCGGAAGCTCCCACCAGGACTTATGCCTCCGTTGCCAACGAGGAGAAAGAGGTATATTATACCACGAGAATGTGAAACCATACTTTCAGACACGAATATAAAGCATTCAATTGCCAATCAAAGATGTTGTAATTAATTCTCAATTTTCAGCAAAGAAAAAAAGAGAATTCATTAATTTTCAAAATTATTCATTTTCGATAAATTTCTTAATTTATTAGATTTTTCAATTTTATTTAATTTTCTAATTTTTTTCTTCTTAGTAAAATTTACTTTATTATAAGTTTCTTTATATGAAATATAAAAAAGTTCCCGATAATTAGTAAAAATTAAATGTCATGTTTTTTTGATTAACTTTTAATATGTCTGAAAAAATGGTTTGAAAATACAATTTTCTAATTTTATAAATATATATTTATAATGTAAGTCTGGCATCTTCCTATGCATTAACAAGATTTAATTCGCTTAAAAATCGCTCTGACGCACGCATTAACTTTCTACTTGTTATAAATGATATTTGCTATAATTTATAATTTTCTTTTTAATTATCAATGGAACTCTGGAATCTTAAAAACTCAAGTATTTTTCTAATTTTTTTATGGGACAGAATGTATCTATATTACATATTATATGTAGCAAACGCATGTATCCTCGTAATGCATAATGGCAAAATACGATAGATAAATAGATAGATTTTATTTTTAAAATTTTAAAAATCTTGAGGAAAAATTATATTTATATAACTTTTTTCATCTATTAACTTTTTTTATAATCTTTTTCATATCATTAAAAAATCTTAAAGTCAAAACAATAATTATTCACAAATTTTGTAAGAAATGATGAAATACAAGAGTCAAATCTGCTTTTTTCAAATAGAATTTTCTCACTTATTTTTTAACTATTCTCTATTTATTCTTTACAAAATCTCACAACTATCTTATTGAATCTGGGTTGCACAATTTTTTTCGGAATAAAAGAATATTTTCATTCTAAGTACACGATCGTCTCTGTCCCACAGAGGTTCGAGTATATTGACAGCGGACATAACGGACTTTAAGGTACGAAGATGCCCAGACATACACGAAAACGATTTAATAATTCGTTTGTAGAATAGAGAACACTTTCGTATATATGGAAAAAAAGGGAAAACCGAACATCAAAATGTCCTTGTTTTGCAGCTGCAGAATCTTACTGCCAGGAAACACGTCAGTCCCGCTTGATGCTCTAATCAACTTTAACAATCTTGTCAGTTCGTCAATTGTCTTATCGATAATATGATAAGAATTATTAGACGGCTTTTATTGTAAAAAGCACGAAGCGCAAATGGTAAAACCGAAGTTTAAAATTGTATTGTTTTTTTAAAAAATATATTTAGAAAAATGTCGGTTTCTAATGATTGCTAAGGAGAGAGACGATCTAGAAATGCAATTTTATTACAATCACAATTAATCTTGAAATAAAAAGTAAAATTTCTTTTATAAAATTTTCACATTTTTATTGGCTTTGTTAACAAGCCTTTTGTTCTCTTGAAATTAAAGCATTAATTTAATTTCAATTAAAAAACATAGACTGTAAAATATAATTTTTTTTTCGAAAATTCTTTTTATAAAATATTACTAATTCATAAAAATTGTCGTTATATAAATTATATAATTACAATTTAATTATATAATACAATTTTTAGATCGTCTCTCGAATCGTATAAGAATGAAAATAGAGATGAATATATGAAGAAAGCCAAAGAAATCTTTTGCTATAAAATATTTTACAATACCGACATTTCATGCCACATTGGGCGATGTGTGCAGTTGATATTACAATTGCATGTATTTCGATAATTAAATGGAACATTCGATTAAATTCCCACCGCGCTTCATTAATAAAATTGAAAAATCACGCAATTTGCTAACTGTATTTTTAATATTTTGATATTTGATTTTATGTTTAATTATGACAATCAGAGCACTTCAGTAAATGTATATATGCGCCTCCCTTCATTGATATAAACATAAGTCAAAAGTTTTCAAACTTTTTATTTTAATTTGTTTTTAAATATTTATTGCTCTCTCATCATCAGTAAAAATCATCAAGTTTTAATTTAATTTCTAATAATTTTTATTCTTGTTTAATTGAGACTGACCACGCAATGTTGTAATAATTAATGATTCTCTAATAGTTTAATAATAATTAATTTAATCACACATATATAAAAATATTTAATAATAAACAATGTGTGGATAAAAAAGATTCGCCTCAATGGAATTATTCATTATATTTTTATATATAAACCATATCTATTTTCATTGATATATTTAATTAATTTATGCGTTTGCGTGACTTTTCGATCATTTTGCTTAATGTTAAATTAATGCAAATGCATGTTCGTAACCATTTCGCGCAAGTTTACACGCAAATTTATAATCAATTTTCAAAATATTGTTCACCGCGGATGTTCTCTAAATCTTTCAAAGCTACATGCATGAGAGCTAATATTTGGTTAAAAGCCACTAATCTCGTAAAAGCGCATCGTAAAAATATGACTAATTTTCAAGCATGATCACGCATACGTGATCCTTAATCCATCTACATATATATTTAATATATAGTCGCAACAATATGCATTTCTTCCATAAATGAAAGTATAGTTACTGCATAACATATTTTATACATATATATATATATGTAATTAATTAATAGATTATATATTTATGTAATAATAATGATCCAGAATACATGTATTATCCTAAATATAAGAATTATATGTAATGTGTGCGGAATAAAGTCTGTTTTTTATATAAATTTTTCTAATTATATGTTCATCTTCTTGTAACTAATAAAATATCATAATGTATGTATTAGATAATTATACTGTGTATATATACGTAATTATTTTTATTCTCTTACCTATTAGAATATTTATTATTTAAACGAAGATAAAGAGAAAGGATGGAGGACAGGCGTACCAAATCGTCGAGGGCTCTTCTTACATTTACACACCATATACTTTGTATTTCATACATTTCAAATATCTTGCACAGAGTATCGGATAACCTACATGTTATCGTTTTCAAAACTAATTATCGAAATAATTCTGAATATATGATTACACTGTCGTCATATGTATCTAATATTTCATTATCTTTTATGTTCCCAACGTTATAAATGTGCTGATTTGCATCAATAACGTGTATTACAAAAAAAGATTGTGATTATAATACTCAAAAAGATAACGGAATAAAAAGAATGATCAGTTTAATTATGCTAATAGACAATGTGAATCAATTGTCTTCGATTCGTACTAATTTCAGTCAGCACTAAAATCTGCTTAGCGCAATTTTGTCGCCGTGTTTTGGAAATTATAGTAAAATTAGATCTGAAATATATTTTTCTTTTATATATAAATTATTCTAACACGTTTTCATTTATTAATAATAGATATCTTAATTATATATTGTGGATTATAAATGAATTATATATTGATCATTCTTAATGATAGAAAAAAAGTGATTTAATCAATTTAAAGGAAAAAATATTGACGAACAACAACCGGTTGATACAACTGGTTGCATACTGAACTTTAATGCTAAAACAAAGACGAATTTGTCGAATGTAAGAACCATGAGATTTCTTCGTTAGCCAAGGCAAATGTGCAAAAAAGAAGAAATATTGTATATATAATGTATACATTTCTCATGACTTTAGTTTTCGAAAATGGGGACCGATAAAACCATCCAGTGGCTGTCTATATATTTATATACATTTCCTCATTGCAAATGTGCCGAATTAAAGGGTAACACTCTTAACAAGTGTGATCAGCGTTCTTTTTAATCTAGAGAGATCTCTTTATTTCGAAAACAGCATAAATCAATTTTGAAAAATCGAGATATGTTTAAGAAATAAATAAGAGACAAGATCAAGAAGGCATTAAAAGAGTGGAAATTCTCTTTTCAAACCATTCTTTTAGAAAAATAATTATACAATTATGAAAAAAGATAAAATAGAATTCTAAAATAGATCCCCTGACATGCTAATGCGTCAAACCATTAAAGTAATATTAACACATTCGCCATTCTCGAAATAAATGACTCAAACTTACAAGAATCGCTTTACCTTCTTATAATTTTCTTTATAATTTTCAAGCAAAAAAAAAAAAAAAAAAAAAACACGCTGCGCCAGAAAAATTTTGACGTAAATCTTAATGGGATTGACACGATATTATCTTCCGGCCGCAATCATCGAAACGATCGAAACAAAATCATAAAAAGTGATACATTCGAATAAAGTGATTTATTCGAATTAAAAAAATGCAAGATGAGATTCTTCTGTAAAAGCATCTTCACCTGATTAATTCGATTTTCAAATATTGATGTTTAATTACCAGTTATAAATTTTCGTTGCTATCAATCCATCCTGTGCACGATGGAGAATTAAAAATAAAACAAATATATAACATTGCAATTACGAAGCAAGTAATAAATAAAATTTATTTTGCCTGCAAAAATCACTGTTTAAAAAATATTATTACTACATAATTATTAGAGAAACATTAAGTTTTTCTATATAATTATATAATAATAATTATTTCTATTGATGATGTTTTTCTATTAATACTTTAAATATTATTATTACAAAATATATAATTTTATTTTTATAATTTATTATAATTCTCTCTCAGTTCCTGCAAAATTTTAGAGAATATCGAATTTTACAATAAATACTTCTGAAAATTATATTTAAATTTTTATAAGTCTATTATGAGTCTATAAAATTTTTTTTAAATCATCTGTTTTATTTTTAATTCTAATTTTCCATCGTGCAAAAGATGGACTGATAACAAAATTTTATAATTAAATTTATAATTTTATAATTACATTTTATAATATTCGATAACATCATGGAGATAATATTAATATTTTATATATGTATACAAAGCGAATCAATTATGTAAAGACACTTTTACAGAAGAATCTCGTATTTCTTTAAATCAAATACATATGTATATCACTTTTTATAATTTGATTGTTTCGATCGTTTCGGTAATCGCGAATGAAAGATAATAATTGTGTCAATTCCATTAAGATTGTCAAAATTTTTCTGTAGTATTTTTAATTTTTTTGCTTAAAAACTTTAGACTTTATACTTCATGAAGGTGAAGCGATTCTCGTAAGCTCGAATATGACTTTAATTCTTCAAAAAATTTTATAAAAATTTAAATATAATTCTTAGAACTCTATTTATTGTAAAGTTATATCAATATTCCATAACATTTTGCAGACACGGAGAGAAAATTATATTAAATTATAAAGATAAAATTATATAATTTGTAATAATAAAGTAATAACGCTGTAATTGCTATATATTTAAAAAAATCAATATTTATCTAATAATTAGATAATAATAATAATTGAAATTTCGACGAGCTAGAAAGAGCCAGGTATGCGTCAATTTCAAAGAAAATTAATTTGTCATTAAAACTAATTAGTTGTGTACAAATTTTTCTTAGTTCGATATCAATTAAATTAAATCTCTTTAAATTAATTACGTACTCTTTCTAGCCCATTAAAACTTAAATTTGTATTTCACATTGAGAGCCTAAAAAATTTCGTAATAATAATAGTATTTTTAAACATAATAATTTAAAATTTTATTTTTTAATAAAGTGATTTTAAGATGTCTTTTGCATACAAAATTAATTATATTGCAATGTTATATTACTTGCTTCATAACTGCAATATTATATTATCTGTTTTGTATTTTGTTGGTACAACTATTATATAAACAACATCAATCCAGCAATAATACGCGCCATAATCGCGCGAGATGTTAATATTGACGTTACTCAAACAAACTAAACAACGCGATTGTTTATTGATAATATCAAAATTAATTACCAATAATGCGAGAGACTTCGGACATCTAGCAAATTCAAGAGTACGATTTTTTTATTTGACGCAGCATTTCAATGAAATAGACAAACGAGTAAAATAGAGAATCAAACCTCTCTTAACCTTCCATTTGCGAAAGTTTGTCTTCCAGGCTGTCCTGACTGTCGTTGGCATCGGTCAGATTGATGGTGTCGTTGGTTTGCGACAGCTCAATAACAGAATCGCTCAGGTTATCGCTCGTCGATTTCTGCACCTCCAGCACGTCATTCGACGACTCGAAAATCGTCTCGGAAAGATCCTGGGTGTCCAGCGACAAAGGTTCGCCCTCGGACGGCTCAGACTGATTCTCTCCTTGCGTAATGCTCACCTGTACAGGCTCTTCCACTTCGGGATCCAACTTAATTTCCTCCTGCGCGACCTCAACTTCCGTCGTAGTCTCCTGCTTGACACTGTCCTCGTTACAATCCATCTGCATATCGCAGTCTTGGCCAATCTGCTCGTCAACCTCCATCGGTGAGTCGGTTGTCTCCAGCTTCGCAGGCACATTTGATGTGTTTATATCTGATGCCGCGATGCCGGAAATTTGCGTGAGGTTGCTCAGCACAGTCTCTTGCATCTTCACCACGTTGTCGGTAGTCTCCAGGATGCTGCACAATTCGCGACTCATCTCCTCCACTTCCGACGTTTCGCCAGGTTTTACGATCATGTAACGCTTGTTCGAATATACCTTGTTGCTCGAAATCGTCGGACCCTTCTTCGAGGCCGGTGTGCTGTTTGTGGTAGTAGTGTTGAAGCTGCTGCTGCCGCTGCTGCTGGTGGTGATTGTCGTCGTTGTTTTCGACGCGTTTTGGATTTCCTTCTGAACATTCTCCAATGTCTCTTCTACGGTAGATTTCTCTTCATCCTTCATTGATTCTTGCTCAACGTCATTCTTTACTTCTTGAGTCGGATTAATCTTCGTCGTTTCTGTTTCCACATCGTCATTGTATTCTCGCTCCTCGTCATATATGCTCTGCTTCCGTTTCACGAATACCCTCTTGAGCGGCAGCTGCTGCTCATCTTCGGATTCATCGTGCCGTTCCGGCAACATCTCATCAATCACCTCGTAATCTTGCTGCGCCTTCCTTGCTTGAAGCTCCTCGATTTTCAACCTCTGTTGCTCGACTCGCTTCTCCAGTTGTTCCAGTTTCTCCTTGGTCTCCTGATCCTGACCTGAGGAAATCACCTGCGTCTTCTGCGAAGAGATCGAGCTCTTCGGCGTGCTTATAGCTCCGCTGCTGGGCGAGGTGGAGGTCTTCAGCTCAAATTTCTCGTTCAGAATGCTGGTATCGGCTGCTTTTTGACGTTGCTCCGTGGATTGCAGTACCGCTTGCATCAAGCTGCTTTGATTTTTGTCGTACGGTCGCTTCACCACTACTCTCTTCACTACGTTGCCAGTCGGTAATTTCGCCAATTCTGCAGGATCTATCGCCGTGCCGTCCGGATTCATGATGACTTCGCGGGTAGTATCGCCCTGCCGAATGATTCTACGAACAATCACGCGCTTAACTTTGTGCGAGCCCGGAGTGCCACTTATGCTGGTGTCTCCATCCTTGATACCGGATGTGCTGACCGGTGTTGCTTCACTACTGCTTCCTCCCGCTGGCTTCCTCAGCACGATTCTTTTAATCACTTTAACCGTATTAACGGCTTTCGGAGTAGACGTAACAATCTCTGTCTTATCGTTATCCTTGCGAGTCTCCTGAGATGCAGTTTGCGATCTCGTCACTGGTGATGATGCGTCTTTAGACTGATCCTGACCGGGGGATTGCTGATGCTTCAACGGAATCTTGTGTTCCTTAAATACAGAGGCAACGATCTTCTGCACCTGCTCCTCGGTCTCGTCTACGCGGCCGCTCTTGACATTATCATCCTTGCTCTGTGACGAAGAACCTTTCAAATTGCTCTGAGAACCGGTAGCAGCGCCCTGCTTCACGGTCTTTTGCTCTTGAATATCTCGACGTTGGATCGGCATCAAAGTCTTGATGGTCTTCTTCACCATATTACCGTCCTTGCCGCGGACGTAGACCACCTGGTGTTCCTTGCGCTCTTCCTTCTCCTGCTTTTCGGGTTTCTCTTCCTTCTCTTCTCTATCATCATCTTCTTCTTCCTCCTCTTCACTCTCCGAAGGTCTAGGCGGCTTCGGCAGTTTCTTCGCAATATATGCCGGCGGTGTGTAGTCGTCGTCCGAGTACTGATCCTCTTCTTCGTCCTCTTCTTCCTCCGAATCTAGCTCGATGGACTTGTTTTTGTTGTCGGGCTGCAGACCGTCCGGGCCCATCTTCTCGCCCGCCTCAATGTGCTGCTTGATATGAGTGACATAGTCGGCGCGATTACGACAGGACTCCTGGCAGACGTCGCATGTGAGACCCATTCCCGTGCGCTTCGTGTGCGTCAGCTGATGCACTTCCAAACTCTCTTTACGCTTAAACGCCTTACCGCAATCCTCACACACGTGACGTTTCTCGACGGAGTGGGTGCGCATGTGTCTCGTCAAATGATGCGACAGCAAGAACGTGCGCGGGCACAGTTTACACATGAATGGCCGGTGACCGGCGTGCGTGGATAGATGTCGAGCTAATTTAGTGCTAGTGTGGAAGGCTTCCTTGCAGTAGTCGCAAACGAATGTCTTATCCTCACTGTGCTGCATCTCATGCCGTTCCAAGCCCTGTTTGTACTGGAAGCGCTTGTTGCAGATGTTGCATTGGAACGGTTTATCCTTTTTGTGCATCGCATCCTCGTGCTTCTCGAGTTCCTCCGTAGTGAAGAATTCGCGATCGCAATGCTGGCAAGCGTAGCGAGCCTCATCCCGATGCACCTTCTCGTGACGTTGCAGCAAGTTCAGCCGCGAGAATTGCTTCTGGCAGACCGAGCACGAGAACGGCTTCTCCTCCGAATGTGTACTCATATGCTTGCCAAGGTCATATTTGGTGAAGAAGTGCCGTTCGCACTCGGTGCACTTGTAGTTGCGATCGCGATGCGCGCGCTGAATGTGCAACGCCAGAGCTTGACGCAGGGGGAATGTGCGATCGCACTGATCACACGCGTGCACTCTGATCTCTCCGGGCTCTAGTTTCCTCTCTTCCTTGGTATTGTTTGCCCTTTCTTCTTCCTGTTCCTCACCCTCGCTGCCTCCGTCCTGTTCCTCTTCGTAAAGATCATGACGCTCGTTAGACTTCTCTTTCTTTTCATTCTGTCTTTCCCTTTCTCTTTCTCTTTCCCTCTCTCTAGTCTCGCGTCTCTCTCTGGTCTCTCTCTGGTTATCGTTATCAGAACGTGGCTTCTTGGCGCTGTCATGTGGCGATCTAGTTTCAGCAGGTCTCTTAGTGCCGATCTCTACCGGTGGATCGTTGGGGATGGGTGGAAAGGGTCTGGGCAATACCCCAGACAGAGGATAGTCTCGCAACGCTTCGTCAGCCTTCTTGCATTGCAATTTGAATTTATACGAGCGGTCCAGATTCCAACGACACATGCTGCAAATCATTTGTGGCATCCCATCCGCGGCGTAAACCTGTCGAAAATAAGTTTGCGAAAGTTCGTTAACGATGAGATCTTCATATGTCGGGAATCCGGAAAGGAGTTTCTTCGGCATTGGAGATGCAGGAGAGGTTTCATTGCTGATCGATTTCGTAAAGCTTATAAATTTCAGGAGATGTAGGAGAGGTTTCATTGCTGAGCATATCAATTTCGTAAAGCTTATAAATTTAAAGTTATGTGATATATAATATACAAACGTACAGAATTATATTAAAACTGTATATGTGTATAATACACACATAAAATTAATTAAATTTATCTCACTCCATTGATTTGAAAAGATACTTTATTTGGAAGAAATTGTAAGAGAAATAACATAATATGTATTATATCTAAACAAAGATCATTTTCTTATTTAATCATTCAAGAATAAAATAAATAAAAAATTTTATTATTTATTTTATTCTTTAATGATTAAATAAGAAAATGATCTTTGTTTAGATATAATACATATTATGTTATTTCTCTTACAATTTTTTCCAAATAAAATATCTTTTCAAATCAATGGAGTAAAATAAATCTAATTAATTTTATGTGTAAAAACAAATTTAGTATATCAAATAAAAGTTTTATAAGGCAAATAGGAATTGTAGATGAAAAGAAATAATAGTTATAATTTCTTTTCATCTACAATTCCTATTTGCCTTATAAAACTTTTATTTAGATAAAATTTTTTATAATTGTAAATAAATAATATGTATAGAATATACGAATGTGTAATTCTTAAAAAATTATGTATATATAAATTACACATCATATATATCATATAAAATATAAGAATTTATACAAATATTATAAAAATTAAAAAATCAATTATATTATTGAGATTTCATTAAATTATACATCAAAAATCAAATCAATATCATATTAAAGATCAAGTATCATTTCAATAATCAAATATAGTATATCAATAATCAAATATAGTAAAATATATAACATATACAGCAGTTAAAAAATGATATAGAGATAAATGAAATTGCAACATTCAATTAACAGATACATATACAATAGCAAACACACATTAATAAAATGTAAGAAATGCATGGTTTAAATTATTAGAGATAAGAAAGAATAAAATATCTCTTTAACAAATTATTAGATAAAGTAAATTTGATTTTCTATTTATTGTGCGCAAATTTTCAATATCCACACTTAGATATAAAAAATATATATCATAAGCGATGAATATATGAATAAATGAGATTGCAACATTCAATTAACAAATACATATACAAAGCAAACACACATTAATAAAATGTAAGAAATGCATGGTTTAAATTATTAGAGACAAGAATGAATAAAATATCTCTTTAACAAATTATTAGATAAAGTAAATATGATTTTCTATTTATTGCGCAAATTTTCAATATCCACACTTAGATATAAAAAATATATATCATAAAGTGATGAATATATGAATAAATGAGATTGCAGCATTCAATTAACAGATACATATACAATAGCAAACACACATTAATAAAATGTAAGAAATGCATGGTTTAAATTATTAGAGACAAGAATGAATAAAATATCTCTTTAACAAATTATTAGATAAAGTAAATATGATTTTCTATTTATTGTGCGCAAATTTTCAATATCCACACTTCGATATAAAAAATATATATCATAAAGTGATGAATATATGAATAAATGAGATTGCAGCATTCAATTAACAGATACATATACAATAGTAAACACACATTAATAAAATGTAAGAAATATGCATGGTTTAAATTACTTATAAGAATAAATAAAATATCTCATTAACAAATTATTAGATAAAGTATTAAAGCGATGAATATATGAATAAATAAATATATTTTATCATTAAATCGGTGCTCAATTTAAAGTTATAAAAATTCATTAAATAAAATGAATTAAAAAACACATGAATAATAAAAATAATATACTTTACTAACAGGACCAGTGAGAAATAAGGTTAGTTTATAAAAATTATAAAAATTTCATTGAATAAAATAAACATTTTTACTTTTAAACTGTTTACTTACTAATGTAAACTTTCATGAAGAATTCTAAATGCAAGGTAGAGAAGAACAAATAAGAGTACATCCAGATAAAGGAGATAAAAAGAATTTAGCGCGGGAAGAGTCGATCATGCGTTGCGTCCTCTCCTCGTAAACTCTGACGTCAAGACGCCAGATCAGCCGGCAATTTTACTGTCCACGTTACCGATGTCACCACGCAGTCTCAATCCTCTATTCCCTCCCAACACAACAAACACCCCCCTTCGACTCGTATAACCCCCTATCTCATTCTCATTCATCGCTTCTAAATTCGAAATTCTCGATATAAGGATGGAGAGGGATGAGAGACTTGGGACAGCAAAAAGCGCGGTCATAAAAAATCGAGATATCGACTCGATGTCGCGGAGGAGATTATATATCAGGGGGGGGCAGGGGGAGGGGGGGGGCACTCACCTCGATGGCGACGCAGGACATGATCTGCAACGTGAGCGGCACCTGGAACGGCTTGTTGTGGTCGCGCTCGTAGATGAAGCTCAACGGCTCTGCTTCCGTCAGGCAAAAACGGCAGACGCGCCGCGAGCGCAGCGGCGACGGTCTATTCTCCATGTTTTCAGCAGCGGCTCCTCCGCTTCGACGACGGCGTGGCCCGCCTTCCCTCGGCGCTCGCAACTCTACTCGGAAAAGCCACGGGGGAACGTTGGCGTACTTGTTTTCGCGCGGGCAACTCACGGCTGGTTACTCCCCCGATTTGTTCGCTCGCCAGCCAGCTCGCTCGTTCGCTCGCTCGACTCGCTCGACGACGCCGAGCGTCGGTAAGCGTCGCGTCGCGCACTTCTTCTCACCGGAGTATAGCGAGTATCGCTGCCACGGCGCTATATAATGGCGGACAATCGCGGAACAGATTGGCCAAAAGTCGCGTGCCTCTCCTGCTGCTGCTGCTGCGTAGAGAAGACGCCGTCTGACTCTGGACAGCGGGTCTTTGCCCAGTGGCGCCGCGCAAACGTCGCCGGATAGCGAGGAGCGAAAAACTTGCGCGGTCAATAAAATAGGAAACGTTTGTCGCCGATCGATCGAGCAGGGCGATTAGTGTGAGTTTATTTGACAAGAGATGGCGCGATCATACTCTTATTTGTGGCATAGAAAGATTGTAGCGGACCAGTGTATTCGCGCTATTGCGCGTATGCACATACGAATTTTATTTGTACGTTCTTTCTGAAATAAAATTGTTTTCTTTTATTTTAATAATGAGAATTGTATAATATGTAGTAAAGATTTTTTATATGATTATTAATTATTTATGTATAGTTATTAATTATTGAAATTATTAAAATATTAAATAATTTAAATATTAAATAATTATTAAAATAACAATAATATTTTATATATTATATTAATTTCTTAATTACTTATTATTTGATATAAATCTAAAAATTTTTATATAATTTATATCTTACGTAATATATATATATATATATATATATAATAGCGACATATATCTTTTATATCTACACTGACAATGAGAGAATTTTCTCTTAGAATTTATCCTGAAAATCATGTGATAATCGTGGAACAACATGGTATGGAAAGAATTTTATAAGAATTTCTTTGATTAATATTTATCACAATAAAAATAATAATATCTATCACAATAAAATATAAAACATATTTAATTTTACTAAACTGCATAGTAAAATTAATCAAACATATTTTATATTTTATTGTAATAGATATTATTATTTATATTGTGATAAATATTAATCAGAGAAATTCTCATAAAATTTTTTCCATACTATATTGTCCCACGATTATCATAATTTTTAAGGTAATTTTTAAGGTATTCTAAGAGAAAATTTCTCTGTGTGCAGATATATCGCCTTATATATATATATTCTTATATTTAAATTTAAGATATCTATTTTTTAAGGAAAAAAAGACGCAATATTTTGTATAACTGTTATGCAACTAACATGAATAAATGAATAGAATACAATAAATAATGCACATTTTCATAGATAATGAAAAAAAATCTCCTAATTAAATTAATTAACTTCTATCGTAAATGTGTCTCACTTCAAATTATTTGAACGAAATAAAAATGAATAAATTATTATTCATAAGAATTATGACAACTAAATGAATAATTGTGTGTTAATGTTAAAATATAAAAATATAAAAATATTTTTAATCTATATAAAAATAATTTTTCTATAATTTCTTATTCTGCTAATTTTGTATCATTTTGTGTATTTTTAAGCATAAGAATAGTGTCCATTTCATTATGTTATCGATTAAATTATTTAACAAATTTATGATAAAATAGAAAAAAGTAAAAGGTTTTCTCTTTTTTTTTCTTTTCTTTTCATTGATTCCAGAAGATAGCAATTGAAGACAAATCGATTATCAAGCTTGCTACGATTTAACTTCACGCACGTGTCTGTTTCATTACACGTTTTAAAGATGCATATTTTAATTTTGACAATATGTACTCTTTTATATTTAATTAAATTTTAAAGACATTTTATTTTTAATACATGATTTTACTCGCGGTTTGAAATATGTGGCGATTTTTATGTAAATCGCAGCGACAATACAATCGCGATTTGGATGCTCTTCGCCGAGATATCGACACAAACGTGCATATTCAACCAGCAGAGGATCTATTGGAAAGTCTGCAAGTGGATCCTACACAGGGTTTATCAACGATTATTGCGAAAGATCGTTTGCGAGATCAAGGACTAAATGCACTGACCCCGCCGAAGAGACCCTCGGAGATCCTAAAGATTTTGCATCACTGCTGCGGAGGATTCGCTTTGCTAACATGGGTGACAATTTTCGGAAATTTTCAACTATCTCATGCAAGCGCGTATTTTTAGAAGAAATTAAATTTAGAAGAAAGAAATTAAATTGAAATAAAAAAAATATCTTTGGCAAATATATTTCTGGCAATTTCCTTGTCTCGCGCATTGTTTAAGAGTCACAGAAATTTTTATTTTTTGAAATAATCTTTATATCTCATCTCTATTCTTTTATTTTTTTTTGCATTCTTATTATATAAATATATTTCTTAATTTTGTAAAAATCTTATTTATGTAAAAATTAAATCTAAAGTTTAAAGAAAGACTTTCAAAGATTCATCAAAATGTGACAAATTTCAAGGTGGCTGCGACTTTATGCTTTGGCAATTATTTTCTGGAGTTGGAAACTTACGGTGAAGCGTCCGAGTATCATCTCTGGCTTGGTCTGGTCCTGATCCTGCTGATCCTGGTTACCGGCATGTTTAGTTATTATCAGGACTTTAAGAGCTCACGCATCATGGACTCGTTTTTGCAAATGGTACCGCAATGGGCCAAGGTTTTGCGAGACGGCGAGAAAAAGGAGCTATCAGTGACCGAGCTGGTGGTCGGGGACATCGTCCTGCTGGAGACCGGTGACCGGGTGCCCGCTGATATTAGAATCCTGGAATGTCAAGGTGAGATGAGGTGAGATTCTGCCACCACACAGACAGCATGAGACTTCTTGTTTCCTTGTGAATAAAAAAACAAGAATCTCCTTTCTCCTCGTTCGATCGACACTCGCGTCGATTTCTCGTTTTATTCAATCTTTTATCGAAAAAAGATAGAGAAGTATTATTTGGAAAAAACATATATACATATAAACGCGAAATTGTATATTATTGAAGAAATTCAATTTTTAAAGAATTAATATATTCTTCTAATTATTGATAAAATATCGCAATACAAAAGAATTAACCAACTCTTCTAGAATTTCGCTTTAATATAGTATACCGTATATATAGCATAAAATTCTAAATTTTGTCGTTTAATTAAATATTTATTTAATTCATTAATTAAATACTTTTCGTTTTAACGAAGGTTTGAAGGTCGACAATGCATCGATTACGGGTGAATCGATACCATTGATACGAACAGCTAATATTCCTCAAACCGGAAATATTATTCACGCGAAAAATATGGTATTCTTCTCCACAAACATCGTGGAAGGTACTGTATAAAGAAATAAAAGCTTTTTACTAAAATAAAATGCAATTTAAGGAGAAAAAAAGAGAATCTGTAAAAATATACAAGCACATATAGCACAAAGCATATACAGAATGTTGATAAATTTTTTATTCAATTAAATTGTTTTATTTTTTATTTTATTTTAAGAAGTGTGTTAAATAATTAATCTAAAAAATTTCGCTGGGCAATTTTTACACCGCTAAAAGTTTTTATTCGATTCAAATAAATTTTCACCATTGTCAAGTTAGTCGTCATTTATTTAAGGTGTCGGAAAAGGCGTTGTAGTGGCTTGCGGCGATCATACCGTGATGGGAAGAGTGGCCAAGCTAACTTCGAGACTATCATCTCGACCTACGCCGCTCTCCAAGGAGATTCATCGTTTTATGAAAATAATCTCGTGCTGGGCCGTCTTTCTAGGGGTTTCGTTCTTCTCCATATCCGTAGCAATGAATTACAATTGGGTCGACTCGGTCGTGTTTCTGATCGGCATCATCGTGGCGAACATGCCGGAGGGCATTATCGCCACGATGACGGTCAGTCTGACCTTGACCGCCAAGAGGATGGCCAACAAGAACTGCTTGGTAAAGAATCTCGAGGCTATCGAAACCCTGGGATGCACCGCCGTTATTTGCAGCGACAAGACCGGCACCCTCACGCAAAATAAGATGACTGTACGATCGATTTTCTTTTTTTTTTATATTGAAAAAATCTTTTGCAGAAATATATCTATGTGTGATTCTTTATCATTTACATATTACGATTAACATATATTTTATTTATGTTATATAATTATTCTATTATATTTGTAATCAATTAATATTCTATTAGATTAATTATCACACATTCACGTCTTATTTATTTTTTTTACTGCACTCTTATACAGTAGACACAATTTTTTACTAGTCCTGCGTTTTGTTTTATCTATATTTTATTTTGAATATGTTTCTCTTTGCAACGAGTAAAGATTGCACGGTGTGTTATTCTTTATGTAATCAACGTTTCTCTCGCCTCGACATCCATCTTTTAATGTTTCGAGTGTACGATCGAATTTCTTTCATCATGCGATTGCGCGACTTCAGGTACGACACGTGTGGTACGACGGCCAGCTGTGCGAGGTGATGGCGTCGGACACGTGGCGGAAATATGCCAGCAGCCCGGGTTTTGAGAATTTAGCCAGAGTGACGAGTCTCTGTAATCGCGCGCAATGGGCACCGATGCCAAATGAAGACAAATTTTTGGCGTTGAATAAAAGGAAGATCCTGGGAGATGCTTCAGACGCGGCTTTGCTGAGATGCATGGAGATCCTCGTGAAAGGGGGAGCTAATTCCTTCAGGAAGGATTATGTCAAGGTGAACATGCCCGATCGATTGCGCAAGAAATTGAAATTATTATTTAAAATATCATAATTGTAAATATTTTTAAAATATATAACAAATGTCAGCTCTTTAAATTTTAAATGTAATTCAATAGATTTTATTAATTTTTCATTTTCAATTTAATTCAAAGAGATTTTAAATTGGACTTTTCGATTTATTTGAATAAATTTTATTTTTAATTTAGAATTTTTAAGTTATAATTAATCCTAATAAATCCTACGCAATTAAAATAAAAAATTTATATATATATGGTTATTAATATTTTTATGATATGAGACTTAAATGAATTTTTAGATATTGGAGATTCCCTTCAATTCGACAGACAAGTTCCAAGCGAACGTGCACTTCTTTCGCGGCAAACATCTCGTGTGTTTCAAAGGTGCTCCCGAACGAGTTTTGGAGCGTTGCTCAACTGTGGCATTCGGTAACGAAACTAAGATTCTGGACGAGGAGACAAGAATAGCGTACACAAAATCCTGCTACATTCTGGCGAACAATGGAGAACGCGTTCTCGGCTTTGCCGATCTCGAACTCTCGACCGAAATCTTTCCCGTAGATTATCACTTTGAAGCCGATACTCCGAATTTTCCGCTTGAAAACTTGAGATTAGTATGTATCTCAATTCGCATCCTTTTAACAAATTTACTAAGCGTGGACTTTAAATTTTTTATTTTGAAACAATTTTTTATTATAAAACCTAAACATAAAAAGTCTTTGAATAATAAAATCTTATTTTTGCAACAAGAAATATTTCAAACCGAAAGACTGAATATTTAAAAATCTTAGGAAATGAAATCTGATTTTTAAGATCAGAAGTGTTTTTAGTACTTAAAAATATCTCGAGGATTAAACTTTTTTGTATGAATATTGATATTATCTAAAAATTTTTAATCTAATTCTTGGAAAAAAAAAATTCTAATTTATCTTTAATTTAAATTTTCTTAATTAACGGAATGTATTTCATTCTTTAGATCGGCCTGATCTCCATGATGGATCCACCGCGGCCAACTGTTCCTGATGCCGTGTACAAGTGTCGTCGCGCCGGCATCAAGGTCATGATGGTGACCGGCGATCATCCCGACACCGCCAAGGCAATCGCCAAGTACGTTGGCATCATCACAGACCACGATGACAATGACAGTCCCAACAACGATTCCAGAAAACGCCACATCGTAGTGACGGGTTCCCAGTTGCGAGATCTATTACCGGAGCAGCTGGACCAGCTGATCAAAAGATATCAGGAAATTGTCTTCGCTAGAACGTCGCCAGTGCAGAAACTACAGATCGTTGAGAGCTGTCAACGATTGCATCTGATCACTGCGGTCACCGGTGACGGTGTCAACGATTCCCCGGCTCTGAAGAAGGCCGACATCGGCATCGCCATGGGCATCGCAGGTGTTAATTTGTATTTTTCATAAAAATATAGATGCACAGAAGATATAAAAATGTCTCTATTAAGATGCGAGAAAGTATCATTGAAAATTTATCAGAGTTCAAAGAGAATCACGCGTTTGAATTCTTTAATTCTAGTCAACAATCGCACCATCTCACGTGATCTAACTTTAATTGTGATTGTCAGGATCCGATGTGAGCAAACAGGTGGCGGATTTGATATTATTGGATGACAATTTCGCATCCATAGTGACAGGCATCGAAGAAGGCCGACGGATCTTTGACAATTTGAAATCGAGCATCGCGTACACGTTAGCGAGCAACGTGCCGGAAATAACGCCTTTTCTAGCGTTTGTCGTCTTCGGAATTCCCTTGCCACTTGGCGTGATTTGTATCTTATGCATCGATCTGGGAACGGATATGTGGCCCGCGATTTCTTTAGCTTACGAAAAGTCTGAATCAGACATTATGTTGAGGTATTAAATTATGTATCAAATGTAAAAACAAAATTTATTTCGATATTAAAGAATTAGTAGTATTTTTAAGTTATAAACATTTAAGATTTTACAAAACTCCTTAAAAATTCTATTCTTCGTTTAATTCAGAATAAATTTAAATTAATCAAAATTTAATTCAAGATTTAAATTACATAAAAATGTCTCTGAAATTAAATGTCAAATAAGATACACCTAAATATTAAATTATCTAATTTTATCTCTTCTCTCTCTCTTCTTATTAATTTCTCAGAAAACCTAGGATACCTCACAGCGATCATTTAGTCAGCCGACGTTTGATTTTCATGGCATACGGCCAGATTGGCGTAATCGAGGCGTGCGCGGGTTTCTTCACTTATTTCGTGGTAATGGCGGAACATGGTTTTCTACCAAAACGATTACTGGGTCTAAGACCGCAGTGGGACAGTCCAGCAGTGAACGACCTGGAGGACAGTTTCGGTCAAGAATGGACCTACGAGCAACGCAAGATTCTCGAATACACCTGCCATACCGCCTTCTTCGTCAGCATCGTGATCGTCCAATTGACAAACGCGATGGTCTGCAAGACTCGTCGCAACTCATTGCTGCGCCAAGGTATGAACAACTGGACTCTGAATCTAGGTCTGCTCCTTGAGATCATTTTGGCCTGCCTGGTGTGTTACGCGCCCTACATGGACCGCATCCTGAAGACGTACCCTCTAAAACTGGAGTGGTGGCTACCCGGAATACCATACGCTATCATCATTCTGATTTACGAGGAACTGAGAAAGTGGTGGATCAGAAGAAACCCGGACGGCTGGTGGGATAAAGAAACCTCATACTAGGTGAGATAGAGAGAAATACCGCATAAGAAACAAATGGAGATTGAAAAGAGTAAAGAAACGATTAATCTAATCTTTTCAAAAATTCGAACATATTGATCTGAAACCTTAGATAAATATAATTAAAAAAGTAATTATTATTAATGGCAGAATTATTTTTTAATGTTACGTTTTAATTTTTAATTTGCAAAATTTTTTGTCTGTACAAATTTAATAATATTTGTTTAATTTTGAAATATTGATGCAATTATAATATAATATAATATTTTGGATATATAAATATTTGTTTTTACAAGTTGTTTTCAAATAAATAGTATCTAAGGAATAAGATCTATTTATGTTGTTGAAAGAGATGTAAGAAAGATGTTGCAATATTACATTCTCTGACAAGATGCATCAAACAAAAAAAATAATTGTTTCTAAATGGCAACCTTTCGCGACTCTATATTTTCCATAGTCGTGATCATACTCGAGATTACGATGAAAGCAACTCTTCACCTTTCTAAATAAATTACCGCAAATAATAATCATACATCAACAAAATGTGTTCGTGAAATTATAATGATATTGACAAAATCAAAATCTTTATCGACAATTTCAAAATGTATAATTAATAATATACATTACAATACATAAATGTACAATAATATATCTCGAATATTTAACGCAATTAAGTGAATTGCCTTATTAAATTACTAAACATATATTTCAGAATATATTTTTGAATAATTTTTCATTCCATTTTTTCATTTGAAAATAATTTAAAAATGAAAAAAATTAATTGATTAATATTTTATGTCTATCTTATATTCATCTATTGATATTAAAAGCTCAATAAATTTGACAACAAATGAATTGATAATTACGACCTTAATTGTTAATAAAAATTGCTTAAATAAATTTAAAAAAGAATAAAAACTTCTTAAACAAAGCTTAATTTGTAAAGCAATAAATAAAAACGTTATTATCATTGATTCAGTAGTATTATTATTCGTTCATCTCAAAATTGCTACATAACAAGTAACAATATGAATACGAAAACTGAAAGCAAGAGGAGAAGAAACTGGAATTTCATGTCGTTTTTTCGAGAGACATTTGCATCCTAAAAATATCTTAGAGGCAAATGAATGCTAAGATTATCTTTTTCGAGATTATACTGTTTATATATAGATATAATCTATAGAGTATTCTCCACGTGTGATATGCGTTGTTTACATTTTACTTTGTGAATTTGCATTGTACACAAATTAATATTTTTCAATGTTTAATTAGATTTAATAAAATTTTTAACTGAATATTTTCCTATATAAAAGTACGAATTACATATATAATACGTATATATAATTAAAAATAATTTAGCAAAATAAAAAATATATAAAATATATTCTAATTAATTTATATACATGTAATATTATAGAAATGTATATTATTAATTACATTTGAAAATTATCGATAAAGATTTTGTCAATATCATCACAATTTCGCGAAATATTTCACGAATACACTTTGTTGATGTATGATATACAAAAGTCAGTGTATGTATAAATGTTTATTTTGAGATGACTATTGATTAAACTTGATGTCAGTAAAAATATAGTCGATCAAATATTTGCCAATGCTTTCAATGTATAATTTGTACATAATATACAACTCACAAGATGATCTGAAAAGTGATTAGTGTGTCAGAGTTTAATGTACTAGCAAATATACGTATATGTATGTGTACGTATAAAAGATTGGCAGTTCTCCATAGAATTCTATGTAGTCACCAAGTGTTGTAACTTCATGGAGGGTAAAGTGGGGGCCGCATATAAGGCCCCGACGGCTGTCCGAGTGGGCCCAGTAGTCTCTAGTCATCAATTCAATCGCATTACCACGACTGGATCATCACACAAAGTGACATCACTCTTTCTCTTTCTCTTAATCAACGTCATCCTTCGTCAGGATGAAGACGAAGATCTTCTTTCTTTTGATTTGTCTTGGTGAGCTCTTATCACGATTTATGTCATCGGGTTCAAGTGAAATCGAACTATGATATTATATTATATATTGCTAAAACTTTATATACTGTTTATTATATATTGCTAAAATTCGAAACAAAACTAATTTTTTTGTAACTGTTTAAATTCCTTTTTCTTGCTATGAAAGCGTACATAAAAATGTTACAATAACATCTGTTTACCTCTCTGCAAAAGAGATTGCATGTCTTATCTTTACTTATTTAATAATTTTAAAATATTTAATTTAAAATAATTAATTTTGAAATTTTTTAGCATGTGCCATATGTAGAACATATATATAAAAATTTATAAATTATTTCACGTATATTTATTTATATATCTGGTAAATATAAATTTTAAACTACGATAAAAAATTAACAGTTAACAGAAAACAATATAAATAATATATATAAAATATATTATTATATTATATATTATATTAAAACAGCAAACAATATTTTCTATTTATATTTTATATTATTTTTATACTTTCTTCTTGTTTTTTATTTTATTTAGGTGTGTTTTATATTATTGATAAAATAACTTTAAAGCAGCTTTAAGATCTTTTTATGAAATTTAATTAAAAATAAAAAGATATGAAGGAAAAGAGATTTTCAAGAATAGACGCGTCTATTCAGAATTGTTCACTGACTATTATTATTTGGTTAAAAATGTTTGTCGAGTCGAAATCTACCAGAGATACGTTCGAAAGCTATCAAGCTGAACCGATTGAGCGACATTAAAGTTCTGGGCGATTGAATGTACATATGGAAGCCCGACCACTTTCTCGCTTTCTTCGCTCGAGCTCGCGAGGTCGACCGGCATTTCTTCAGGGACGCAGACGATGTGCCGCCTTGAAAACGCGCCAAGAGACCAGTCGACCCTCTACCTTAACATTCACATTCTTTTTTCTTTCTTAACTCCCCTTTATTTTTCTTTTATTGAACAACTTGTGACACAAAGCAGTCAACAGATTCGAAGAGTTTGAAGAACTTAGATCTTGAAGAATTTTAGATCAATAATAGTTCGATTCTATAGATTATATAGATTTGTTTTGACAAAAATCAGATTCAATTTTATATCATCTTCTTTTGCTAATTTTATATATGTATCATTAGTTTTTAAGAGATATATAATATTTTTCTTTTTTCAAAAGTTTTTTGTTTTCCTCAATTACAATAAAAATAGTACATTTAATAAATATTTCAAACAATAATGTAAATCACATGGATTACAGTCTAATTTTTCGGCATATTAATATAAAGTAGCATTAAAAAATAATTTTAAACAATTTTAAACACCTCAGTCGACAATACTTTTCATTGTTCTGTGATATCTTTTATATTATATATTTTTGTTCATTTCTTTTCTCTTTCCAGGGGCCGTTACTGCTCTGACGAGAAAGCAAGAAGCTGCAGAGCAGAGTCGCCGAACAGCCGCTTTGGCAACGACGACGAAGAAAAAGCAACCAACCGTAGAGGAGGAATACGAGGACGATGAAGAGCTTCTAGATCAATGCCCTGAGCCCAATGGTTATTTTCCTGATGCGGAACAATGCGACAAGTATTACGACTGCAGAGACAACAAAATAACGGAAAAACTCTGCCCCGATGGTCTCGTCTTCAATGACTTCAGCCCGCAACACGAGAAGTGCGATCTGCCTTTCGGTATCGATTGCTCGAAGAGGCTTAAGCTACGTAAGCTACGAGCCACTTTATTTTTTATAATACATAGTAATTCGCGAAATAGATCAACACACTTAATGCTGATATACAAGCTATAAAAATTTGACTTTCACTTGTAATTATACTTACTTAAAAAAAATGTATCTCTACCAGAGAACTACTACTCCATTTCTATATATTCATCCGTCTCATAGAAAAGCCACAACCGTCGGCACACTGTCCCCGCATGCACGGTTACTTCGCTCACGAGGATCCTAGGAATTGCGACACCTTCTACTACTGCGTGGAGGGCAAGTTCAATATGATCACTTGTCCGGATGGTCTGGTCTTTTCCGAGAAAACCGGCATTTGCAATTGGCCGGACGAGGCGCAGAAGAAGGGTTGCGGTTCTCGCGAACTCTTCAACTTCACCTGTCCAAAGGTCGACGACAGCGTGGCCGCGACGCATCCGCGTTATCCCGATACCGAGGACTGTCAGTATTTCTACGTGTGCATCAACGGTGAAATACCGAGACGAAGCGGATGCAAGCTCGGCCAGGCGTTCGACGAACGCACCGGGAAATGCGATTGGGCCAGGAAGATACCCGAATGGTATCTGAATTATATATTCTACAGAATTTAACTTTCATGTAAAGTAACAAAAGTAGATGATCCTAAACTATGTGATATAATTTAAAGTAGCTCAAAATATAAGCATGAGCTTTCTTTCTCTATAAAAAAATCGCTCTATTTTTGTCGCTCTTGAAGCTATACCTCTATTAAACTCTTCAAAATAGTTAATTAATTCAATTAACAAACATATTTCATATATTCTTCAATTTTGTAATTAAGCTTGTAATTAATCATATATTTCTCATTTTCTTATTGCTAAAAATATAAGCGCATATAATTAATTATATATAGGCGTATATAATAAATAAGCATATATATAATTCAATTACAGCAAAGACTGGTATAAAGATCAACTGACTGACGAAGAACTAGACGCCTTGGAGAATCCACCGCCGAAGCCTAAACCTACTGGTGGACCAAGTAGAAGAAAAGGCAGCAGGCCAACCTAAGAGTAGAGTGTTATGTCCTTAGATTATATTTGTATAGGTCTTTAAGTCCTTTTATCTTTAAACCGCTTCATTGTACGATAAACTTATTAAACTCTTTACTATATTATATAAATTCGCTTTTTTCAAAATATATACATATTTAATCCTATATAAATCTTAAATTTTTGAAAAATTCATTTAAAAAGAAAATCATGATCTTCGTACTGCAAGTAATTTAAGATATATCAATTATAATTGTAACAAAGATTATTTATTCAAGTCCTTATTGGAATCAATTTTATACATGAAAATTATAATTATATTTTGCAAATAATTATGTTTTTATGTGTCTATAAAAGTTATTATATTTGTAATATTTATATCTCTAGCAATTTACTTTTTCGATTTCAAAATATTTTTTTATTTCTTTCTTTCATAAAATCGATATTCCGCTAATAAATCCATTTGCCTAGATAATAAAATCAAGGAATTCAGAATTCTTCCGTAAATAAATAAATTCCGATCGCATGTTAAATTTGCGTGACCAGTGAAAGTGGGATATTGACCGACGTTCCTTGCATTTCTCACATTGGAAACGTTTCCGAAATCCAGCTCTAACGTAATGCTTTCGTAAGCACGAAGGATAGTGAGATGAAAATCATTTACGTAAACCGAAGAGCATGTTAAAACATTGACATTAATTGCGAGCGAAATGCTATAGACAAGGAAATACTTATAAATAGCTATATATTAAACATAATAACAATAAATATTAAACGGTATATTTTATTATTATATATTACATATTATTTTATTAACTTTCTATAAAATAAAATTTAGTTTTATACTACTTGTTTCATTAGCAAATAATTAAAATAAAATCTCATGAACTTTAAGCGAATCAATTATCGCGCGAATCTCATTACAATTTTTATTTTTCCATGGAAAAACATCGGAAAACATTGTAGAGAGCAAAACAGAAAGAGTGGAGATTGCTATACATCTCAAAAAATGTAATTCAATGTCAAAACACATTAAATATTACAGTAGCAATAAAATATTAGTTGCAATAAATATTATGGTTGCAATAAAATATTGTAGTTACGATATATATCCCACCAAAAATCATTAATTCTTATCATATAAAATAATTAAAATAAGTATATAATATTTCTAATTGATATGATTCATAGTAAATCAATGGGAAATAGATAGTTATATGTTAATAATTGAGAGAAAAGAGAAAGAGGAAAAACAAAATTGTTTGGTTTGTTTTTCATTAATATAATTTTTTAATAAATAAGAAAGTAGGCATTAATTAAAAGTAATGAAAAAGATGTAAATAAGCAAATAATTAAAATTGCATATTTAATATTTTATATTTTTATGTGAAATATATATTTTGTAAAACATGTTTAAAAAATTTTGCATAAAATTTTCTACTTTTTTGACATTTTACACATGAAATGTTTTTAAGATTTAATATTTTATATCATCACATAGATGCATATAGCTCTAATTTATTGTTAATATTTTAGTGTAACACTAACAATTTTCGATTAATATCTCGGCTAACAGACAATAATAACAATGTCTCAGTTTTTTCAGAACAATCAAAGCGAGAGTGAAGGTGAATGTTAAACGGTAGTTATAAGAGAAGAAAGTCTAACAAAAGGCTGTTTCCTGGTCAACCACAATCAACGATGCGTAGTTAATATCTTCTTTCGAAGTCATTTAGAAATGGGAGGAAACGATATTTCCAAATATTAATGCTTTTTCCAAATATTAGGACTGTTTTTTCTTCATTTTGCGTTTTTTATTTTTCCAGAAATTACAGGAAAATGATATTTTTAAAAAGATAAAACTTTTTTGTTTTATTTCTATATTATTTCAAATATTAAATATATTTTCTATATATCCTTACTTGTCTAAGATACTTTTTTACTAGAGTATAATAAAGTTCTTTCTACTTGTCCATTTGACTTGTATAAAATTAATATGATGCTCGTAAAAAAGTGTGATTGAAATATTGGCAAAATTGCTTTTTTTCTCCGTTGGGATTTGACTTAACGCTACTTCCGGCCGTTTATCCGTCAGTGTCGGGTATTGCGATTTACATTTTTCTCCTTGAAGAAAAACGCGACGAAGGACGTCGAGGTGAGAGCGCCGAAAAGAGAGAGAGAGAGAGCAAAGTTAAAAGTATATTTTCTCTATCTCTCACTCTCGTTTCCCTTCCCTTTCTTGTCTCCTCGATTTTCATTCTCGACCAGTGTCCGTCGATGAAATGTGATGGCGAAAGTGGGATTTGTCTGTAATATAGTGGGGATCCATCGGGTATAGCCAGCCGGCGAGTAGCCGAAGAACTGCAGTTTCGCGAGAGCAACGTCATTCCAAAGAGGGGCCAAAAATTAGATAGCCTAATATTTTCGTACGTCCGTTATAGTGAATCTCAGTGCAGTCTAGGATCATCTCGCGATAGAAAAGCATAAGACCGGAAGAATGTTCACGACCGGAATTGTCACGTTGCTAAGCGTGATCGTGCTGACACGTGAGTATCGATTATTGAATTATCAAATGGGGGAAACAAATAAAGCCTTCTAAAAAAATAATAAAAATTAATTTTTGCATCGCGTTATTATAAAAAAATTATAAACTTATATAATTTCTTGCGTTGTTAAAAAATTAATTATTATTATTTTTAAAATTTATAAAATTATTCGTAAAATATATTATGATATCAATATCATCTATTTATTTAAATATTATTTTTTATTATTACATTATCACTATGTCATTGTCATTATTATATTATCATTCTATTATATACAATATCATTATAAAATATTATTGATTCAGAATATTAACATTGATACAAAATATTATTGAATTAATTATTTTATTCATTATAATTTGATGTTTTTTATAGAAAATTTTAAATTTGGAAAAGTAAAACTCTATAAAATAGATATTGTTCTTTAGACATTTTCCCCTGAATTTCTATTTACTTTTAAAATATAATAATTATTGCAGTATAACATAATTTCGGAAGCAAGAAGAAGACTGAATACTTTAAAGATTATATTCAAATCTATTATTTACATTTTTATGAATTATTTCAAACATCAAATGTATGTATGTGTTAGTGAATTATTTATTCCTTGATAGAATCGAAAGAAAAGAGGAAAGAATGCGAAAGAGAGCAACGCTCGGTAGAAATGTCTATTAGAATTAGAACTCACAGTGCGGAGACAGTGCGAGAGAGCGAACTTTCTAAAGCGTAAATGTCAGTTCTCTTTCAATCGGTGGATTGCATAAGTGCGGTCGAGCGCGGCCGAGACAAAATTACATAACGACGAAATATAATAATGCCGATCCAAGAATTCGATATCGAACGGAGGCTCGAATGCCTTCAACTACCGGAAGTGCCGGCACTCTTTAGCAAATCCGCGCGATTTCCAGAGAAAAATCGTAAAAATTTAATATCTACATAATGTTACAGACGCTGCATTTAATTGTCCCAGCAAGGACGGCCAATACGAGGACAGCAAGCAATGTGACAAGTTTTATAAATGCAACGACGGCTTCGCCACGGAAAAATTGTGTCCAGATGGTCTCGTGTTCGATCCTCTCAATCGCAAGGTCAACAAGTGCGACCATGTATTTAACGTCGACTGCGGCGATAGACTCGAATTACGTAAGACGATAAAATTATAATATTTCGTAAAGAAATATTTGGAGGAGAATGAATAAATAGCCCGTTCGAAATTTGCTAGCGTTTTAAATAAAATTTGAAATATATTTAATAATTATTAATTTATGATATATAGAATAATATTATTTTAATTTAATTGTTTTCGGTTAAATTTTATCTCGTCGAACACTCTTATTGTTAGTCTTATATTCTAAATTTGTGCTTTTATTAATTATGTTGCAAAAATAATCCTTATATTTACTTTATATCTACATATATATTTATTATTATATCTATATATTTTCTAATATATTTATTAAAATAAACAGACATTTTTTACACATTTTACACATCGTGGCTTTAAAAGTTAAACATAATATTTACGTTAATAAATTAAATATAATTTAATTTATATAATTCTATATATCATCATAATAAAATTGGGATTATTTTTTAATTAATGATTCTCGTTAATAGAACCCCCACAACCGACGAAAAAGTGTCCACGACGAAACGGCTTCTTTGCGCATCCCGATCCGAGTGTGTGCAATATCTTTTTCAATTGCATCGATGGAGAAGCGATCGAGATTACCTGTACTACTGGGTTGCACTTTGATGAGTACAGTGGAACTTGCGTTTGGCCTGATAGCGCGGGTCGCGAGGTAAAAAGGCCTTTTGTTAGATATTTATTTTTTTTATTTTCTGTGTTTAGCTATTATGAAAAACAAACGTATTAACGATATCTACAAAGTTAATTGATATATGGAAAATTTCGAAGAAAGAGAGAAAGGAGAGCGAAAACTTTCTAAATACATTTTTAACATTTTTTATAAGAACGTGATATGAAAAGTTAAAGTTCTGTTTGACAGAAATTTGAAAGAACATATTCAAAACTCGAACAAGCTGCAAACTTATCCGTTAAATCTTTAATTGGGAGAAAGTACATCGCATTTCTCTAATACATCTGTAGATAGTATGTACTTTCTCTCAATTACATTTACAGATTCTCCGACAAATCTCAAATGTTTCTTTACCCCCAATTATCAAAATTTAATAATGTAATTCTAAAGTTAGTATTTTAAATTTTAATTTTAAGAATTATATTTAAAAGAACGGATAATAAAATCTTAGTACGTTAACTTTTTTTTTCTGCTAACAAGATGTGAGATTGATAGAATTTTAATTCTGTATTTAATATATTAAAATTGTTCTATTACTACATATAATAAAAATAAATAATTAAAAATCAAAATGAAAAAAGAAAGAAGATCAAAGCATTATCTAATGCTAATGTAACGAAAATTCGAGTAGAAATTTATCTCGTAAAATCTACAAATAAAATCTAATTATTTTAATGATTAAAAAGATGCACACTTTAATTAATGATGCTAACACAAAGTTAAATTGTATAATGCAGGGCTGCGGGGTCGTGGGTAAGAAGCTGCAGGACGGTTTCGAGTGTCCGAGCGAGGGCCAGGTGGACAGCAGGGGTATGTTAGTCGATCATCCTAAATTCGCGCATCCCGATGATTGTCAAAAATTCTACGTATGCTTAAACGGTGTGACACCGCGCGAGCAAGGCTGCAGCGAGGGTACCGTCTACAACGAGGAGCAGCAGAGATGTGACGCGCCCGAAAACGTTCCCGGATGGTACGAGTCGTTCGTCATTTGTTATATTATTATTACGTTATCCTCTATTCATATATTGATACATAGTAAATAATTATTAGCAAAAGTTAAATACCTAATTGCACTGCCATATATTCTGAAATCGTTCAATAATATTCGATAAGAACGAAACGTACGTAATCTTGTTAATGTTTTCTAGATATAGCTAATAAGCTTAATTAATTTTTAATTTTTAATTCATAGTTTTCGAGATTTCGAGATTTTATTTTCAATCTTTATCTTATTATATATATAAACAGTTATTTAAATTAACTATATTATTATTATACTTTGTTGAATTTTTGATATTTTAATTATATATGTATAACTTTGAATTAATTAGATTTATTATTAACTTTATTATTGTTATGCCTAATTTAAAGGCTTAAATAGTTTAATAATTGTTATTTGTTTTACAGCGAGGATTGGTACAAAGACGACGACAAGAAGCCATAAGCCATAAGATGTCATCAAGTGCTCATCTGTCCCGCATCGGGACGTCCCATGTTTCGCTCTAATTACGTGTTACCCCCTTCACTCAACGAGTAATCCCATTGTGTGTGTTTAGCCATTTGAATGTTTTGGAATACATTCTATTTTTATGTCTTTTATTTTTTGTTTAATCAAATCCCGATCCTCCTTTTCCAATCTATTAAAACGAACTGCGGCGAATTAAGATCATTTCTTTTCGCGATAAAATATCTATCAATTGATGTAATTGATGAAGAAAATCGGTAATCCTGAATTCGATTTGATTAATGTGTCGTTAATGAAAAAAAATCAATAATTATAAATTACATCAATTGTGATTTGTAATTGTGATTTGAAAATATATTTTCTCACGGAAAACATATAAAAGTATTCAAAATATTAATTAATAGTATTACTTATTTCAGCCATATATATCAAATCATTATAAATTATTAATTTTGATTAAAATTTAATTGATATTAAATGGCAGATAAAAGGAAAAAAAAAGGAAGAAAGAGAAAGATACTTCATTTGTAAGATTATTAAAATTAATTAACTGATACACAGTATATGTGACTAAGTGGTTTTAATCTTCTTCAGAGAAGTTAATTAATAAGATTTCAGTTTTGATAAGTTCTCGAACCGACATTCGAGGAACATCGTGTAAAGGCCTTGAATCGTTCTCATTACGAGATCGGCCGACTATCACTTTCTCCCGAACTGCTTGCTTGTTTCTTGTTTTACGATTCATTATCTCTGTCTTTCTCTTTTTCTTCTTCTCTCTCATATTGCATCTGCATACATATGCAGATTAAAATTTGACTGTATAAAAATACGTTCTCTTTAAATAAATATTTATTTATTCACGTAACACGTATCAAACTAAAAAAATTTATTTATTATTTTTCAGTAAAAAACTAATTTTTTTCTTTCGCATGACAGGAACGTTGAGAATTATTACGCACGGTATTTTTTCATTCAACTTTCCAATTCATGAACATTTATTACAAATGTCACTTGCTGAAGATTTTTAAAAATTAAATCTATATCTTGCAAATCTAAGATTCCGCAACTTTTAACGATATTCAATTTTATCATGATTATGTGAATCGCAATATGTGTTTCCTTCCTTTCTAATAGATAAGATCTTAAATAACATAAGACTAATATAAAACTAACATTACAGCAGCACATTTTGATGCTATTTGTGAAACTAAATAATAATTTTAATATTACTCTCGTTTTTATACCTATTTTAATTATTTTGCAATTTATGAGATTATAATTCTCACGTTCTGTTAACGAAAGTGATGATTAATTGGGACATAATTGAGATGCACAACACTTTGAACAAATAATTGTTTGATACATATCTGTTTCTACACATTTATAATATACACGAGATCATTTCTTTCGTTTTGCTTCCAGCGTTGCAAAATGCAGAAAGATAATTTGAGACAATTAATTAGCGTGTGGTCGCTTTTTATAATCTTAATAACACTTAAAGAAACAAATGAATAATTGTTTCAATGAATCCATGAAAAAATTTCTCTCGTTCCGCTTTCGGAAATATCTCGGTTCGATCTAGAATTAATTAAACACCTAAGTCGTAAACGTAATGCTGCGATCGCGTTTGCAATGCAAGTTTGAAACTAGATGGGAACTGTAAAACACGAAACGGTAGTAGCAGCAACAACAAGTTGCCGGAAGTGTACCTGAAATCTATATCTCTTCTGTATCGATAATAGTGCAATGAAACTTGCGTCCGCGCACCCATTAGAATGCATTTGCATTGAGAGAAAAGAGGGCAGTCAGATTGCGGTCTGATCAAGAAGAGAAAGAGAGAGAAAGAGAACTTTCGGCAAAAAGAGGGGCGAAGTTAAGAGAAGGGAGGATCGGAAAATGTGCAGCAACAAGGACCCGCTAAAGTGGTGGTGAGGCTGCGAGTGAACGAAACAGGACCCGTTTCGGGCCCCGCAGTCACATTTTATCAACGTCGCGACGCGCTGCTGTCGACGTAGTCGAAGAAGCAGACAAAAAGGGCAGAGAGAAAAAGGAGAAGAAAAAAAAGTCTTTTTGGGACCAGAACTTTAAAATTGAGATTTGAAAAATTTTGACTTTTCTTCGCGATTCCCTTCAGGATATCCAAGATGGGAAAGCGCATGATTTTTCGCTCTCTTCTGCCATTTTTGACCCTCGCGACCTTGAGTTGGGCGCAGTTCCGGTGTCCGGAGCCCAAGGGCTTCTTTCCCGACCCGGAACAATGCGATCTTTATTATGCCTGCGTGGACAATCAGCCCGAGGAGAAACTTTGTAAAGACGGACTCGTCTTCAGGGATGATAATCCCAAGAAGGAATTCTGCGACATTCCGGCGAACGTGCCTTGCGGCGATCGCACACATTTGCGTAAGTTTTTTATCTATTTCTAATAATATTAATAACAGAAAGCAAAAAATATATATTTAATATTTTATTTTTTATAGTTTATAGGATCGCAGACGAAAAATCTTATTTCGCGAAATAAAATATTTCTTATGCCTAAATAGCAATAAATAAAAAAGTTTCAAATCATTCCCCAGACTTATTAGGTCTTTATTGTAATTAAAATAATTAAAATTATTATAATTCTTCTACGCGCAATATATATTTAATTTTATCTTATTAAAGATTCTCCTTTCAGATGGAGAAATTAATAGGGAAATTAATTAGATTTTTCGAGACTATCAACAGAGTTAAATATGTTCATGCGTAAAAAAATTTTATATATTTAAAAAAAAGACATATGTATTTTTAATTAAAGAGATATGTATTGTTGATATTATTTAAGTTAAAAAATTTTGGGCTTAAAAAATTTATATTCGGCAGAGAAACTTTTTCGAATCATATATGTATAATATAAATGCTAAAGTTACATTTAATTTTATTTTCTTTTATTTGTATATCCTGTGCTCTTGCAGTTCGGCAAACCAAAAGAATGGTCGATTAGATAGTGCCACGAAAATAGAACTTGGTGCGAACCGGTTTTTCAACAAACGAACAATCACATTCTTTCTCGGATACGGTGATACATTAATCATGTCAAATCAATTTCACTCTTTTTGATAAATAATATTTATCCATACGGACAAATATACATACACACATAATAAAACACAAAGAAATTTTAATTGAAAAATTAAATAGAAAATAAATTTAAATTTAATTTGTTAAATATTCATTGCAAAAATTAATATTTCTATTATATAATTAATGTATATATTATAGACTCTATTTTTATTATAAATTCTAAATCAAACTTAAAGTCTGTCTATATAGAATATAAAAATCTACTATAACAATTATATATAAGAATTAATATATATAATTGGTATAAAAATTATATATGAAATAATTATAATGCATATTACATAATTATTACAATGATTATTACAGAGGAGCCACAGCCTAGCAAGGGCTGTCCGCGTGCAAACGGCATCTTTAACCACGAAGATCCGACCGCGTGCGACCGCTTTGTCAATTGCATCGACGGAGTAGCACAAGTGGTACCTTGTCCACCCGGTCTGATCTACGAGCCTAAAATGTCGAGTTGCGTCTGGCCGGTGGATGCCACTCGTCTGTGCGAAAATGTAAAACGTGACGTTCTAGATGACGGCTTCGTCTGCCCGGACGGTGACGTTGCTGGACCGTCCGGTAGGATTCTGCCGCATCCTACATATCCGCATCCTGAGGACTGCGCCAAGTTCTACATCTGCAAGAACGGCGTGGTGCCGCAAAAAGGCCAGTGCGACCCCGGTACTGTGTATAATGAGGAGATTTTCAGATGCACTGAACCGGAAAATGTACCGGGATGGTGAGTGTATCCCTTTCTTTCTCTCTCTGTTTTTTTCTTTTTTTTTTTTTTAGACCTCCCTTTCTCTCTCCTTGACATAATTTTGAGTTTAATTTTAGAATTGCATGATTTTGATAATCATTATTGCCCATGTGGGCAATCATTGTTTGTCATTTCATTCTCAGTTAAAACAAAAAAAAATATGTAGATATACAATTAATTGAAAAAAGAACAATTTAAAAAAAATTTTTAATTTTTAAGAAATTTAAAATGAACAGAAATCTAATTTTTGAAAAATATTTAAAAAATCTAAAAAGCTATTAGAAAAGAATTAATGATAATTCTTATTTTATCTTTTTTGATTTTGAAAAATACTGGAGTATCTCTCATGACGAAATGCAATTCAACATTTCAGCGAGGATTATTACAAGCAGAAGAACTAAACGAGACGAACCGAAGGCGCCGCAAGTAATTGCAGCTACATGTGTAACGCTCATCTTTTTTAAATGCGGACAATAAACGCATGTGATATGCACGCTTACGTAAAAGCCGCCACGTGGTTCCTACGAGAGAGTGTATGCGCTTTCGTCCTCTGTCCGCGCGCGACATATACTATCCCCTTTCTCCTTTTACGTAAACGCGAATTTGCCTTCGGAAAATCCGCAATATAAATTGCAATCGTCGGTCGCTAACCCACGAAAAGAAAATATCGACTATATGGCAACTTGTGTTAGATAAACTCTCCGCCTTTGAACCGGTCCAATTTTATGTAATTAACGATTATATGCGCGCGAGGTAGAATTTTATTGTAAAAACATGCGTATACATAAACTCGTAATTCCGCGATTAAATAACTCGCGAGATCATTTATTATAATCAAAAATATATTCAAAAGTACTTCGCACTGTTGTAAAAAATATTTTCAAACAAATAAAATATTTCAATTATTAAATAAAATATTTAGAAGTTTAAAATCTCTATATATGTTTCAGTAAGTATACATATTAAAATGTAAAATATTAAAGACAAAAAATATAAAATATATATAAAATATAAAATAAATAAGATTATAAAAAGAACATCAAAAGAAAATACTTCATTCAAATAATAAATCCAGAAATTCAGAAGCGTTAATTAAACGACATTGAGTTAAGTTTTTCATAATAAAATGCATCTTATACTGCTGTACGTTCGTAACCTGTAATTTAGATCGTTAATATTTATCGCGTGTTACGATGAACGTGACTTTCTCTGACATGAGAGATTGGACGTCAAAAATCTCCTCACCCCACAATGTTTCAGAATGCATCGCGAAATGCGTTCGCGAAATCGCATCTCTTTGAATACATTTCGACGGGATTTCACTTCGGTAAATCAAATGTCAGCATAAGAATTAGTTAACCTATCTGTTATAAAATTGCATTGCATCTCATTTACATAAAGTTTCATCTTATAAATAATATCATATCTTTTTATAGCTACTATTTGATATAGGTAATACATATAACTCTCTTAACTTTCGTCGTATTTTATTAAAGAATTTGTTTCTAAATGCCGAAAATACAGAGCAAGCTGTACATGTTTCGCGATTTGGTGGATTTACGGTAGACAATAAAACAACATGGTTTTCCTAGCTAACACTTCCTAACAAACAATTTCTCCTCTCTTCTTATCCGTCTGATAGCAACCTTTCTCTTTACATAATCCGCGATGCGCTCGACGAGATACATCTCAACTGTTAATTTGTACTTAGTTCGTGGGGCAATAAACTCGTTTGAAATAAATCTGGAATTACTTATATTTTCTAGTATTTTCATAAAATTTTTTTAAAATTTAAATAAAATACTTTTCTTGTTTTAAGTGCAAATGAAATAAAGCAAGATATCACAAATTATGTTTAAAATAATCGATCATGTTTCTGCTATTATATATTTTGGACAATTGTTGGTAGAAAGTTAGCAATTGCCACTGAAATTGTTAACTATCATCATAACATATCCGCTTCGAATGTCTGATCGATCTATCAACTTGTTCGCCTCGACTGCTTTCACTATCCGACAATCTGGTCCCTCCTCTTCGGGACCAGCATGATGGGTCTTGCGTAAGGCCAGTAAGACCCCGGGGGCCGCACTAACATGCCTTGGTGTTCGCACAGGAAATCACGTGTTCGCACTGCGTTAATGATATATGAAGAACACCTCTGTCTACCTAAATGCGTACACGTTTCGGTTATACGATAACACGTGTTCATCGATTACAATGTACTTAGAGGCGAGTATGTATTACATTGCAGCCGATGATGTCACGGGCCGCAGAAGGATCGTACCTTGGCATTAACCGTTAAATGCAACATGTCCTTACTAAATTATCGTATTGTGCAAGAAACTCGCTTTTCTCTTCGACGACGCAGTCAGTATATGTTATACTAGCTAAAGTGCCGCGTGCGCAAGAGAAATTGGATAATTAAAATTTTAAAAGAATTTGAAGAAAATACTCTCTCTTCCTATAATTATGATAATTTCAATAAACAATCATAAATATATAGTTATTTAAATTTGACAATTATTAATTGGGCCGAAATAAAAACTTTACTATAATCGTAGTCTTTTAATTAACAGTCTTTCAATCAAAGTAATATCTTTCAAGTACATCTATTATAATTACGTTGTTGAATGTGATTCCTCGAATTGCGCAGTTGACGCGAAACGCGTTGAAAGATAGCCATTCCACATTTGCGCAGCCGTTCTCTTCACCGAGAACGCAGAAATGTTACATGGTATTAAGTATGCGGAAAAATAATAAGCGTACTTGTGCAACATAGTTGTTGCAGATCATACGCGTTCGAGACTTGCATCCTTAGACATTTCGAGAGTGTAAACCGCCGATCGTGCTTCGATATTAACATTATTTATACATACACGATACATTACGATAGTCGCAAGAGATTAGAACGATTAGAAAAATGATCATTTCTTAGTCCAATCATCATTACGCAAGATAGAGTTTTTAGCTTTTTAAATATAAGTTCTTTTAAGAGTTCTTGTGTGTAGGATAATTATAGTATGTCTATTATAATTAGTACGACATTATTCCGAATTAATATATATAAAAAGACAATAAAATTAATTTCATCTTAAAAATGCTTTAAATGATGCGACAAATTTTTCTCTTGTCTTTTACTCTATAATCTTCGTAGAATCAGCCTTCTCATTATTCTAATTCATAATACTCTTTCAGAATTTGTTTGCTAATAAAATTCGTAAATAGATTCCATGTATATTCTAAAAAGCTTTCCAAACTTTTCCTTTTCCCGAACAATTTTCACAATTTATCGACTTTAAGAGACATCGCTACCGAAGAATGCAACCGCAATTCCCAGACAATTCGTCAAGCACGACGCCGCTGATCGACAGGCCGACACGTAGGCAGACCAACGACAAGACCGGGGGGGACATCCTGGTGGGGTTCGGTCAAGTCACGGTGAAGGGAGTGAAGGGAGACGAGAGACACCGTCCCCGAGGTACACCGAGGCCGACACCTAAAGTGCGCGCCAATCGCCAACTTCGCCGTCAGTAGTCAGAGACACAGTCAAGCCGACGAGAGTGCCGGAAGAAGATGAGCTATCCGAGGAGCGTGACCGTGCCGTTGCTCCTGGCGATCCTGGCACGTGGTAAGTCCACCACCATCATCCGCGAAGGTTCACCTTCACCTCGTCTCTTACTTACACCTCACGTCCCGATGCTACGCATCTCCGCCCCAGATGCGCTCATCTTCTTCCTCTGCGCATCGAAGACTGCCTCTTCGCAGGCATAAACGATTTCTTCTTCTTTCCCGTGGACTCTAAAGGATTGCGACATCACCCACGACTCGCAAGGCTTTCACCGCCGAGGCACCATATGTTAAGATCGACGTGTGTGACATAATGGCGGACATTAAGGGAGATGTGATCGATGAGAAATATAATGAGACTGCAATCTGGACGTTGCTTTGTCCGTAGAGCAGGACGATTAATTCTTTTTGCCACTTAGTTCTTTACGAAAAAAAGACATTAGACATTATTTTTAATATTTGAGTGTCTTGATCCGCGTTTATCAGTTATTTTTGACGGTTTATTTTTTAATATAATATTATTCAGAGAATTTTTGTACTGTTCGCACTTTATAGAAAAACCTAATTTTCTCGTAAGTCGGTTCTGCGTGGCGAACTTTATTTGCCATATTTCTTCTGCATTTCTAAATGTACGGAGAGACAAGTGCGGTGCTTGTTACACTTCGCTTCACTTTATTGGAAAAGTTTGGAAAAGCGGACATTCCCGAAGCCCTCATGCGAATCAAGTATTTTTGAATCAAAAACGATCGAATCAACCAAACTTGATCGAGTTTCTTATCGACACAAATCATTGTTCATGAAACAAGGCATTATCTTTTTTAAAAACTGATTATAGTTTTAATATATAATTTTGCTATACTTATTGACGTATTGTCTGCATGTTGTAATAAAATATATTTCTGTTTCGTTTTTCTATTTTTATACTATCAAAATATATATGAATATAAATTATATCATATTTTAAATAATATAAACAATATAGCATAAAAAATATTAGATTCAACTCAATATCAACATTATCTAAATTACCATTTTAAGAAATAAAAATTTATTATTAATTAAAAATTATTTGTCACGCAAAAACTCTGTTTTATTTTGCAGTTCAGGGCGTCACTTTATTCAATGCCCCATCATGTCCCGATCCTTACGGGATTCATGCTTACGCCCATCCTGAGGATTGTGGGGCCTTCTTTTTATGTACGAACGGTACCCTAAGCTACGAGTATTGCGAAAACGGACTTCTGTTCAACGGACACGGTGCTGTCCACAATCATTGCAATTATAATTGGGCTGTCGATTGCGGCAATCGTAAGGCCGATTGTAAGTATTACATTGTTGGATATTCGCGTGAATCCGTTATTTATTCGTTATTTATTGATATTTAAATTTTTATCTACTTTGTTTGAGAGAAAAATTAATGATGTAATCGAAATGTTGTCTGAAATAATAATACACAATATAGTATAGTATAAATAAAAATGACAAAAAAATAAAATATAAGATAACAATTGAATAAAATAAAAAATAAAGTTGATACAATTTTATTTGTTATAATTACCACAATATTAACATTATTTACATTATTATTTTTTCATATCATTAATTTTTCGTCAAACCGTGTAATTTATTATATGTAAAAATAAAAATCACGCATTTCTCGTATGAAGGAAACATTGTTGTGAAAGTAAAAGTCGTGAGAAACGAACGATTTTGGCGGCGGTTTAGTAGGTCGCGTTAACGCCAATCATCATAATTTCGCCTTCAAGCAAATCTCTTTGAATGGCATATCTCTCAATCAACTCAACGTTTCGATATAATTGCGCGACTTTCCAGTTTCCAATTTTACATATTCCTAATTCTCATATATTTATATATTTTATTCCACTAAAAAAACACCAGTGTAATTATAAATGTAGAATAATGTTAAATAAAACTACTAATAATGGAGCTAATTTAACATGTTGGAAATATGTTTGAGATAGAGAGAAAATCTTTTTTAGAATCTTTTACTTTTATTATTGTAACACAATTTAGAAAATTTCTTTTTTTACTGAATAATATGCATTTAATTTATTTTCAAATCCACCTTGCAGCTTTCAATCCTATCAGATAATAATGATCTATCGGCAAATTTTTTGCAGACACGCCTATTGGCAGTCCGGGTTGCGAGTATCAATTCGGCATATATCCGGACAGCGACAGCTGTAGCACCAGTTATATCAAGTGCGTTTATGGTGAGCCACATCAGACTCCCTGCGATCCAGGTCTGGTCTACAACGCCAAGACCCACACGTGCGTCTGGCCTGACGAGCTCATCCCCTTCTGCAACCCCGAGACTATAGTAGGCTTCAAGTGTCCGCATAAGCTACCCCACAACAGCCCCGCTGCCAAGTTCTGGCCCTATCCGAGGTAATGTATTTAATTATACGAGATACACACACTTCTCTCTCTCCGAGAAATCACGCAGAAATAAAACTGGCTGGGTGGATCGGGACCAATGCACCCCGGGCAAGCATTATTTTCTCTTTCAAAACATTTATATCAGATTTCAACGAACGATTCCTGTAAATTTCCGGTTACATGTTTATCGATTTATGTGTGCAATTTTTTATTATACGGTCGCAGGATGTAATAAAATTCTTTATCTCGATCTTTTGCTACGTCTCTTTTTCTTTCTTTTTTTTAGTAATGTGAAAAAGATTGTAAGAGTAAAAGGAGTCAATGCCGTTAAATGTCAGATCGTTCGCGTTTATGCGTAGTATCTCGATTTAAGAACCGGTCGCCTTCCAAAAAGAGACTGGGAGAAAGAGAAAGAGAAATAAAAGAGAGAGAGAGAAACATACGTGATGAATGCCAACATCACGTATTTTATTCAAATATTTAATTTTCTATCTACATATATAACAATACGTAGTTTAGACAATATTTAGACAATAACTAACAATAATAATTAGCTGTATCTTGTTAGCTTTTTCTTGGAATTAAACGGGAATCGACTGATGCTTGTCTCAATTTAACAAAATGACATACACTGCCATATATTTTTAATTTTTATTTTTTTATCTTTATATTTCATGCCAACGGATTCAATGGGATGTCTGGGGTATTTTAATGAATGCTAGGTATTATAAGAACGTATGCTGGGTATTTTAAGAATTAGCAGGAACATTGTTTAATTGTAAGATAAAAAAAGTAGGGACATTTTTTTTATAATTTACTATTATTTTTTAACTCTAGAGTTGCAAATATATTTAATTATTTATAAAGTTTTTTAAGGCAGTAAAGAGTGAGTATTTTTTTCACTATTTAAATATATACATAGGAAAGATTAAAAATTAAAATTTGTTCTCTCTATTTATCCATGTGAAACATAAAAATCCGTGTTTGCAATTTTTAGATTCTCTGTACCAGGTGATTGTGGAAGATTGATCACCTGCGTGGACGGTAATCCACGACTTCTCACCTGCGGAGATGGAAAACTATTCGACTCAGTGAGCTTAACTTGCCTGGATCCAGATGAAGTTCCTCACTGGTTTGTATATTTTGCATTTTAAAAGTACAAGATCTTGAATTATCTCGATTTTTAATTAATTTAAATATTATTAGTTAACTTTTTCACAAGAGAACATTTTTGATAACAATTTAAATATTTATCAAAATTGCGCGCGCGCGCGAAATACTGCTAAACAATTTAATTTACTAAAGAGAATATAAAAAAATATGTAGAAGAAAAAACTTAATTTTCTAAATATATATTTACGTCTTTTTTCAGTTCTAACGGTGTTTAAGAATAGAAACGTTCCTGACAATCAATCCTGGTATCGTACATCAACAACAAATTACGAAAAAAAATAACGAACATTAAATAAGAAAAAACTATACATTTGATAATAATTAAAAATTAAAAATCATCTTGATGTATAAAAGACATATAACGTAATATTAGCCCGAGATTTATATGTAAAATTAAAATGTATACAAGATTCAAATTGTATATTAAACAAAAAATTGAGTTATTACAGGGCAAGATTAATTTTTCGAAATTGATTAAGAGAAAAATGAGAAAAACAAAAAATTAATTATAAAAATAAAGAAAATTATAAAAACATAAATCACAAGACATTATTTATTAATTAGCCGCACATTTATATAAGTAGAAAATAATCAGAAGAAATAATCAGAAGAAATTAATTAACAAGGCGAAATAAAAAGTAAACATTTTTTCCAAGTTCTATTTTTGTTGAGCGTTGCTAATAGATAGAAAGTATGAAACATAAATTATTATTAATAATAAATGTTAAAGAGGACTAATTTCATGTATAGCGCGTGAAGAGCAAGTACGATATGTAATACATATAGTATATAATACAACGTGTGTGTATTTATGATAAATAGAACAATGTACGAGTACAGTCCGGCAACTTGTAGAATAAAATTTGAACATGTGTATAAAAATATACAACATACAATTTATTGCAATCGATCTACACATAAATGATACAAGTCTTACGATTATACGAGAGGGGAAGGGAAGAGTGAGGGAAAGATATTTACATCTCGATCAATGTGACAGAATGCGAATGGTGAACGATCCTGGGACGGAAAAACGAGATGTTCATAATGAACGTTATTATTAATTAAAATACGGATCTCTTTGTATTTTCGGAAGGCCTGAGAACTTGATCGGTCAAAGACATAGGCGGATTGATCGATATCGACGAGTCTCGATCCTTGGAGATATTCTACATTGTTTATTATTTCTAATAGTTTCCTGCATTTATGCATATGTTATATTCCCTCATAAGACTTATACATATATGTCCTTTGAAATTTTTTAAATCAGTTCTTATTTTGTATTTGAATTGATTTATATTAATTTCCATTAACTTATATATTTTTAAGAACTTTCACGATTAAACAGCTGAAAAATGTTATTCGGTTTCTCAAGAGTTTTTTTTAATTATTTTACTTATCTCATATATCCTAAATTAATAATATTTTTAATTATTTCATCGAATATATTCACCATCAACTGTAAAATAATTAAAATAATAAATTGCTTCTTCATAAAAAGAGAGAATTGTAAAAAGAACTGAAACATAATTACACTCAAACATTTCTGCTTGAATTTATATTTCATGATTAAAAATTAAATCTTTATGATAAAGATAAAATAAAAAAAAAATAAAATAAAATAAAATAAGACTTTTATTCGTTACAAAAGAGAATAAAACTTTATCGACATTCTCAAAGAATCGCAGAACACATTAGCTTCTCCAATATCGAGAATAATTTCAAGACATTAAAATCTATAGACCTCTAAAAATCTCGAATTCGATACCAACCAATGAATTCTAAAATAATAGAATTACAGAAGGGATGGAAAGATCTCTGGAGAGACTCGAGATCACTAGAGAACTTCTCCCAACCGATCGATGATCGACGAGCTCGATCTCCGGGATCTCGCTCGTCGCACAAGGGACCTTCTGACATTTCCTTCGTCCTTCCTGATGGTTGGACGTGATCCGAATCGTTCCGGATCACCGTTTTTAATTTCGGGCTCGAGTGCGCAGATGAATCGGCAACGCGCCTGCCGGTAGAGGCGGCACGCCAGGTGGCAGATTCTCCTCCTCAGGTTCCTGTTCGTTGTGACCCTCGGACAATTCGCCCTCGGTGGGCGGCGGCGTCGTAGGAACATCGCAATCCTCCGTCGGCGGCACCACGCACCTCAGCGACCGCCTGTCAAACACCAGCATGGCTGGACATCGCTGCAGCCGCGGATAACCACCCTGGCACTGCCAATAACGATTGCACGACTTGCCGAGAGGCACATTGCCGTTGGCGTCGTCGTTGCAAAGAGCTGTAAGCAGGCTGCGTCTTACGGCGAGCTCAACGTCCCTAGCCTTCGAGGGGCTCGTAAATAATAATCGCGATATGTAAGGTTCATTACGTTGTTTGTACGTAAAAAATTTTCATCTACGCCTGACGATGATATTTTGTGCTTAAAATTCAAGATAAGATATTTGAAAAATATGCATGTCGAGATTGCGAACTCTCATCAAACGCGATTTTATAATGAATCTCTGCGTTACGAATTGGACGCGGTAGTCAACGGGTGAAAGTCGAAAACTTTCGTTCGGATTCGATCCGCTAATGATAGATTGACTTGATATTTAATTATGCAGAGTAAACACGCATCTACAGACGTGGATCTCTTTTTCTTTAAAAATATAAATCGAAATTATTACTACATTATTTCTAAAACTTCTAAAATAGTCCCAAAAACATTAAGACTTTTTCCTAATTATTAATTGAATATCAATTATCAAAAAAAATATATAATTATAAAATATGTTTTATCATGTTTCCAACTTTGATAAAGAGATTTAATCTCGCCTATGATCACAATGCATCGGGCGATATTTGATATTAAAGATCAAAGAGTTATCGCGAATTAATAATAAGCGTTTCATCTGAAGTTCTAAGAGCGAAGAGGGGAAGAAAGGCACGACGAGAATTCACTTATGCTAATAAAATGCTAATTGCCTCGCCCCTTTTTCCTCGAAGTACTAACTCCTGGAAGAGATCGAAGAGGAAACGCGCGTCTTGTCTGTCCACTTTCGAAAGTGAAAATGATCTTCGATTAAATCTACCGATCGATAAATACACCGAAGATCTTCAGAGATGCTCCGATTAAAATTCAAGCCGAATTCCACAGTCAATTCCGGTTGCAAGAATAGATAGAAAATATCGAAAAATCCAATCGAGAGTTCAAAATTCACGAATTAACTACTGTTCGCTAAAAATTGGCAAACTTATTTTTCAAAACACTTCATGATTGTTCAAATAATCTCTGACTGCCGACTCTAATAAATCTCTCAATCTCCTAATCCATTCCCTATCCGACGATGGTACTCACGATGCTTCTGACATCCCTCGACGTTTTCGGGCCAGTCGCAAGATCTGGCTCTCTCGTTGTAAAGCAGACCGCCTATGCAGAGCTGCTCGGTGGCGGTGCCGTTCCAGCAGGTCCAGTACCTAGTGCAGGAGGTCTCGTGGCCGAAGATACCGTACAGCCAGTCGCAGTGCTCGGTCGGGATCGGCGGATTAGCTTGGCGTTTGCCATCGCAGTAGTTGGCCCGCCACGGATAATCGCAGCCCTCGGTGACACCCCGGTGCTTGCCGGCGAACACGAGACCGTTCGGACAATCGAACAGCTCCGGTCGACCGTTCACACATTCCCAATAGCGATCGCAATACTCGATGTCGCCCACCACGCGCGACTTGGTCTGGCACGGATCCTCCTGCTTCTGGCCCAGCGAGCCTGTAAGCGCGTAAACGTGAACGCTCCTTCTCTATTCCTCTTTATCCTTCATTCTTCTCAGGATAGGATCCTCCGGAGTGATCAGGACGACGGTAAGGAAGCCAGATTATTCGGGAGAATTAGGATGATTATTTCTGACCGCGCTGAATTTTTTCGTATGCAGGAGATTCATTTTTTTTCTCTTATGTATATCAGCGTCTAATTAAGGACGATAATTAGGCCGACTATTAAAAATATTTCCTCTATCTATCTGCTTTTCTACTTTCTCGACGTTAATCAAACTAGAATACTAATTATCTTTCTTAATGAGCTTTGCTATCAATTTATCGCGTCATTATCCCCTTCCAATCCGCGTTAATTATCTTCTCCTTTCCCTCTTGTTCGTATCTGAATGAGCGGCGATTACGAAATATCTGAGCACGAGATTGACGTATCGAAATCATAATTTTCATCTGCGCGTGTTCTCGTCGAAGGACACTAAGTGGAGAGACGAATATCAAGGATATGCCTGTGTATATCGTTGATTTTATCCACGCGTGCAGTTTCGGAGTCGAAATCTGTCAAATCAATTCGAAAGTCAAGATGACGTAAAACGATGCCTATCCTTGCACGCGCGGAATTAAATCGTTGTTCAAAGATATCATCCGACTGACCGATGCGAAATATTTAGAATGCATATCCCTCTTCCGCAAAGAAATATGCTTAATATTCCTAACAAGATATGATGTCATCAATTTCTTTCGCCGATTCGCAAGTAATTATGCGTGACTCCTTGCACAAGATTGTACACATTGAAAGTGGAAAGTTAAGACTAGATGCCGATGACGTCGTTCTTTCTAGATATTTTTATTCGAGATATTTCTATTCCGAAAATATATGGCAATATTGTTTTCACTATCTCATTTTATGAGATAGTAAAAATGTGTAAAGTTTAAAAAAATTAGAAGGAATGTTTTAACTTATATAAGCGTTTTAAAAGATTCAATATTGTTCGTGATTGATACAAATTATTCGATCAATCTGTAGTTTCAAAAAAGAATATTCCAAAAGCATCGAAGAAAAATAATTTATTTTTTTCTATTTTTAATTCTATTTTTATTTTTAATAAAATAAAAATTGCAATAAAATCACCGTTCGACTTTCATTCGAGAACTGTTCAAAGGTATGCATACAATATTGGTACCGGTTTACTATAATCCGTCCGATCGTTTCGCTAATGATTCGACGGCCCGCGCACGTTCATCGGAAAAGCAAATAGTAAAATAAGGTGGGAAGCCGGCATGAAACGCGCTCCCAAGACGGCTCTCGAGTGAAAGTGCCTAGCCTTGACTTGCAACCTTCGGGGGCAGTCCTGTTCCACACCCCTGCTCCACCTTTCTGGACCCCTCGAGTGCACGAAAGATTTGATCGACCATTTGATTCGTCTAATGTCATTCTATCATTTTATGTCTCGATTTTTAAAAAAATCGAATTCTTTCAGTTTGTTGAAACTGTTATAAACTTCTCTTAATTTTCCTTTAATTTAATTTCTATTTTTTATCTTTAATTTATATATAATATTTTAGTAGCAAATTTTTTCAAGTTATCTTTGTAATACAAGAAGTGATATTATGTCATAAAAATTCTTGCGGCAACAAAAATTTATTTTAAATTCTCGAATAAAAAAGGCTACTGATTCTACTCATCTTGTTTTATAAAACACAAGCACGAATTCCTAATTGTCTCAATATGATCGACCTTGTGCCAAGAATTTCAATCTTATCTATTTCTCTTTCTCTTCTCTTATTTCCTTTTTCAGCACTTGAGTATGCTACATTATACCACCTACTCATTCCCGAAAGATTTAATCCGGGAACGAAATGAAGCCCTCACTCTTGTTTAACCACCCCATTTCAATCCGTAGATCGAGATTGAGATGAAAATAAGATATCTTCAAAGAGCGACCGACCAAAATCTTCGACAGGTATTATTTCTCGGTGCTCGAAGCGAGATGAGAAGTCACGATCGTATCTCTAAGATCATTTCGCAAGGAACTCTTAATGATATCACGTTTCAAATTCTTTATTTTCGTCTCAATCTTGATTACATTCTTAAAGTAATTCTAATCATGTAATGCTAGAAATAAATCATTGTATGTTACGATAGCCTTTGATATAGTTAATACAAAATGTGTATTTAGAAATGAGATAGAACTCTTTTCTTGGATCTCCAAAAAAATTTTTCGAATTTGCAAAAACGTAGAAATAAAACAACCAAGATCAATTTCTATCAAACAATATGACAATCTGGAAGATAATTATATCAGTGATCGTGACGGTTAATATACTGTAAATATGCTTTCATGTTACGAGGCCTTTATTCGCGAAAAGATTGCACGCTGTTAGCCAACTGGTCCGAACGGATAAGGGAAGGAAAGCCAAGCACGATTGATCTCACGATACGGATAATCTCGTGGGGAAGCGAGCTTCGCCCGTCTTGAGAAAGAATGTCTAGAGATTGCGATTTTCCACCAGGCAGGAATTGCGTAAAATCGCGGCCTTAATTATCAACAGGAATATCGTAATAATATTTAGGATAGACAAATATAGCACTCAATGACATAACTGTGTTTTAAAAAATTTTCTTTTTAATCTACTTAAGTATAAAAATATTTTTTTATTTTGTTTCTTTCTATTTAAAATTTCAAATTACAGGTTTCAGTAAGTTTTTTGTTTTTTGAATTTCAAAATTCTAAAAATTTAAATCTTAAATATAGTTTAAGAAATTTGTATGTACTTTTTTTAAGTACATGTATATGTTTCTTCAATTTCATGAAAACATATTTTCTAATATATTCTAATATATATTCTAATATATATAAATGCTATTTGTATTTCTCTATATTATTAATTTAAATGTCATATACATTATATAAAATTCTCATTAAGTCAATGATGTTGATGACTGCGATGTATTCATTGATACGATTCCTAAAGAATTATGCAAATGCAGTCGAGAACCAGTAGTAAGAACCCGTGACCACCCGTAAGGGCGCATCTCGCGCATGAAGAGCGAAGAAAAATAAATCCGATTAGTCTCGCGAAACCGGCGCGATTAATCGATTTTGCGCGGGCGGTCGTCACGGCACCGCGAATAAGGTGGAGACATCCCTGGAACGTTGTCGTAGCGGATTATGCAAGCGAGACGCTTAGTTAACACGCGGTTACTTTCCCTTCCTTTATGACTCCTCGTAAAGAGTAAGTAGTCTTGAGTAGTAATGGCTCGGCGGCCGTTACTCTCCTCGTCACTGAAAGCAGGTGCGGTCGATGCGGTGCGTTTTGCACCTTCGCGAGGAGTTCACGTTCCGCGGAAAACACGAAGCCTCGAACAAATGACAGTTCGGGAAATTTCTCGCTTTCGAGATTTACGAAGAATCGACTTTTTAACAGGAGAAATTCTCATATCATAATGATAGTCATTTATTGGTAGCGAAGAAGAGGAACAGTGAGAGTTTATCGATTTTTAAAAATTACGTTAAATTATAAAAATGCATCAGATAGATATAATATTCTAGTTTGCAAAAAAAAATTCCTTTATAATTTCCTTGCTTGCATTTAGAAAGAATAATTTTTTTTCGGAACAAAAAATTATTGAAGAATAAAAGTAGGCTATGATTGATTTGGAAAAATTTTAAATTAATATTTTTGAATTACACTAATTTTGTTTTGCAATCTCTCTTTTTCGATACATTTCAGTTTATTTATAAATATTGTCATTAATATTTTTTTTTTCCAGATAAATTTCCCATGGATAAGTATTAGATTTGAAGTAAAAAAAGTTTTCAGAGATAAATTATCTGTTCGGACTGAATGTCGCGTAAATTTATTTAGACTAAATAAAAAAATGTGCATTTGATTAATTTTTTCTATCTCTGTCTCTCTTTCTCTTTCTTTCTTAATCTTAACGAATAAATGAATAAAGCCCGCCTTCTCGATTCTTCCCGAGACCGGTAGAGCCCGAGGCGAGATTCCACCTTAACTCAGGCTTTGCTACGTGCAATGTTCTTTGACAAAAGCCCACTGCGCCGCCACAAGAATGCAGTGTGTTAATAACACCTTCTTCCCCTTTTCTTTCTTGCATTCGTTTTTGCATCGTTTGATCGATAAATTAAGCTAAGCGGAACGCCCAGCGTTCTTCTCGTTATTATACTGTCACTTCCGGAACCGGCCAACGTTTCGCGAAAGCGGGCATAGGAAGTAGGAAGAAATAAACGAATGAATAAATTTTTCTCTGCAAAGATATTACGCGCAGTGACAACCGATTAGTTTCAAAGTATTAATATCTTCAAATGTCGCCGTAGAAAGTAGAATCTCTTGCGTAAGCATTGCAGAACTGAGTTATCGATGATTATATTTTTTCAAAAACACCGCTATCGATATCCACAATCTATTCGAATCGCGATAAAAGAAAGAGAATATTGAAAAATATAATTATTACCTAATATCATAGTGTTGTAAATTTTGTCAGAATGACAAAGCTGAATGATTTTATACATAATTAGAAAATATAAATTAAATGTCATACACGAACAAATATAATACAATAAAGCAAAGTTCTTTTTTTTTACATTCAAACGAGAAGAGAAAGCAGTAAGAACGAGTACAATATGTGAGAAAAATTCAAATATTAAATTATGATAAAATAATAAAATATAGAAACAAAATTAGAATAATAAAGATAGAATAATAAAGAAATTATATTTAAAAAATTGATAAAAAATATAGTCAAAAAAAAATTGAACAGAAAGAAAGAAATCAAAATATTAAAAGAGATTTTATTAATTCAATTTTAGTAAACTGACAAACTTTTGAAACTATATAATTATAAATAAAAATTCGTACAGTAAGAAAATAAAGATAAGAATATTTGATTCGTGTATAACAATCGAAATAATATCGTTTCTCTTCTTCAGTAGAAAATGAGCGAATACTTTGGCACGCTTCTGCATTTGAAGATCAAGACTTTAGAAATTTGAGTGAATAATGAGACTTAAAGAGCGTACTCTTACTATAAAAGGTGTCCGTAAATAATTATATCGTTATAAGAAATCGAAAGAAAGACAGAGAGAAACAGAGAGAAAGAGGGAAAGAGAGAGAAAAAGAGTGAACTGCACAGGCTGAGCTACTTTCATATTTTCACTCCTGACACACGAGAGAAAGTTCTCGAGATGTGTGAAACCCGGTGAATGGCCACTATTGTTCTTACGAAGATGCGTGTAATAATTACGGAGCAGAAGACCTGCTGCTTATTACAGATTCTGCGCTACGAATGTCGCGAGAATTGTGCAACGAAAATTGTAATCAAACTCATTATCTAATTCTCAACGACTATTCTACCTATTCTTCTTTATCAGATTAGTAGTTATGTAATTTTAATGTGCGAAACTAATCGAATTTATAATTAAAGTTTCCTTTACTATCGCGAGAATAGTATTAATTTACATAATGAAATATAATTTATTTATTATTATCACATTTTTATAGGAATAATAATAAATTATATAATTTTATCCCATAAAATAAATTCATTCTCTAATTTCTTTCACTGTCACAAAGATTGTGATTACTGAATAATTATACAGTGATTACTTGGATTCTTATATTTGTGTACATCGATGATAATTTATTTATTATTATCACATTTTTATAGGAATAATAATAAATTATATAATTTTATCCCATAAAATAAATTCATTCTCTAATTTCTTTCACTGTCACAAAGATTGTGATTACTGAATAATTATACAGTGATTACTTGGATTCTTATATTTGTGTACATCGATGATAATATACAGCTAAAAACGAAATAATTCTGATTGTAAAAAATAAACAACCGTGCTTATCATTTATAATAAGCATCATTAGAATGAAACGAGATAATCCGTCCATTTAGAGCGTGAAAACGGAATGAGTTGCTCTTGTAAATTATCATCGATTTCGCGTAGGACACGAGAAGATTGCTTTAATCGATACGATGTCCGCGATCATTGCGAAGATTCACGAAGGAAAGTAGAACGGTTCGCACTGTTTTTCAGTTTCACTGCGAATGGCGACGGCTGCGAGAAAATTTCACCGTTTTCATTCTCGCACCTCGCTCGCTCAACTCGACTCGGTTTTTTTATCGAACGTCTCTTATTATTTATAAATATAGCCACATACGTGCCGATCTCGAAAGTGAAAGCCGAACGGTTGCTAGATCAAATCAAGATCAAAGACGATTCTCCTATTAAAATCGATCGATATATTCTTCATTTATTTAAATAATATTACTGAATATTTTATTGACTAAATATTTTATTATCGAAATAAAAGATATAGTTTTATTTATACAAATAATTTATAAATATTTCTTGATAAAAACTTTTAATTTTTAGAAAGCCATTATCAAGATAAATTATTATTAAGTAAATTTAATTTGTCGTTGATAATAGCTCCGAAATAATTATTTGCATTATATATTTATATACATAATTATTTGCATTATATATTTATATACATAATTATTTGCATTATATATTTATATAATTATTTAATATAAAAGTTAACTAATTATCATCAAGATTTATTTTCATGTATGTATAAATTCATATGTATGATTTATTATCATATAATTAATATAAATCTCTCATAATTAGAGAAAGTACGACAATTATCACAATCTACTTTTATGGCAAATAATAAATATTTATAGGATACATGTATACATTGTATTTTGCACAAACAATTAAATTATTTTAAATCCAGATATCATCATCAAGAATATTAATACGTTATAAAATAATAAACGATTGTCACTATCCACAAAAAGAATAATTCACTTATTTAAAAAAAAAACAACAAAATATATATATTTAATTAAATACTTATATATATTTTACACAAAAATTAAATAGATTTATTAATACGTTATTACTAATACGTTGTTGCAATAAAATTTGAAAAATTATTATATGTAACTCATTTCTTATAAAAAAAATCTTATGATTATATATGGACTATCTTATATAAATATATATCCACATAATATATCCCTCCCATATTTCCCCTATGTAAAATTTAAATAATATATTAATAAAATATATTAACTAACTTATATATATTAATTTATATTATCAGTCATATACAAAAAAAATTAAACATTTTAATTTTTATTAAATATAATAAATCTGACCTGATAAGACTACTTATTAAAAATATTAAGAGACAACAGAAAACTCGAAAAATTCCCAAAATATCTATCTTGCTAAAAATATATTAAGTATATATAAGTATATCAATATATGTGTGTGTATATATATATATTCAATATCAATAAACAGATTAACATAAACATTATCCTGCACAGTCAATACGAATCAATCGATCGATCTCTAAGAATCTCAGAAGCGAGATAAGAAAAAACCGAGACGAAGAAAAATCTAAACAAGTAGAAGAAGAAGAAGCAGAAAGACTCACCCTGTGCAGCCAGGAACACGAGGACGAGCGAAAAGATCTGCTGTGACATTCTGAGAAAACGTCGTGCGACGGATTTAACTCGAAATGTGTCAATCCCTAGTCAGCGAAATATCCCGATATATGTCTGGAAAGAATATATATTCTCTCGTTCTCGATGTGTGAGAGCCGAGGAAGCTCGGCTGATGAGTTTTCGTGTCGAGACTGCTCACTGGGAGAGGCGTTTGCCCGGTGTCTTATATGAGCTCCCCACTCTTTGTCTTTGGCCGATCTCCGGGGCCGCATAGGAAGGTTCTACCTGGAGAACACACCTGGTTTCGTCTATCGAGAGTTCTAGCTAATAGCCCGCGATACTCGACCGATGATACCGTCATAAAACACACCCGTTAGAAAGGATTTCCTTACGCATGACTCACAGAAGAGGCGACACACGTCCTTATAATAATAATAGTAATAACAATAATAACATATTTACACTCCGCGATTTATTACGTACTGAGGAAGGCCACTATAATAGAGTCGTGCGCTTAACGCTTCGTTTGCCATGTCAATGGGATAATGTTTCCTTGGGAATAACGGCACTTGCACGACTGACGATTTTATTTACCGTTTAATTTGCATTGGTATTCGTCGTTTATAATTGAATTAAGCTTCGATCATATTTAAATATTATTTGTTTTTAAGAAAATGCAAATGTGTTTTCTATATGAGTGCACTAACATTTAAATTAATAAATATTTTACAAAATTGCCATTGGCAATTAAAACTCATTAAAATATTTTATTGATCCCTATTATACATTAGTCAATAAACCTAATGTCGTATCAAAAATAATCTTTAAGTCGTTATAATCATATAAGTCGTTTTGGATTCGATAGAAACTTAATTAAGCAACATTAATAGCTCGAGATATATCTATACAATATATACACGTACATCGTCGTTTTAAAGCTTTAAAAATATTTTTTAACTTTTTTCTATAAATAAATTGAAAAAAAAAGAAATCTTTTTTGTATTTAATTAAAAATAGTATATCTAATTGATTAATCTATAGATTTACATATTTATAATTGTATATTAAGTTATAATTATTTGGTAATTATTAATCAGTTGTCTAAATTTGTAAATGATAATATAATTCCATTAAGCTTAATAATAAGTAATAGTAATTATCATTTTAGGAATAAATATTTGAAGATGCCATGTCACAAGTGTTTACAACACTTAACCACGAACATTAGAAAATGTTAAATTTATAAATCATAAACTTTCATCGCCTAAAAATATAATAATTTCAATTTCATGCTTTAACTTGAATAAATCAATTATTAATAAATCGGTACACTACAAATTGGTATCAATAGCTGGCATGTTCTATAGCTGTCTAATTAGTCATTAGATATAAATTTCCCGCGAATAAAAAAACATCGCCAGGTTCAACAAAGCAGAACTAATTAATGGCGAGATTTCAACTTGCAATGCAAACTCTTTTACGATAAAAGAAGTATTCCACTATCAAGAAGCTTCCGAAGAGGGAAAGTGAAATTCTGTTCCGAGGAAAACGAGATCGTCACGAGGAACGATACAAATTTGGCTCGATAATTGATAGAAAATTCTATTCAGTACAAATTAATTTATAAGGATAAATAAAAGGAAAAATTATTCAGAAAAAAATTAATTTGTCAATATAGAAGAGAGAAAGAAAACGTTTTTATATCATTTTTTCTCTATAAATTATATTATATATATACATATATATTTGAAGAGATATATGTAAATTTTGAAAAATGAGTAAGAATTATAAGAACTGTATAATATTATAATAATTTAGTCCACTTTTAAATTTTATTTTTTAATCTATAATATTTTATTATAATTTATAATATTTTTTAAATATTATTACTATTTTTCGATATAATTTTATACTTTTAATTTTTTAAAATTATAACTTTAAATCATCAGTTATTACGATTAAATTTCTATTGTTTTCGTAAACTTTCTTCATCTAAACTTCGAACAATACTCGGAAAATTAAATCGAGATTTTATCCCAAATGACGCGTACTATCATTAGAGTTATAATTATCGCGATATATTTTGTGAATCAAAGCACTCGAAAAGATGTGGCGCCTATCGTTTCCGTTATCTTAAAGCGCCACCGTTAGCCACAACGTTTATTTCGCGTGCATAAGAGGCCTTCACGGTTTCTTTCCCTCTCCGGATGACCAGCCGACCAGCTTCACGCGATGAGATGGTGAAAATAAAGAAGAAACATTCTCGATGAGTCTCCTACTTCTCATACAAAATGTGTCACGTCGATGTGACAATATACGTTTATATAACTAATAATATAGTAATTTATACATGTATAATTCTATTCTTTCGATAAAGAACATCAGCTAACAAGATGTAATGGTTAACTTCAAAATGTTTCAATACAAATAGCATAATTTTGTTCACTCTGCTTTTTCAGAATTTATAGCACACATAAATTTATAAAATGTTTTAGATTATATACATACTAATATAATTAATTATAATATTAAGTAGAAAGAAATATAACGGAGTAGCGCGCGCGGTTATTTTCTTGTCACTTTTTATTCAACTCCTCGCGATTCACGAATTTCTGCAAAAGCGCCCAGACCCGTTGCATCGATCCTGACCATTAAAGAATCCTGATTGTTCGCAACAACATTCCAATTTCGACGGAAATTTGAGATTGAAAGAATTCGACTTGTTTCGAGGACAAATAAAGTTTTTTTTATCGAAACACTGCTTTATTATAATAAAGTCAATGATGCAGAAATTTCGCTAGTGAGCTAGAGAGAAATTCTTTCTGAAAATGTCAAGCACATTTTTCCTTCATTTCAAAACTTAACTAAATAACTATATTTCCAATGCTAAATTACAGCGCATTCAGAGTGCAGATCGATTGTTTGAATTGCAAATAGTGAGAATCTCCTAATTTTAGAAAATAGAAAGCCGCTTAATTAACGCAAAAAAAGATGCTCTTGGCTCTGGAATGCCAGAATGAAAGTTAATGCTGATTAATATTAGAGACAATAGTTTATTAGATTTCTCGCCCGGAATATACGACATAAAAGTGTTGCATTAAACAAAACCGACGGCACTTTCCGGAAGAATAAGGGAGCGCTCGAGGCATCTGGCATAATCTTTCAAGGATTTTCATCGGATATTATTATGCAAGTGAAGGCAACGACAAAGGAGACAAAAATGGACGTTTATTGGATAAAATTATCACGATGCTCGGTGGGAATAGTCACAAGAGGAAACGAGACACATAAGAATAAAACAATGGAGAACCCACAGTTTCGCAAGTCTCTCGCAATCCCACCCTCAATTCGCAAAAGAAGAGGTCAATTGTATCAAATTACACGATCACGCGGACGTTTGTGTTCTAAATCCCGTAATTAAACTCTACAGATTTATAAAAATTAAAAGAAAACATTTAATTAAAAATCAATTTAAAAAGAGCAAAGTTATATATTTTAAAAAATAATATAAATAAATAAGTAAAATTATTTTACATATAATAATAATATATATAATTTCTTTTTTAAATTTCATATTCATATTATCTAACATTTAAACAAATTTAAATTAGATAAATTTGAAGAACGTGTGAAAAAAATTATAAAAACATAAGATATGTATATGTATAATATTATATTTGACTCTATAAGTATTGTCGAAATATTTTATATGATATATATATATATATAATATAAATTAAAATTAAAATTAAAATTAAATTATATAAATATAATCATACGAGTAAAATTACCTATCGCCGCGATATAGTATGTAGTCGCACATTAATTATAGAAGTCAATTACTCATTAATCAATCACGTGGACTGATAATTGCTAATTTTAAATAATTATATAAAATGATCGCACATTTCGCATGATATAATGCGATAATATATAGATATTTATACTACCTTCTCGTGGAATGTATCATGCAGACTATCTTCCACCAGCGCGCTATCCCCACCCTGTTACAGTGCGTAAAATATTTCGGCAACAAATTATCAATAACATGATTCGACCTTGGTATCGTCTAGCGCGCTATTGTTGACGTGCTTCGGCTTTGTAAACATTCGCGCGCCGACTCGAATAGTAAAATTGTAAGTACGAGACGCTCCATCGAATTTCATTTGCGATCGCGAATAATATCGGAAAGGTATTTGCTTTGATAATATTATTAATGAGTAATTGACTTTTGTAATTAATATACGTATATGACTACATATATCGCGACGATAGGTTTCTCGACGCATTTTTCGCGTAATTTAATTAATTCATCGTCATTTAATCAAATAAAAATCGAAGTAACAGGAATTCAAATTATAAGTTATCGTTTCTCGTTGCGATCTTTATGTAAGATATTTATTTCTTTAATAATAATTAGAGCGATAAATATATTTTGTCTGATGCTTTCGTCTAATGCGTTTGACTTTTCGACGATCTAAATAACGATCGAATCGCAGAATCAAGTAATAAGCGTGATACATTAATCATCTAATAAATAATTAATGTGTTAATTTTAAAATACTTGCATAATTCAATATTCCGCGTAAATATATATATATATATATATATATATATATCATAGTACGTAAAATATTTTGACAATGCTTAGAGTCAAATATAATATACATTATTCTACAATACGAATGAATCAAATATTAAATATAGATTAATAATGATAAAAACGTAAAGCGGGATTCTTATAAATTTTAAATGATATTATTTCTGAATTCTTACACAAATTAATATCTCTCAAGATTATTTTAAATATCCCAACGCCTAAGCAGTGGCAAGCTGTATTGCACTGGAGTAAAACCGGTTACATCTTGACAGAGATTTTATCTAACTAAAAAATAGATACATTATTTATCTAATTTACTATAATATAATAACACTCGTTATATAAATCTTTCTTTATTCTCCTATTAAGCATTGATTTAATTTAAAATTAATTTTATTTTTCATTTTTATTAAAACAATCAATTGTTTTCCAAATGCAATTTAAGATTGTATTTAATTTTGTAATTAATATTGATTAATATTTTACTTTAGATAAAAAATGGAATTTAATTTTTAATCTTAAGTAAGAATTAATTGATATATTATATTTATAAAGCTATCGTGTGTTTATTAGCTATTGTATATTTGTGTGTATGAAAGAAATAAGACAGAAATAAGACTAAAATGCGTCGATTAAGACTTAACGACGATATAATTGAAAAAATATAAGTTTAAAGATTAGTCACACACTTTGGCCTCAAAATTCCATGACAGTGAAACTTTCTGCAATGCAATCGCATTAACGCGTTGCGCATCACTGTAATTGATTGGATGCAGCAACAGCACGATGAGTGCCAACAGAAATTTCTATTTTTCCGTACTTACGTAATTAACAGTATATCGAAGTAAGAAAGTCTCAAAAATCATTTCAAGAATATTACAATTATAATATAAATCATAGAAAAAGAAAAAGATTATTCCCCCCTTTTCTAAAAAATATATGTAAAGTCGATACTCGCATATATCGAAGTTTATTGTTGTCGCTTTTCCACGATGCTCATTGGCTGTCAAGATTCGCGTTGTATGGTATATTTGTAGCATCGAGAGGCTGTCATCGCGAGGGTTAGCAAATTGATAGTTTGTTCAAAATAAAATTAAATAAAATAATAATATCAGTTTTAAATAATATGTTGTAATACTTTAAACTCGATTAATATTTTTGACAGTTATCAGCAGATTTCTGTCAAAAAATATTAATCGAAAATAAAGTATTATAATATATTATTTACAACATATTACTATTTTAATTTTTTAACATATTATTATTTTAAAATTTAATTAGCAAATTAACGCTTTAATCAGCTAATTTCTGTGAAAAAATATTAATCGAGTTTAAGCGCGCGCTTGTGTTGTTCTAGTACTATAATATATTATTTCAAGATATATACAGAATCTCTCTCTCCAAACCTCCTTTAAAAGCAGATTTTCTAGCCAATTTACATAACTATAAAGAAAACATAAAGACAAAATATTGTAAAATATAAATTATAAAATAAATGATAATATATATACACATATATATATTATTTTTAAACAAATTCAGAAACAATTTTTTATTTTTTCTCAGCGAATGTGTTAAGGTATCAATAATTTTCGAATTACAACTAATTGAAAAAGAAAGGCTTTTTGCAAACTAAACTTTGTTGAGTTAAAATATTAACGCAACTACATTCTTTAATTAATTTTAAGTGGAATTTACTTTTATAAAATTTTAATTTAAGGCTTATACATATATGTATACTTTTGACATTAAGTTTCGAATTAAGAATATATGCACTCTGTATGTCAGTGTCACAAAGGTTAAAACCTTATTTAAAACCGCGAACACTTTTTACGACGCAAAATTACGAAACACTGCGCATAATGCGAAGAAGTTACAGTCACATGTAATCACGTAAAATGTTCTAGGTCCCGACGAGAAAGTAATTAACGAAGAAATGTCTCGTGCTTTCTAATATCTCTAATTGAGGCGCGGCAAATCTTTCGTTATAAAACATTTTATATATAATACATTAAGCGATTATGTAAATTAAATGAAATGTCAGGACTAAATTACTTTCTAAAAAATTACACTACGCTTTCGTGTATTTAACAATCTCATTCAACCAAGAGAAATATAATGTTAAAGTTAAAATTTTAAAAATTTGGATTATTGTTTTATATTTCTATAAATCTTACAAAAATATTTATTTTAACCCTCTATATTTTTTAAATGAAATTATTCAAAATTTTGAATCAAATCCAAATTTAATATTATTTAAATTCTTAAAATAAGTAGAAGCATGATTTGATCAAAATTTAAGAAATATTAAAAATATTACGATAAAAATGTAATACTTCAAAATTCCAGAAAACCATCTAAAATATTTTCAAATTAAAATATAAATTAAATCTCTCTCTCATTTTCTTTATAGAAATTGTCATTGCTTTTATAGATGGACAATTTCAATGTGAAATAAATATTTCAATCCAGTAAATATTTATATCCATCAGTAATCCTTCTCTTTTATGAATATTATCATGTAATTATGTCGCACATTCGTAATAATATTCATTACAAGTATTCTCTTGTCCATTATAAACCCGATATGGCCATATTGATATTGATGGATTCGCGGATCCGAATAGGCCAGACATGAGAGCCTCTGAAAGGGACCCGAGGAAGATGTTGCAAGGAGTCTGTAAGCCGCTATGACCCGGAGAGCAAGGACCTCTGGTCCTTGGACCCACGTTCGAGTCCACCGCGTTCTTCTTCCCCTTTATTTTCTCCTGTTGCATCGTCCTTTTTTGTCGGACCCTCTCGCGGCTGTGTCTCATCCTGCCCCGTTCTTTGGATCCTTTTTAATTGTTTTATCGTCGTTCTCTCGCGCTTCTCCCCCTCCCCTCTTTTGCCTTCACGCTTTTTCCTCCAACGATTTCCTCGAAATGTACTCAATTCATTAGGGCTCTTAGCCAATAAACGCCCGCGGATATCCCATATCGGGAATTACGTGGGACATTGATTATTCTTAAATAATTTATACAGATATACGCGCATTTTCAATTATTGCGAAACATATTTTCTTAAGTTATGTGAGATTGACCTGCTCTAAAAATATTTTATATCATGAGTGAAAATAGAGAAAATTATTATTATTTATATAATATTGCAAAGATTAAATTTGAAAGTTATAATTAAAAAATTGTAAATTAAGAAATATACAAAGTAATACAAGATAATGATTTTTGTTAACAAAAAGTTAATTCCAAAAACTTCACTATATTATATATTGCTATATAAATTGATTGATTCTAAAAATATCTTTCATCGAAAGAGAAGAAATACCATAAATTATTGCTATTGAAACAATTATAATATTTCAGATTATAATTTTAAAATAAAATTCTGTAATTTTTTAAAAATATTTCTAGGCGCAATATTATTTACTTATATTTATTTATTTGAAATTTTCTTTTAGTTGGTGAATTTTCTATTGTGGTTTTTATTTATTTTTTATTTTATTTTATGAATTGAAAATTTTCAAAATTTATTCCAGCTTTTAAAATAAAATTCCTTAATCTTCCAGTTTGAAAATATCTGATAAATAATTATTCAATATGCCAATAACAAGTTCGTAAGTGCAAAAATTGATGACAAAGTCTGTGAAAGGTGTTCGTTGTTGATGAGACACGTAAGCTACGACGATGTAGTGCGTATCTTAAAATGTGCATCCTACATCACCGCCAGTAGCCTATACATCGTTATTTGATCGTATATCTCCTGAGCACGTACACAAGAGGGTGCGTATCGCAATTAAAAGGGATACTTCTAACGAGCCGGTCTCTTCGTCGGAAATCTTCGCGAGGTACAAATATCTAAATGCAAAATAAAGGGCCGTTTCAATGCAGGATGTATCAAAAACAAAATTTGCGAATTGAAGAAAAAACCAAAGAAATAAATCGCATGTCTCCAAAAGAATAAAAAATTATCTCATGTAATTTAAAAATTATAGCAATTGGTATACTTTTTACATAATTAGAAAGTATATAAAAATGTGATAAATTATATAAAAAACAATTTTAAAAGATAATACTTAATGAATCATATAAATGATATAAATGTATAAAATTAAGTTTTTTTAAAAACTCTCATTTCCAGGATAATGATTTTTAAGTCATTCTATACGCATCTCATACAAAAATAACGAGAGCTACGCGAATTTATTACTTAAATCCCACCTACGGACGATATTTATCTTCAATCCTGTAACGCGCTGTTCGTTTTTTACCACTTGTGTTATTTATGCAAATTTGGCCCTCGGGCCCCGAACAGATTTTGACGTCATTGTGCCCCGACATTAGTCAAAAAAACTGGTTGCGAGGGAAAGAATAAACGATCTTCCCAGATTGCCTCTGTGTTTTTCTCTCATTTCGATCCCTTGAAATCATTCCCTTCAATCCTTCATTTACTATCTTTTGCATTTCAAACTGATCTTCTCAGTAAAATTTACTTATCGATTAAACAAACTAATACTAAAAATATATCAGTTTTAGCGTAATATGTCTTTTAATCTCTGCATCAATTATATAGAGAAAATTATACAATTTTTGTTATGAAAAAAATTAAACATTGATTTTAAATATTTTAATTGAAAGATATTTTTCTTGGTTGTGTATGTACAATATATATTTATATATATAATTAATGTACAATTACATTCTAAAATCTTTGAAAATATGCTGCTTAATTTAAAATCTAATGATAATTGTGTAAGACTTTTATTCGTCATTATATCGAAATTATCGCAAAAAAGTCCGTAAGAAATTGCGAAAATTATTCAGCGTAATCGCGTGGACGATTGCCCAGCATGCGTTTTACTTCGATAGCAATAACACCGTTTAAAGCAGTTATCGCCAAACGATTGCGCTAAGTGCTTGTAATCCTCCGGCTTGCGCTCTATCATTGAGCGCTGAATTATGAACGCGTAAGAGTAGTAAAAGACCACCTATGTCAGACACACTCTGTGTGTCAGCGCCTGCATTTTTAACGTTATTTCGGATATTTCCTGTTTTAATACACGCCGTGTTTCCCAACCTGTTTTTTTAGTTTAATTGCACAAGCAAAACCCATTCGGCACGAGCGAAACAAAGCTCTAGTTCAATTCAATGCTCGAAGCTTAAGTAAAATTCTAGAAAAAATTAATATTTTGCTATTTTTAAACAAATATTGTGGCGTCAAAAGTTTCTTAAAATTTTTATTTGAATTTATCGAAGCTAAGCATATTTAGCAGATAAAATGTGTTTTTTATTTAAAAAATTTATTCAAACTAGAAAATTGATTTAAAATATATATTAATTTTATTACATTCATTAATATGAGATATAGATCTCTCTTATATATTGTATTTCTATTTGTATTAACAATAAATTGAAATTTCGTATTGTAATTAAACATTATCGAATCCATCAATTAAATAAATAGCAATATTAAAAATATAACATTTTTTTAGAAACAAAAAATACAAAAAAAGAATTGAATTAAATAAAAATCGTAATGAAAATATGAGAAATTTCTTATATCTCCTTTAATACTAAAAAACTTACGAAAAGAAAGCGTGTACGTATGTTCTCAGTAAAAATATCGCCCTTGTATTTGATCCTAACTAAGTGGCGTATTGTGTAAATAACTTTAAATTTAATGGAAGCGATTTAATATTAAATTCAGCATCGCATACGAAAAACATTATTACGCTATTCACAACATTCGACAAGGATAAAAATAATTTTTAGGTCATGATAGTAGAACATAGTAATTAAAGCACAGAGGAATTATATCTTATAATAATAATATTATTTATTATATAATATTATTATTATTAAATATAATTATTATTAAAAGAAAATTAAATCTAAATTAGAATAGATAGTAATTTAATGAAATACTTTCATAATTCATAATTTATTTTGTTTTGCAATTTATAATTCGTTTCTCATTGCATTTTGTATGACGGCCTAGTTAAGGATTAATCATTTCTTTTTTCATTTGAATCAATCTCGCGATTCAGCAGACGGGAATTCCCGCCTCGTTTCTCTCCCCTGTCGACATTCCATCCTAGATCCCCCTATAATCTGTCGACCTGCGGTTTAATATTGAACCAAACTATCGCTCGAGATAAAACAACGACGAGAACTCGACCGAACGCGAACAATGAAGACAACGAAAAGCGAAGAAGTGACCGCTTCGTCGAACGCGCGATGTAAATATCAGCTCTGCCAGAATTAGACAGAGGATTATATTGGGTATCATTCTCGTGTGACTTTGATCGCAAGGTCGTATGTCTCTGCGAGTGACTATCGTGAGAAATCTAGATTCTTATTAAAATTCTATCAATTTCAAAAATTGCTGAACAATAATTTATAAATTAGATGCATCTTTTTAAATAACTTATAAAATTGTTTTAGCATTTAATTTATAAAATCATTTCATGATAAGTCAAGTATACGTGTAAAAATATGCTACAGATAAAAAAACAAAATAAATAAAAAATAGTTGTTCAAATTAAAAGATATAAAATAATTCTCCAAAAAATTCAAAAAAAACTTTTAATGCAAATTTTTTAATTTAATTGGAAATTAAATCGGGTTAATATTTTCTGTTTTTAAATAAATTAAATTATTTATATTCTAACTAAATTATTATTAGTTAGAATAATAATTATTATTAGTCTATATGTGTACAAGTATCTTAACCAAGATTTTGTTAGCATTAAAGATTGACATGACAAAGAGAAATTAATCTTATTAAATATATGTATATTTAATTCTTGGATTGTTTGAAAAATAGTTATGATATATTCGATCATTATTAAATTTTGAAGCCTGAATTTGACTAAAATTAATATTGTATTCAAGTATATGCTGCTTATAAAGTAAAATAATATTCTAATCAAAGCATATGAATAAGACGATTAAAACTCCATCAATATTTAAGCCAGATTAAAAGCGCACGAAACATTTAATTCTTTTCCAATCTCGTAAAAGTCTCGATGTTATGCATACAAAAAAGATAAGCACGATTACGTGAGTCCTCAAATATCGCAGATCTCGCTGACATGTTGAAGAAGGCAACTGCGAGGTCATCGCGCGTGACTCAGGAAATACAACGTGAAATTCAAAGGAGGAGATTCGAGAACTCGGATTCCAGGATTACGTGGATGCGATCATCTTTTTACCCTTTCTTTTTTTCACCCGCCGTTCTCGCCGTTCGACCGGATTCTTCCTTATTGCCGAATACGCCGAATCTCTTATCCAAACGGATAATAAAAAGGACGATGAGCCCTCCCAAGGGGGACGATGGGGACCTCCTACATGCCACGCGGCCCGCAGCATCCATACGCAGGACCCACTCGCGGAACACTTTCGGGTAACGAGTGCGTAACAAGTCCTCTCGAGAGTGCGTCTACCTTTGCATACCGGCGCCTCATCCCTTCTTTTCTTTCTGTTCTGCGAATTTCGCAGGTGTGGAATTTTTTCCGCTTCTCTTCTGAACGGCAAGATACTTGGTCACATAGAAAATCTCGCAGTCAAATCGCTACGATTGACAAATGAAACTAATCCGCGTCATTGATTTTTTATATAGAAATCAATGATATCATATTGTCAAATCATTTAGAAAATAATAATTAATTGAGAGAGTGTTTTGCTAAAATATTTATAATAATTATTCCTTGGAAAATGATAATATTCATTGCTAAATAAAGTTTCAAGAATCAAAATCAATTTATAGAAAAAAGATTATGCAATTGCGCGTAAAACTTTTCATCAGTAAGACAAATGAGTTAGCCTCAGTAAGTCGACAATGATTGTATCCACAAGGTCTTCAATTTCGCTTAATATTCATTCTTTCTTCATTTTCCAAGAAATAAGATTAATAAATTGAAAAAACAAATGGCCAGCAAGCTATCGAGCTATTTTTAATACTGTTGAGCTCATCATGACAATATGTCACAAAGATTTTTTAAAACCTCGGCCGAGCTTTTGGAATGCATGTTTAATGAATTAAACAGCCGAGTTGGAAGGGTTAAAGTCCTAAATTCGCGTCCGGTAACAATATCCAGCACCTATCCTACCCGCAAGGACCAACAGGAAAAAAAAAAAAAACCAGCTCCGGGGACAGGACGAATGATCATCGCGAATGTGCATGCATCCTTCGGGTGCATCCTAAATCTCGTCCAATGAGGAGTTCTCCAGTAAGAAGTAGAGGAGGGAGATACGAAGAGAAGGAGGAACGAAAGATCGGTGCAAAAGCAACGGTTGTGAGCACTTCCTGAGCAACAAGAAGAGGGTCCTACGCGGCGGCACCACCTTGTAATTGAGGTCCTACGAACCCTACGGAGTGGTAGCGGCGGTGGGGGTTGCCCTATGTAAGGCCCTGGAAGCGACCAGGTCCAGCCCATCCAGCATCGGGACTCCACCGTGCGTCAGGACTCGCGCGGTCGATTGTCAGTATCGATTATCCTTCGATTCGGATCCGCGAGGAAGATAAAAGTCGGAAAAAATAATTTTCAAGAAAAGTATTCTTTGATTCTGGTGGAGGGTGCCGACCCCTCGCAACTTTCGTCGGTGCAACAAAGAAAGAATATTATACTATAAGAAAGATGAAAGTGAACGTGACGTTAGTCGTTGTGCTCCTTACTCTAGGACTCGTTAACGCGGCCAGAAGGAGAGTTAGGTCCACGACGGCGACGGTGGTGAAGACGACGCCGGCGTCGTTCATCGGTAGACAATTCGCCTTCGCCGAACAGCCCGAAGGTCAGTGCTGACGGTTTCAGGGTCGAAAGTTTCGCGAGAGCTTCCTGCGTGATTGTGGTAACGATAACGTAACATTACATGTGTTACGTCAACGTTAACATATCAAAGACCTAATAATATAGACGTAATAAAGAATGCTTTTCAGATGACTCGCGGATAAACAGTTTTAAGTATTTTTTAAAATACATTTTCTGTTTTACTCTCTCAAGTATTTCATTTTTATTCTAATTTTTCAGAGTTGTGTATGTAAATTATATTTGCGTGTGTATTAAAAAAATATGAATTATATATACATATAATTATTATTTTTTATTGATATATAATTTATTTTCTTAATTTTGCTAAAATGCTGCTTTTGCAGAATTAATTACGATAACATTTTTATAGCTATTTACCTATTTATTACTGTGTTCACAAATTAAATATTATATTTTCTTGTTTCTTTACTATCCTTATATTTGCAAAACTCGTTCAATTTACTATTTATTATTAATCTCCAATTTTTAATTCTCATCTTCCGCACAAGCTAATATAATTATTATCAGACTGTCGTTGAAAAAGTTTCGCGCACCACATCAAATTTCAGAAATAGAGACTCTGTGGGATAATTTTGACATCCAGAAATTAGACAGCCGTTCAGAGCTCTGGAAGAATGTCTCGGTAAATCATGACGAAGCCAGGCAATACCCGGGACTTCCAATCAATCCGGGAGACACGAACGAACTTCCGAGTCCTATCTCGACGCCGGCGCAACCACCGCCGACGACATCACCACCGCATAAACCTCTACCGGGCTGTCTGGCCTCGAGAGGCCAGTACTCTAGTCCGAAAAGCTGTGCTAATTATCTGAATTGTTGGGACGACGTGGTAGTCGAACAGACCTGCCCGGATGGTTTACTCTTTAACGAAGTCACCGGTTACTGCGATTTCGCTTCCAACGTCAATTGCGGCGATCGACCGCCCGCCACGCAGAGTGAGTGCGATCAATAATCATCACAAATGATTTACAACCACTAATTTTGATTGTCTTTTTCGCGATTTTGTCTATTCTATTCTTAAGATCAATAGTTCTCAGAGTAGAATTATTTGCGATAAATAAAAAAATGGAAAAATAATGTCAATCGTTCGTAATAATAATTTAAATATCAAATTTTTTAATATTCTTGCTAAAAATTCTACAGTAATCGCCTTGTAATTCATTTAAATGCTACAATTGAGAAAAAAAAGAAAGAAGAAACAGTAAATTAATAATAACAATAATTGGAAAAGTAAAGAAATAATTCTATTATTTGGCAGAACCGCCATTGCCAGCGGGATCGAAACGTTGTCCGGATCCGAACGGACGTTACAGAAGCTCGACTAACTGTTCGGAATTCTACGTGTGCGTCACGGGCAAACCCATCAAATTCTGGTGTCCTCACGGTCTGGTCTACAATGACGTAAGAATACATTCTAAATAATGCGACGTGAACACTTGCGGAATTTTAAGTCGCGAAATGACACTGTAACGTGCTGCTTAAAATAACATTTCGCGAAAAAAATCTTACTAATTTTATTTATATTGAAACATTAAAAAAAATTATTTAACATAAAATTTTACTAAAGAAATATAAGCTCAATATGGGTGCTAGATTTTTTATGATTATTATTTCGACATTATAACAACTGTCTAAATATCATATCTTTTAATACATTATTATTATTATTATATATATATATATATATATATATATATATATAAACGAGTTATAAATTTTCTCATAGTTTTAGATGATCATTATTTATACTTTCTGCTACATCAATTTCTAAAAAAATAGTTTAATTACGAAATGCGAAGAAAAATATATTTTACATGTTTCATTATTTATTAAAATTTTATATAACTATACAAAACATTTTGAAAAAATATTAAAGCTCAATAAAATAAAGATTACTGAAATATATTTAAAACGTTTTTTATATAAAAATTTTTAATATGTATATATATACAAAATATATTTATATATTTCATACAAATATGTATTTATAGAAAATTATATAGAAACTTATTATAAATTTCTATATAATAAATCTATTTTTATCGAGGGAAAAATAACTAAAATGTATCATAATTATAATTTTATCTGTCAGATATTGAACGTTTGCGATTATACATACAACGTGGACTGCAAAGGCTTAGCCACCCCGAAACCACCGAAGCCTACACAACCACCGACTCAACCTTCGCAACCACCGACTCAACCTTCACAACCGCCGACGCAACCTTCGCAACTACCGACTCAACCTTCGCAACCACCAACTCAATCTTCGCAACCACTTCCCACCAACCCTCCACAACCACCTACTTATCCCTCTCAACCACCTGTTTATCCCTCTCAACCACCTACTTATCCCTCTCAACCATCTGCTTACCCCTCTCAACAACCATCTTATCCATCTCAACCGCCGATCTATCCTCAGCCGCAACCTTATCCACCACCACCCTCCTCGTATCCCGGGAATCCTTGGCTGAGCAAGATGGAAACCGATCCCTGGCAACAGCGATCGCAAACGTCTCAGCTAGAGATCAACAAAGAAAAAAACAACAAACAGGAAGCGATATCACTCGATGATCAATTATTAGACAATCAGCCCATGCATGTCGCGACGGAAACATCCAGTCTGGTAAATCCGTGGACTCTGTTCCAGGTGATACCAAGCGAACTGATGAACGCTACGTGTAATAACGACGACGTGCATAAACTCAATGATGCCTGCACCAATGTTATAGTTTGCAGAAATAATAAGCCTCAGATAGTGAGATGTTCAACGGGTTTCTCGTATGATAAGCCGTCGGACTCCTGCAAGCCTTTCAGCATTGCCAAATGGTATGACCACTCTTCTTTTATGTATTATATGTATATTAAAATATGTATATTAAAATACTTAACAACTCTCGTATACTAGCAAAAATGAAGTATAATATGTTATATATAGATATTTGAAACAATGATTTAAATTGAGAAAATATGTTTCTTTTTGTTTCAGCTAATTAACGAGCTCTATAGAATTCACGCTAAGGATGCGTATCGATCGAACTTCAATAAAGTATAACATTTTTACTAAAGCAACATGTTAATTATTTTCTATAAGTTTCTGTGCAATATTCAATTAAAAATCCGAGTTCAAATAATAGCTGACAAAAATTATCAATAAGCAATTTCTTAAAGATAATGGAAGCGTTTAATATAAAATAAATAAACGATAAATAAAGAAATAAATCATTAACGATATTTAATATCTCTATACTCTGCAATTTTTGCATTCACTTCTTAATCCTATAAATAAAGTTATTAAAATAACTTTCGATTAAACCTATAATTAAAGCTATAAATAAATATAGACTCTGTCATATATTTTTATATTTTAATCCCGATTATCCTATTTAGTGCTTAGATAAATATAAGTCAATAAAAAATATCTGATTTAAATTTAAGATACTTGAATAGAAAATCAAATTTCAATAGAAGAGTAAATAAAAAATAATAACATAAAATTAAATCGCCTCAAGAGTCTCACCGAGAAATTCTTTTTATGGGAAATTGCCATCGATGGTAAATTGTTCGCAATAATCATGCAATTTTGACGGTTTATATCGAAGTCACCAGATTGCAGCACGCGTTCTCCATGTTCTCCAAGTTACCCAAAGAACAAGGAGAGCGGAGTCGAAGAGAATGATGAACGAGGGGGAAGGTCGGAGGAATACATTTCTAGCGTTCGAAGAAGATCATTATGAGGAATTAGAGCGTGATCAATTCACGAAGAGAAATGTTTCGTTACAGAGTACACATACGTTTGACACCTTGCGGCGGCGTTAAAATGGCTGACGAGCTCCCACTGCTCGACATATCAGCACGTAACTGGAACATGCATTTTTCTACTTCTAGAGAGAGTGCGCCAAGACATTATATTCTCCAATTTTTTCGAACGATCCGCTAAACGATCTTCTGCACCGTTTAACAGATTTATTAGATCGTGACTATACTACACGTTTTTAACGTCGAGTAGCTCGCCCTAATTTTCACGCCTTCGTAAAAAAAAACTATCACAATCTCAGCATTATTTCATGTTATATGATTATTAATGTACATCATCAATAATAATGTCTATGATTATGAACTAAGAATTAAATAGCATATATAATTTAATATATGACATATTTAATAATTCGATATATCTGTAATATATGTTTAATATATTACTTCGACATCATGCTTATTCAAGCATTCCAGTCTTCGCTTTTGAAACTCATGATGTAGAGATATTTTTTATATAAATATAAATTTCTAAAAAACCTGAAATCTTTTAAAATAATAAAAATTTTTCAAATTGAGCTTTAAGAATTTCAATGTCTCGAATTCGACATCTTCAATTTTCATCGAAGATTTTAATGTCAAAGGCTTCAAATGACTGCGAGGAGAAAAGTAGAAGTTCTTGAAGCAATATAATAACTTGCAAATATTTTGCAAATCTGATTAAGATGTGTTAATTTTAATTTTTCGTTGATATAATTTTTTATTAATATCGGCGTATGTGTTAATAATATTAATTTTGCACACACATACACACCTCATTATATCTTTCTATATTATTCTATATTATAATTTTATTTAATAGTTTAATTAATAATATTTAGTAAATATTTAATAAATATCTAGTTAATTTAGTAATTTTATTTAATAATATTTAATAAAATAAAATTAAGCAGTTGATGTTACGATCAATGCTTCAAAGTAATATTTATTGCGTGATCAATTTCTCTTCTCTCCTCTCAATGGAGCATTGTCGGAAGAAAAGATGACACGTTAAAGAGAGAACTATAACCGCAACGATCTTCTTAAGGTCTTTTTTCGCAATCGGAATTTCGTGCTTGATCGCGCAGAAGAATCGATGACGAAAAATATGTCGTCAAGAAAAAAAAGAACTTTTCAGATATCTTATAATATTTTTCGAATATCCACACACACACATACATATGTATCACAATATACTTAATAAGTTATAAAATTGAAACATATGTATTCAAGTTACTGTGTAACAATTATATAAACAAATGACTATGTAATCACGCGATGATGTTATATAATGGCAACGCCATAAAGCTGTAACATAATGATCATATAACTGTCGTAAGATTAGACGTCAATCATGTAAATATATAAATAATATAACTGCAAGATTTTTGTCGTCAATGTTTCTACGCTTAAAACATTTCGAAGAATGTTAGAGTTCGAAATATTTTGTTGTTAATTGTGATATTAATCTTTTTTAACAAAAAAAAATTATTTGAATATGTCGGATGATTTTGACCAAACAAAATTCGTGAAATCGTTTAGAAACGGATGATCGGGCATCGAAAGTAGAGGCCAGGGAGAGTCTCGTACGTTTCACTCGAAGTCGGTGGCGCAAAACTTGATAATTACGTAATAATACGCGACGTGTGTGTTACGTTGAGGGGATATGTGAAGCGGCAAAAGGTCCCGGTGAAATGTGAAAAGCGTGACGGATCGATTGTGACGAGAAGTGGGGAAGTCATCGCATACATAAACGGCTAACGAACACCGGCAATGCAATTAAAGCATTACGATTTAAGAAAAAAATCTTTTATTATGATAAAAGAATCGCTATTCCTGGTGAGGATATAGCGAAAATAACTATGAGTTTTTTAAAAATTTCGAACGAGTAAAAAATGAAAAGAAAAAGTAAAATATAAAAAATATTTTTCTCAGAATATTCTTCCACATATTAGTATTGATTAAGTATATAAAAATATGAATTAATTTGCTAATTAAACATACTATTTTGTGTTTAGAAATTGCTCGAAAATTATTGTTTATAAAATAAATTAAAGAAATTTTTCTAACAGTAAAAATAGATAATAATATCATATTGTCATTCAAAAATTCGAAATAAGTCGATTCCATTCTCGAAATATTAAAATATTTTATAATATTAAAAAATTAAATATTAAAATATATTTTGTTCAAAATTTAAGAGTAACCGAGAAAATTAATTCGTTTCTGAATGAGACGGCGAAAAGATATCACTTTCCCGCTGCTGTCGTGCTGCTTTCCTACTGCCACGCCCGTTTATATTTGCGATTCTGCGAGAGATCGAAGGAACGCTCGATTTCAAATGTGATGAACGCAAAACGAAAAGTACAAAATGTAGCTACTTAAATATACTTGAAGTAAATGCTTGCGTGTTTCTATCTTCGTCGCGTAAAACCTATTTGATTAGTATTCAATCGCGAAAGAAGCAATAAAGTGATAACATGTAAAACAAATAAGGTAAGAATTGAATCACAAACGTTCACGCATTCGTGAAATGATTGCAATAATAATTTGCGGCAACAGCGTTAAGGGAAAGAAAGAAAGAGAGAGATAATTCCCGTATTACGGAAGGCTCGCCGAGTCTAGAAAGGAAAGTATTTGCGAGCTGGCCACGCGAGCTATACGACGGCCTCGACCTTTTCAGAAAAACCCGTCAACGAGCCCTGCGATTAGGCACGCGTGAAAGATCAACGATGAACGCCTTCCGCTCGGGGCTACCACGTGCTATGCAAACGCGTGTCAATCTCCAATCTGTGCCAATCTGCCACCGTATATTGCGCGCGAACAAATGTATTTTCTTTATATTCGAAATATAAACATGAATTCAGAAAACTATAAAAAATTTTTAAAAGTGAAATAATGTGTTTCTAAAATATTTAATATAAAAATTTATGAAAAATAAAAATTTGAAAATACCGATGCATAAACATCTAAAACTGTATAAGGATAATTGTACAAGTGCGATTTTTTAAATATTTATATTAGTAAAAAATATAAATAATTAATTAGAAAATATTATAAATAAAAGAGAGATTTTTTGATAAAAATTTAATAAGTTATAAGGTCATGATAGTTGATAAATGATAGTTACAATTATCAACTAGTCTGCTAGAAAATCAGAGTGCATCGTTACGAAATTTCCGTCACCGAGGAATCGCCTTTCTCTCATCTTAATGACTGTCAAAGGACAATGTCCTTTCGGTGACAAAGCAGCACATGGTTAAATGTTAACATGCGTCATGCAATATTCCAGCAAAATAAAGTTTGTCGTTTTACGAAATTTTTATTAATTTTCTATTTCATGTGAGAAAGATATTTTTTTGATCTTATATTTCTCAATCCTCCTTATCGTCATTTTAGAATCTAAAGTCGAGAATTACACTATTGCATTGCATTGATAATTTTTTATAAATGACAAGATATTACAAATACCTTGTAATTCGCATTATTATAAATGAGAAAAATTAAAAATGAATAAAAATAATAAACGAAGAGTTATCAATTATTTTCCAGGCAGACGACTAATTTTGTCGCGGATGCTCTCCTTTCGCGATTATGCAAGTGAACCGATTAGCGAACAATTTCAACGAAAGGTCTCGGTGACCTTTCCGCTTGGACCTTTTCACATCTGTGTCGATAATGGCGAATTGTGCGAGTCGAAGACTTTATTCTATTTATATACCCGTTGTAATCGGTGCAATAAATAGAATATTATGCAAGTTTCCCCCAGGTAATACATGACGCCGTCGAAAAATCTCATTACGTTATCGTTATGCAAAGAATAATGTAATGATAATATATAAAATCCGCGAAACATTCATGAAATGTCGTGAAACGACGCGTCGGTGAAAAGTTTCATAACGTGTATATGAGAACGAGACTTACTGTCTTTCAGAAAGTTTTACGTTTAAATATTGTATAACGAAATAACAAGTTGTATATCGCGTACATGTGACATAAACGATTTATTAAAAGTATGCTTCATTCGGATAATAAAATTTGTATAAATCCACGAATTAACAAATATCACGTAAATGTGTGTGACACTTTTTCATAATTAACTATTTCTTACACACAGAACTTTAATTCCTTTAGATATTAAATATTTAAAAAATTTATCTTGAGAGAGAAAGAGAGAGGGAGGGAGATCAACAATATAAAATTACACGTCGAAGACGAAGAAAATACGGAGGAGGAACCCGGAGGAGGCATTCTCGGCCTACGTTTCGTCATCGCGTTCCACAATTTTTTCGCGTCGACAGGGAAGGTCCTCTAGGTGTGACTCGAATTCTTCGACCTGTCACTTTCTGTCTCTGTCTCTCTCGTTATACTTTTCCCACAGGTCGACTGCACCCAAGAGAAAGAGAACGTATATTATTCCTATTGCAATACACTTGACTATACATCTTCATAAATCCGCGAGTTTCGTTGCGAGAAAAAATGAAGTGCGAAAGGTGATCTAGTGAAAGATCCTAGTAAGATAGCTTTAAGATAGAATTATCAAATGTATGAGTGTTTAGAATGTATATAGAACATATGTTTTTCTTTTGACTGTGATATATTATCATTTTTTCATTTCTTATAAGAAATTATAAAACAAATTCTTATTGCCTTTTAAAACTTTAATAATAATATCAAAAATTGTTTATCAATATTAAATATTATAAATAAAGTAATTAATCAAATATTCTTTAAAATATATTACTTTTTAAAATAATTATTAACTTATTATTAATATGCAAAAGTCATGTAAATAAAAAAATACCATTTTCTTAAAGAAGAGAGAATGCAATATTTCATACAAGTATTATTATTAAACCGCTGCTTCAAAATATATATTTTCTATTACCGATTTATTTTCAGTAAAATACTTGTGTGTGTATAGATCAAGTTTCTGCAAAATATTAATTAACTCAGATAATAAAGTAAAATTAAATACAGAATTCCATTATTACCAATTCAGTTATATGTAGTATGATTATTTCAAGAACTTGTCAAATTTACATTTTTCAATTTTCCTAAAGATTTTATTTTTAATTTTCCTATAAATTTTTTTTTCTTCCATGAACTAATCACGAATCGAGAAATCAAAATAAAACCTTTCGGCGATTTTTTTTTTTATCTGATTGAATCAAAGATACAACTGGGTCACCTTGTCGAAGATTTTGCAACTTTGCAAGACAGATAAGTGTTCAAAAAACGAAACAGAGAACAAAATGCGGCCTGAAAATCCGGTTTGGGGAAAACAACCAAAGGGAGATCTCAGGTGGGTCCTTGCCAGCAAAGTCTTTGGGGGCTGGGCTCTTTATGCAGCGAAGAATATAAGCCATCTTCTCAGACTTCTCGGAACGCACTTAACCGTCCTCGACGCGTATAATTTTAGACTCGAGAAAGGACGTCACCGTGATATCTGAACGACGGCCAGAAAGAAAGCTACAGTCTCTCGATAAATCTTTTGATAATGCATTTCATGATATTAATAACGCGATATAGAAGAAATAATCAGTAAATTCTCCGTTTTATTCAGTTGATCTCTATTTTAAAATAAGACTTCTTTTTAATCTTCCTAAAATTACATCTTCATGATTTAATATAAAAAAAAATGAGTAAAAAAATATTTCTGTAAAAGCGATAATGTATGTCTAAAAAAATACACAGCCAACTATATCACATGTAAGACTATCGCTATTAGCGCGAATCAATTAAATTAAAATAACATATATTAGTTAATGAAATATCGTCTTCACATTGACAAGAAAACTGACTAATAGAAAGAATATTTAATACCGAGATATTTCATTTGCTTGCTTTGTGTTTAGTATTTGAACATTCAACTTTCATTCGAATTTTAACTTAAGCGAAATTTTTGCGGCCATCAACGTATCAACGTTGCCCTAAATTTGAGGATCAAGCGGCCGATCAAGGCTGCGGTTGCAGCCTCGCTTAAATGGCGTCGATCATCCTAATGCGTTTCAACTGCCAGAAGGTGAATTATGCAATGACAGATTATACCGCGCCCAATGTCTCCTTCTTTCTCCCTCTCTCTTTCCTTCTTTTTCTCTTTATCAACGAACGTGCGCACATATTTGCAGAAAGGTTAAACTCCAATGACATTTTGGACGACTTTCACCGTGCGAGCACGACTGCGGGACGGCTGCTTTCTTCGGCTTTTCGTTGTTGTTGTCGTCGTCGACGACGAGTGCGAATAGTTTAGGGCGCGGCCCGCGACTATAAGTCTGATCCAAAATAGTACTTACTACTTACTTACGCGCAATACGTAGTTCGCGGAACCCTCGCGACTTTGCACAACCGTGATCCCAATTCCGCGATAATTAGAGAAAAATATGACTATCGAAGTCCAAGAGATCAAAATATAGTTCAAAAACATTGCAAAAAAACTTCAAATATCTATTTTATGCGCTCTTAATATATACTATAGATACTGTAATATAGATATAAAGAAATATAATATTCCCATATGTACCGAAAAATTTATATTTTCATATAAATTCTATTTATATTTTTATATAAATTCTTCTAATTAATTTTACATTGCACAAATGCATAATTTATCATGTCTCAGCAAAACAGTGCAATGTTAAGAAATTAAATGGCGTAATTAGTCACCTAAGAGAAAAATAGTTCAACTAAATTAGAATAAAGCTAATCTTTGGTGATAGTACCTATTTATCTTATTTGTTATAGTTTTGCGTGTCACACACACATCGGCGAAATTTCTAAGTATCGCGATAAAATAGCGTTAGGGAGAAAGCGAGAAACTCGTTCAAAAATAAGAACGACGCGGTGCATAATCCTCTCCATCTATGTAAATGTATGCCTGGTAAATGCATTGCTTGTATTTCTTCCGAGGTTTTCCTTTTAATTTTTATTCGGACGCGCGAGCGAGCTGCACGTTATTATGCACCGTATAAGGAAGTACATTCCGTCCACCTTCGAAGCAACGCAAGAAAAAGTGCTAATAATAATAAATTTTTCAATATATATATATATATATATATATATATATATTGAAAAATTTATTATTATATAATGAACGCGTTATTAGCATCCAAGGAAATAATCAATAAGTATAAAATAATGTCATTTTCTATAAGTAAGCAATCAAAGTGAAAGACTAATAAAGTTTCCAGAGAATCTTTTGCGAATTACACTTGAGTACTACCGTAATTATTGAGTAATAGCAGAATTAAATTAGAAATTGCAGAATTTAATTAGTAATTGCAAAAGAAAAGTAGAAAATTGGAAAAGCTTTTGCCCATGTTTCGCGCAGCATTCGATCGCGGAAGGAACGGCTCGTCTCCTCGGTGCATTACAAGCAAACTCGTGTAGTTACGCGTGCACGCTCGCTTGCGCGTGTCTGGGCCTTACGTCTGCAATTTCTTACGACATTGCGAACGAAGGCCCGCGAGTGCAAGGATCAAACATTTAATTTCAAATGTCACGAAAGAATTACAAACTTGTTGGAAAACTTGTCAAACATAGAAAGGTGAATAACGAAAGAAGAATATTTTTATATTTAAAATTAACCCATAATTAACCCATAATTAACCCAAAATATACCCATAATTAATTATTCCGTTTAAATACGTGAATTAAGCGAATTAAATGTGTATATTAATTAAATAAATCTATTTGACGAAAATGGCAACAAATTAATCAGAGAAGAATCAGTCTTCTGAGTAACGCAGTACTAGGAAAAGAAGCTGACGGGAAGAGGAAGGAAAAAGAAATTACCGCGATTTCGCGTTTGCGAGAATAGCCATCGGCCAACAATGTTACCGGTCGACCGGTTGCAGTTAGGCTCGTGAATCGAGGAGATAGCCGGCGAATATATGTAGGGTGCAGCGGCGAGAAGTGGTTCTCCTTGGGCTTCGGTGCCGCATTCCGGTTCGCATGCATCTCCTCTCTCGGCGGCTTTTTTCCGCGCCGCAACTACAACGTGGGCGACGGAAAACGGATCTCGTCGTTACCGCTAAACACACTTGCACCCCTTCTCCCCACGCCACCCCTTCCTCAGATGATGACGTGTCCGTCATTGAGTACAATTTATGGTCATTCGAGTATATATAAACGAGCCTAACGAGGAAGACTCGTTTTGAGAAAAATGAGACTGGAGTCTTGCATGAGACTTTCCTTATTATCTTTGTAATGTCTGTAATACGATTTTGTCAAAATTTCTTCCCCTTTTTCGTGTATCTTATTAATGAGATTCGCTTCTCTACCATTATCATTAATCTAGACTCTAATTTCTTAATACATTTATATACTTTTGATGCAACGCAAAACACAAATTAATTCGAATATAAATGAATTAATTAGATAAATCTATTTTAACACACATGAATAATAAAATCAAATGTTGAGAAAATTACCATAAGTATATATTAATTTTATTTCAAAACAAGGTGTCGCATACGTTCTTATTTTCCTCTATATAATAATTGCTTCTTATTCAGAAATACTTTATAAATCATTACAGAAAGAGATTAGAAATTATAAAGTACGGAGAGATTACATGTTGAAGTGAGATCCGGTTATTATCCTTACGAGAATCCGCGAGGAATAAGAGGCGAAAGGAGGCGAGGAGATGTGATCCCGAAAACAACAGGCGATATCTCGGTTCCGTTCTGAATGCAACGAGGGAGATTGCGGCACGATCGACCGACCGGTTGATGCATCCATCTCGCAAGAAATCCTCCTTTCCATTTGGAAGATGTTGTCTCAACGCTACCCACATATGAGATCTAACGGTTTCACGGTGCTATGTGATAATACCCATCTCGCGTGCGAATACACGGTAACCCACAGCCTTAAATTTACTTTAATGACAGAGTCTCTAATGAGTTTAGAATTAATTTTCCTGAACAAAAATATTTTTTTGAGAAGTCAATTTTTTTCGTAATTAGCGGACGAACTTAAACAGTGAGCTTTAAGATTAAAACTATAATGGATAATTAATTATATAAATTTAATTTGAAATAAATTATATATTTTAATAAAATTTTAATTTAAGATTTGAGTGTGAAGAAATAGGTATATTAAATATTGAAAAATTAAAAATTACTTTTTCTAAATATTTTTTTCAAGACAAAGTTCAAATTAACCAAAGAAGCGATTGTTCAAAGAATCGATGATTCTAGAACCACTGTGTCTATTGCACAGATGTATATATTGTAAATTCACGGTAAGATGCACCAGCAATATTGACTACAGAGATGCTCTTCAAATGTATTGTAGGTCGGTTTCTTTTTTATTTTTTTACGCTCTTATTATTTTCTTTTGCGTTGTTTAATCTTTCGATATTAACGATATCAATTCAATTACATTAATCACATTAGAAAATTTCTTTTTGCACTCATATTTTAAAACATACGCAATTATATTTTAAATATTTTCCCAAAAATACATTTTAGTCCAAAATCGCGATATTAATTTGAAAAAATGCTGATTTGATTAAATTTCGTAATTCGAATATCTTCACTCTTTGTCATACACGTACGATATAAGCAACGTGCCAATCTTCGAGACAATCTGTCTGTCGTCTGTCCCATATGCGAAACGGAATCCAACGGAGCCCAGACCTCCAAAAAACTAGGCGGCATTTAAAAGTCGCGGCGCGCAATGTCGCGTCAAGTCGTCAAGGAAGAGAGAAAACTGCTCTCGAGAGGTGCGTTGCTGAATAAAGGAGTCACGAATCCATGCAAAAAGGAAAAAGATTGACAAAGGAACATCTGGCTGAATTCGAAATCGCTTTCTTTGGAACGACGAATGACCGACGATGTCAATTTCGACCGAGCACGTTGCTCTACCTAGACTTAGGTAGATGAAATCAGGTGAATAAACTAATTTTAGAAAAATTTACGCTTGCCATCGTACGAAAAATTAGCAAAGATAATCTATTAACTATTATTTTATGAACTATTCACACGATTTTATAACTACTATATAAGAAAATGAAAATACATATACTGTAAAATTGAATAAATTTTGTCGATACATTATAAAATTGAACAAAAGATTCAGAATAAAATTAATATATTTCGTAAAATATTTTTGAAATTTAAAATTTAAATTTAAAATTAGAATCATAATATAATATTTTTTTCGTAAACTTTTATACTATTTGTCTTGCGACTTACAATCGCGTTTCTTTCGCTGTGATTTTCAGTCAGCGATCGTATCAGCTCGTTCACTTGAGAAAATTCGCATTCGTGAATGTACTTGACGCAAATGCATCGGCGTCGAAAAAATGAGAAGAACGGAAGTGAGGACCTTGGAGCGGCGACGGATGCATCATTGATATCTCATCTATGGGCGCAATTCCCCGGGCCGATCGCATGTTCGACGCGAAATAGGGAATGCAAGTCTCGCGTGCGCGCGCGCGTTTGAAGGAGCAGTCAGCTGATTGGCATTCGCGGTGCATCGCGCACGTACCGCGATACGCGAGAGGCAAAACGCACGAAGAAATGTATATATGCGCGAGGAGGAAGGTGTCAACAACCTCTCGCGACACTCTCCTCCACCTGCGCCTTTTTTCCCACCTCCCACACCATATCATCGCCGACGCGATCCACTCGGCGACAAGCTCCTTTTAGACATCGGCATAATGCAATGTATAATTGTTCGTCACAGAAAGAGTGCATCGATCTTTCTATGAGTCGATTAATGCAATTAATTTCATTGATTTTAAAAAATTATTGCGCAAGAGGGAGCTTTTTTTAAAAAACAGCTTCTTTGAAAGACTTTTCTCAAGAAACGCATGATGATTGATCATTGTATTGTAAAAAGAATGTGAATCAAATTCTTTCATATTCTATATATTCTTATATAAAAGCAATTACGTTTGTTTCTAAAAAAATATTACAAGTATTTTGTTAAAATTTAAATATTGTATATCAATATTTAAATATTGAGCTATATAACTATATAAAATGTAATACTATCTTTTTAATAAAAAATGTTGCTGTCGCGTTACAACTTTGAAATATATTCATTAAAATTATATTTTATAAAAACATAAATTCATAAATTTATACAATTATTTCGATTGAATTTACGTAATTGTCGTAAGACATTGTGTAACTGTAAAATGCAAAAATAATTATGTGAAGTTCTTCTCATGCATAAAACAATTTGTCCAAATTTATGTGTATTTAAAAAAAACAGGCAATTAAATTATGCAATTTATGCACATAAAAAAATCACATTCATATGCTAATATTCATTTCTGCGTCACTATGATAAAGTTCACACACAACTGAACAAACGTCACTTTAAGTATTTCTTCAAAAATCTTTAATTAAAATATTTGAATAAACTAAGACAAATTATGAAAAAATTATTAAAAAACCTTTCAGAAAGAAGGAGAAAAAATTAAATAACATTTTATTTATTTTAAAAAATAATACTGCATTGTTTCTAATTCTGATTAAACTTTCAATATTTTTATTTTTCAACTTAAATTTATATAAATTTATTAATAAATAAAATCAATTTGTGATTTTCCAGCTGTAATATTTCCAGCTCTATATTATCATTTCGGAATCACTCGGTCTAATTTTATGAATAAAAATAAATTTGAATCGTGATTGCGTGAGACAGCGGGGCCCGGTTTCCTACCCTCCTTTCACATTAAGTAAAGATCTCTTCAATATCCTTCGACCTAATTTTCCGACCGAAGCTATAATTGTGCCTGAGCAACCTTTCACAAGTTTCTTAATATTCTTTGAAATATTTATAAAATTTCCTAGTCGTCAACATCCAATGATCTCATTTTATCGATCAATTTAACTCGCTATATAAATAATACTCTTGTCCAGATTTAAACAATTTTTTTCGCCTTCAGTAAGTAATCTAAAAAATCTTTAAAATTTTCAGTGTATATATATATATGTATTATTTCTTAGAACCAAAAGAGGATTAAAATCATTTATTTTTTATTTCTTTAAAGGCACATTTTTAATTGCTTTTGACTGCTGCGAATATTATATATTTTGTGTTTTAAATATATTTATAATACAATTTATGACATATATATTTTTCACACACACGATTAGCTTTCTAATAGAATTATTTTAAAGTACTCCAATAGTAAATAATTCGCGATTCGTTCTTTAGACATCGTCCGCGAGTCACGCGATCTTCTAGAGACAGCGCGAGCAGGGTGCAGACATGAATGCTGCAGAGGATCCGTCGAAAGCGAGGAGCGCCTCACTTTCACTCCCGCGTATATGATAGACATGCCGCGGCAGATACCAGCAGATAAAATCATAAAAGCTACACTGGCGCAGCGCGATCGACCAGCTCTTCTCCTCCGGAATGACGCTATTATGCAAGCCAGGAGATATTACCTCATCCTGATGTCGGCAGAAGCCGCCAACGCACTGAGCACGAAATCGCTAATAAGCGAGAAGATTCGGAAATTAAATTTCATAGCATATTAAAAAAGAAGAAACCACGAAATCTATCTATCTGCGCGAAAATGGGCCGATTTATTTCGTGTGTCTCAGGTTATAGTGACGAAGATTTATCTTTTAGTCTTTGTTAACATATGATTTCATTAGATATATTTTATTGAAAGAGAAAACAAAATTATAATATTTTAGACATAACACAAAAAAATATAGAAAGATATAGAAAAGCAGGCAATAAAGAAAAATTAAAAAAAAAACAAATTTAATATGCTTCATAAAGATAAATAGCCGCAGAAGAAAGCAGTTTCGTAAACACGTCGAATGATTTATCACCGCAGCAATTAACTTAATCAATTTCTGATTTAAGTTTCATCATAACACTTTCATTTCAATTACGTTATAATCAAACGTTCTATTATCAGAATCTCGAGCGTATTCTATTATGAAAAAATCTGAACCTTCAATGAGATTCTTACGAGAGAAAGATAATTCGCAAGACGAAAAAAAAATAACGAAAAGAGCGACGACTACGGACGGAGTAAGAGGATGGCGATCCTGCGGAAGGACGACAAGTCTTCTAAAAAAAAAAGGTGAGAGGTCAAGCCGAATATTAATCGCATCGAGGTGTGGCATAAACATCTTTGGCACGTTGAACACGTAATACCGATCAGTGTACCGCAATAATACACTACCGTATTCGACGCAACGTTACCGTTATGCGGAAAAGGGTTCGCCTTTTTCGTCGTAACGAAATATTTTCTTCACGGCCCACCGACGTCAATCATAATAATACCTACGTGATTCGTATTTTATTTAATGCATGTGCGCTGCGTGTTTTCCACTCCGAAGAATTGCGAGTTTTCTTTTGTATTTTATTTAGAGAAAAAATGAAGGTTTTTTAGTTAATTAATTCATTTAGAATGCGACAACACAGAATGACAATTTGCGGTCACTTGAATCATCGTGCAAAACGCATAAAAAGTAAGTTTGATAATTGCATTGATATGATAATATCTTCGAGACTAGCGATCTAATAATTGTTAACTCGGAATACAATAGGTATACTGTTTACAATTCGTAAGACGTGAAAGTTATTCGACGCCGCGAAAACTCGCTCGGGTAGCTGGAAATCAAATCGCTTTTACCGGAAGTGCCGCATGATAATGTACATGAAAAATGTATGGAATGTGCACTGTATGCATTATATATTATAGATTTTAATCAACTAACTAACAATCAAATTTCTTAAAGAAAATAACACAAGAAAGCTAATGATGTGGAAAAAATTGAGCATCGATAATAATTAAAATTACGTCGCGATTAATTACAATCAAAAGAATTATATATTTACCAATGTTTTAATTTTATTTATTAATTAAATTATTATTTTTTTAATTATGTATAGTTTATTGTTGTAAATAATATATTTAATACTGAGCATAATATTTTTTTGTATAGAGTTGTGTGTTATATTAATTTTTGTTATGACCGTATTTTTATTCGACCACGAAAAATTGTCATAAATTTACATTTAAAATACACTCGGAGAAAAACACGCAGACGTCACGTCCATCTATTACTTATTGTTAGATAGAGTTGCTCGATAGCCGGCAGCCATTCATTGAACGTACTTATAAATCTCGTGCACGCTCGTTACCTCACTCGGACAAGCGGTGGCGGTGATACGATTTATTCGAGAAACTGGATTAAACGGAGCGAGAAAGTTCCGTTGTCGTCGTCGTTGTCGAAAGCGTTTTGTATTAACATGCGTGTCTACCTTGGATCGAAATCGTCCTTGGTCTCGAGAAGAAACACACGGATCGATTCTCGAAGGCATCTTAAGAGATTTCCAGATTGTCAATTACATAGTTGCATAGTATTCAAGAAATAGAGCATAATAAATTTTTAAACTTTAAAAATTTATAAAATAAAATATCTCGCGAATAAAATAAAATAAATATCGTTGTGCTGAATTTTAATGAGACAATAAGAATTTTTATTATAATATATTATTCATACTTTACAAAAAAAATTTAATATATAATTTTTTCAAAACTAAAAGTATATTTTTTTAATATATACATAAAATTTTACATTTATTTTAAATTTAATTAGATTTTATATTTTTCTTTTTAAATAATTCCGTGAAATTATGACAAACTCTCTTAAAAAGATTTTTGTAAGAAAACTCTAACAAAAATCTCAAATCCATATAAATCTTCTATAATTGTTATTTTATTTCCAGTTTTTTTAAACTCTTTTCTTCCTATCTAAAGACTTTCATATATGACGAAATAACTTGTAGATTGTCGCGAAAAGTGGCGAAATGCGTTGCAAAACTGCTTTCTTACGTGACGAATAGATACCGGAAATGTAAACGGATGGTATAAGTGTAAATCAATACAGCACGATCCGATTTATCGATACGATATGCGACCTTTCGTAATATTGCAAAAACTCACAGTGATCTCACAGTGTTCGAGTTAAAAGAGTACTAGAAGAAAAAGTTTTAAAATTCTGCATAAATTCCACGAATAGAAATCTTAGATAAAATGTATCATTCATATAAATGATAAATAATTTAAAATTTTCCATTAATTATATCAAGAGATCTTAATTATGCCTAAATTATTAGAGCTCATCACACTACTAAAAAAATCTTAATCAATAAACTGAAAAGATATTAATCCCATTAGTCTTTATAAGTTCATTTCTATACTTTTCATTCAAAAAATAAAAACTTTAAATTATAAAACTCTATCTTATTAAAAGTTTTTAATATAATATAAAAATAAATGTCTAAAAGTATGAGAAAGTAAAAAAAGTTAATAAAAAGCCAATAATTATAAAAGATATTTTTTTACAAAATAGTAAATAGAGAAAAAAATAGCTTTGAATAAATTACAACATATATATGTGTATAAAAAATTGTATTAAAAACAGAAATAAAAAAAAAAATCGCTAGCAGAATTTATACCATTTGGGTTCCAAGGCGAATCTCAAATGGCCATTTTATTGGGATCGAGACACAAGTAAAGCGATTTCTACGTTCCATATGAAGAATATAATAAATCAATTTTATCGGCAAAGAAACAACAGAACGAAGAAAAAGTCGCGAGTCGAATTTTACTTAATTGTTTGCCCTTTTCATGGCTTCTTGCATTCGCGCACTGTTTTCTCATGTCGCTGCAATATTACCGTTCATTTAATATTTTTTTTTTTTTTTCAAAAAAAATTACGCCTTGAGAATTACAAATTGAATTCGCATAAAACTGTTTTTTTTTTTTTCATACGAAGCATGGTTCTTGCACAATCCGTTTTTGCAGTTAATCGTATTCTATTTTTAAAGCTAAGCATTCAATTTTTTTTTACATCACAAGAAAACAACTTTATACTCATTGGTGTCTAAAAGAATACGCGATATTTCGCTATTTTTTTAAAAAAAGAACATTATAATATCGATGTATTATAAGATACATGTTATTTTAATATTCTAAATTTAGCAAAATTAAAAATGTAAATCAAAAAGATATTAAAAATTAAAGAGATAAGTTTAAGAAAAATAGTATTTAGAAGAGAATTAAGTTTGAGCAAGAAAACAAAATCAAGTATACAAAGCTGAATTAAATCTAGGTAAATTTCTTTTCTCTCGTGTCGCATGCACGCGATATTAATGTAAATTTGAAACTTTTACTCTTGAGAGTCGGTGAGAGTGATTACTTGTGACGAAAACATTTAAACATGTATAGCTTACTTTCAGTCAAGCGAATTTCACATATACATATTTGTTGTTATATATATTTACATTATATATTTAAAGTATCATAAATTAATATAATTTGTCATTAAAATTTATATTTTTACGAATAATATTTATATATATGTATAATTAATTAAAATTAATTTTTGTAATTCATAATATTAATATCTCTATGCAAGTATTAATTTGAAAAAAGAAAGATATAGAAAATAAATATTTTTTCCCTTATAAATTCAACAATTCTTCCATTTCTAAAAGATATTCTTTCGTAAAAGAAATATTTGAGAAAAAAATTACTTTGCTATATTTTCAATGTTTCTTCTTATAGCACTAAGGCCGCATATCGATACGATAACGTATTAAGGAAACGCATTAAGAGCATATAATCGAACGAATGACCTTATAACGGACGTGGGACTTGAACGAGAATCCCGAAGAGGGTGGTGTCTCAGTGGGATGATGACTCACCGGTCTCTCGCGCGAGCACGGCCTTCCCCGTTATTTTATAATATATCGCACCGCAATCGATCGTGGCCTTACGATCGTCATTATAGCCACGTATCGTAGTCCTGTATAATTATTATTATAGCCACGAGCCGACCGGTATTCTGCAAATCGCGCGACCATGGCCACCAGCACACGCCGGGCGCGTACGAAAGCAGTTCGACGAATTTATCGATATGCAAACGCGCGCCCATTTTCTTGTGTAATATAGTTAATACAAGTATTGCGCTTATAGAAATAAAATTATATGCAGCTTTCTGCTTCTGTAATCGACGATATATATATATCTCCTAAAACTGAAGTCTATCGAAGATTTTCCAAGGATTTCGGAAATTTAATTAAGGAACATGCGGAAAAATATTTCAAAATAGTAAATTCTGATTTATCCCTCGAAAAATAAAGGTATCAAAGAGATACTTTTGAGAATATAAACGACAAAATCAGGCAAAAGATTTTTACTGGCTTAACCTTCCTTTTATTTCAAAAGGCCAACAGTTCTGTTTCTTTTAGCGCGGAATTTTGCGACTCTCGAAAGGGATAAGACATTCTTCGGCAAAATCATTGCGAAAACCAGCCGACCAAAACTGGTCTTGCGACTCGTGATAGATAACGTGGATAAGAAAAAAAAACGAATGGGGCCCATAGGCATTAAGATACTAAAAGTTAGCAATTTTTCAGGATTCGTCGGCGTCTCGGGATTTAAACTCGGCATTTATAGACGAAAAAAAAAAGTGATTTTATTTTTCAATAGACTTAACATCGTGAAAGCTAAGGTGTAAAATAAAAGAAATTTTAGGTCAATTTTCCTTAATTTCTTACTTTCTTACAATTAGATTCAAATAAATAATTATGATGTGTATACTGTATAATATGTAAGTAAATTAAAATATATTAATATATATTAATAATAATAATGCTTTTAAAATATTAATTACTCTTAAAAGCAAGATTTTTAAATAGTAAATAAAATTTTTATATAAAAAATGAATATGTTAAAACAATAATAAAATTTATTAAAAATAAAATGAGTATATGTATATTTTGACGGAAGAAAATATGTAAAATGGTATTATGGAAAGTACAACTTTTCTTTTCGGGTTTCCTTTTAAAGGTCTATATAAAAGAAAGAAAGGAGAAGTTGACCACATCTTTCGTTTCGTCTGACCACATCTTTCTTTCTTTACTTTCCCTTTCTCTAGATATACTACTTGAAACTCTGTTCTATATAACAGATTAAATTCCAGAGTACTATATAATAATCTAAAATGGTATTATTTTATTCTTATAAAAGCAGCTTTGCACTATAGTAAGAAAAGAATGTAGCCGGCATCTTAGATAATAATTCATATACTTTATATATGTAAGTAGAAAACTCATTACTTAATGTGTGATTATTTTTGCTGATGTTAGATAGTTTTAAAGTGTTTTTTAATAAGGTGCAGAAATAAACCATCTAAAATTGCGTAGAGGAAAGTTTAATTCAATACCATAACAAACTCGGCAACCGAAACAAATCTAGTTTTACACGCCGATAAAAATGATATTTTATAACTAATTATTATTTTATCACTTTCTATCTTTCAACTTTTTTCTCGTTGTAACAATTATATAATTTAAGATTATTATTTTATATATGTGGTTTATATTTTTTTAACTCTTTTATTCATCTCGACTCTTATTGTTGAAAATGTATTCTCTCTGGAAATACCGTTATTATAATCACGCTCTTTTTCATGCAATGAATTCCTTCATTCAAGAATTTGAATAGAACAACCGAGGCTGACAAGAATGGAAACGCATCGGACACCCAATGCGGAATCTCATTGCCTCGTAACATAGAGAAAGAAGAAAAGAGCGAAAGACAGAGAGATGAAAGAGGGGATAACATTATAAAAGGAAAGAAGACGGAAAGCCCCAAAGTGAGACAGAGAAACGAGAGAAAGAGAGAGAGAGAAAGGAGACAGAAAAATACGAGAAAAGTAGAGAGGTGTACCTTTTCTCGAAGTATCCGAAAGAAGAGGTGGTAACTATAGAAGGGGGGAGAGGAATATAGACACGTGACCAATGACTTATATAAAGGTGGCGAACGACAGGGCCCAAACACAGAGTTCTATCTCTCGGCAAAGCGGAGGCGGTGTCTTTAAAAGTGTGCCTGTAGATCCTTTTTTTTCTCGTTAATTTTTCGTTCACCTCCGCGTCACACAGTTGACCTTTTCGTGGAACCATGAGGACGTACTTCATAATAGCCGCCATACTGATCGCCGGTACGTAAATAAAAAAATCCATTCACCGCAACAAGGGTGGTGAAGTTAAACTGGGCCGGTTTAATGCAGAAGGTCGCGAGTGAGATGAGATGTTTTCAACTTCAAACGAAATTAATGGAAAGTGGACGGGATCTCAGTGTGTGATCATGCGCGTAGTGTAGAGTAGAGCAGTGAGCCCTACGTGCGTCGAGAGCAGGATTTAATCGAGACCAAGTCCCCCTGAGCCAGAATCTCGCCGGAGGGCGAAGGATCCGCGGAAATAATTCTTGGACTTTTAAAATTCGATTTCGCGAATTGATTCATCCCCGCGTGGTCACATGTGCGAGTTTTCCATTTAAAAATAAAATATTATAGCTGTATCATTTTCCACAATTAAATATAATATAATTTTTTAGATATAATTTTTATATCTAATTTTTATAATATAATTTTTAGATCGCGTTTAAATATCGATCAATAATTGATGTGGTTGTTGAAAGTAATCGCATAATTTTCGAAAAAAAGGACTTTAAAATAGAAGATTTATACAGATTCATATAGATATTCTTAATAGAGAGAAAGCATGACTAAAATCAAACTATGAAGATTATGAAATACACTTCTTTAGACTGAAAATATTTTTTATATCATATTAAGTTAAAAATATTCTAATCCTAAAAATGTCTTCTACTTATACAGTTATATATTGCGCCAATAATACGTTAAGTTTTTATTTATGTGTGTCTTAAGAAAATGCAGAGAAGTAACTAGTAGATTTCATTGACAATATAATAATTATTCATACAAAACTACAATCTTAATTAAATAAAATTTTGTATTACTATTCTTCTCAAAATCGCATAAAAAATATTTTCTAACTATATGAATACTCCAAGATTTTTTATAGTATTGTGTTTCAAATTTTTTTTCTTCAAAATATTTAATATTTCTAAATAACACATTCTTTAATTATCTCTAAGAATAAAATATATAAATTTTCCAACGCATCAATCTCCTTGCAACCGCGTTAATTAAGCAACGCGATAATTAAAATCCGCCTCTGGCTTGAAAATTTTAGTCATGCTTTCTCGCCGTTGCGGTATAACCTTGGCCCAGATCTTGACCCTTTTTTTTATTCACTCTTCATCAAAAGAAGGTTCAAGGATGCGATTCGACGCGACAAAAATTATGTCAATATTTTCCTGATAATATAAACTAATATCGAACTTTCCACACGCATGACTAATCGCGTGAAAAATTTAAAAGAAAGCCAAATTTTTAATGAAGAAATACTAATATTATTTTAATCGAGAAATTTATTAAAAGATAATTAAAAAAATATTTATATTTAATATTCAGTTTAATTATAAAATGTAAAGCTCGGATTCATGCTATAAAACGATAAAAGGAGAATTTTTGTATGCAAATGCTATGACGAACAATTAATGATACAATCGAACAACTATGTTAATATAATTATGAGAAATACACTACTTTCAATGAAAATAATATTGTAAAGAAATTCATATTAAAATCTCATATTTGTGTTAAAAAGAAATCTTTCTTTTTTCATACAATATATAAATGTGCTATATATAAAACATTTACTATAATAGTTCAAACACATAATCAATTATTATATATAACGAAAATATATATATCCATAATGAATCTTTTAATCAACCAACTTCACAGAGAGACATATGGAATTATTATATATATAAGAATTAACAAAATATTTTTTTTTTATCTTCAAAATGTTTAGAAATCTTTTCAAAGAAATTTAAATATCTATTATTTTTTTAACAAAAATATAATTAAAAAAGCAGATCAAATATCTCTAACTTTATATGATACATTCTTTATTTCATGAACGCACATAAAATAAAAATAAAATTCAATATTATCTAAATCAGTATCATTAAGCATAATTAAATAATTTCTCGGTCTAATCGTAAAACTTTGATTTTTTTTATATACGAATATTTTTATATGTATTTCTCGAGATACTTTGCATAATCTTTACAAACGAGTAATTACATAAGACTCTAATGTCGCGCATATTTTCAAAAACAAGTCAAACGCAAATGAAATCCGGGGGCGAGGGTAAGAACTGCGATCTGCAGTTTTCTGATCCATGAATATTTCGAAGTCGCTTTCGGGACCGGTCCTATATGGAAAACGAAAGTGAATACAGCTGGTTCCACACAGACATACTCAAGTACAGACTCGTTGCTGAGACTTACGACGCGAACCGGGTGAACGGGATGCTGGGAGGTCCCAGTTACGAACGGCTGCGGCCGGGGCCTGGCCGCGGGCCCAAAGTGAAAGCGCCCGGCGAAAGTTACTGTCCCGTACTGCCTCTTACATAAGACATCTTAACTTATTCAGTCGTCATATTCGCCACGTGCGTCCGTGAGAGAGAAAAAGAAAGACGCCTAATTATAATGCGGATCAGTGCGCGCGTAAAAGAGGGATGAAAAAGAGAAGACTTTATTTATCTACCCCCTATTTTTCCCCAATTTTTTGTAATGACGTCGATCGGTTTTTTGCTGCTCGCCTGTTAGAAGGGCGGAATGGAAAGAGGAAATCCCGAAATAAAAGGTTCTCTCGCGGTCAACAATTTATTTTAGCCTGTAATTTCCTACGGAGAACGGTGATATCTAGCTAAAATCAGAGTTGCATTTAACCGCAATCCGAGAAACTTGAAGTAGCAATACGTGGATTTGAAAACAATCTAATATTCTTTCTAATTTCGTAGTAAAAAGATTGAAAAACAAAATTATCTTTTATTTTTTTCTGTATTTTCTGTCATATCTTCAAATTCAAAGAAAAAATATGGCTGTGCATTTTTTGTTTGTTTCTCTTTGAGAAACATAGTTATTAAGAGACTATTAATTATTATATTTTTTTTATGAAAAATTTAATTATGATAACAACAAGAATTTTTCATTCAAAATGCTGATTAATCCAAATTTAATTTATTGATTACTTAGATTATATATAATGTATATATATTCATAATTTTATTTAATAACAAAATTTATAATGTATTTTATTTATAATGTATGGATGTATGTTCATTATCATAAAAGCTTATAGGACATACATATATAAATTAGATACTAGTTAAAAGTTATTGTAATTGTAAATAAAGCTCTTTCAAAACCAGATTGTTCACAAAAATCTAACACGAAATCTAGTAGAAAATCAGAATTGTCCACAAAGAAATTTGATTAAAAATCTATATATATTTCCTATCATTTATAATCTTTACTCGATGATTTCAGGAACGAGCGGTCAGGAATCTTTCAAATGCCCGGACGACTTCGGGTTCTATCCTCATCATTTATCGTGCGACAAATATTGGAAATGCGACAACAACGTGGGGGAACTGAAGACGTGCGGTAACGGTCTCGCGTTTGATGCCAGTGACAGCAAGTTCCTCACCGAAAACTGCGACTACCTGCACAACGTAGACTGCGGCGAACGCACGCAGCTCGAGCCACCCATCAGCACGCCGCATTGCTCTCGCCTCTACGGCATCTTCGCCGACGAGAAGAAATGCGACGTCTTCTGGAACTGCTGGAACGGCGAAGCGTCCCGCTATCAGTGCAGCCCCGGACTGGCCTACGATCGTGAAGCTAGGGTGTGCATGTGGGCCGACCAGGTGCCCGAATGCAGAAACGAAGGTACCGATTGTCTTCATTTTGCGAATTGCTTAATTAATTCATTAAAGCTCGAAAGAGTTTCGATCAATTTCAAATAAATTCAGTTGGAGGAAAAATTTGAACGAAAACATATTATATTCAAATGACAATAGTATTTTTTTATATAATAACTATATATTTTATTCAGGATTTCTAGTTTCTCGTAGTTTAAAATTTTCTTGATTAAGAGAGAGCCTAAAATTGTTATGATTTATTTCTTTTAAATTGTTTTAATTTTTTTATTAAATCCTATGTTAGATCAAACATTGTAAGGCAGACTTATGTATGTAGATTCCTGGTCCAGTCACGCGTGATTTGACACGGATAATAGAACATGCATAGAACGTGATAATATCGAACTAGTCTTTCTACAATACAACTGCTACAAATCCTTCTCCCTCCTTTCTACTTGCCTACGCTAATCTTTTACGCGATTTTATTTTCCTTTTATTTACAATTTATAATTCGCTATTGAACTGATCAATAAATTCACTATATAATTTCAGAAACGAGAACGTTTTCTCTTCTCAAACTATTCTGACTTTCTCACTTACATGTATATTCATTAGAATATAAACTGTAATTCTTTCTATTATTCTAAAAAATTATATTATAAAATTATATATTATATAATTATATATTATGAAAAAATTTATACACACTAATTATAAAAGACGAGCTCGTTTTTCTCTACACTTTTTGGCAATTGAACTGCTACATATTGATTTTAAATATATACTTTATTCACCTATCTACATGTTTCATGTATATCTCATATTCTTTTTTTCCGTCTGCTAACTCTAGACCGATCAGTAACACGAAGAAACAAGATGCCTTTCTCTCTTTGCTCTGTCCCTTTCTCTTTCTCTCTTTCTGTGTCTTTCAACATTCTGTACCCTATTTATTGCGTTACGCAGAGGTCGCCGGAGGTTTCACGTGTCCGGCCGCGGGCGAAGTGAGTGGTGCATCCGGCAGTTTCAGCAGACACGCCCATCCAGAGGACTGCAGAAAGTACTACATATGCCTTGAGGGCATCGCTAGGGAATACGGCTGTCCGATCGGCACCGTCTTTAAGATCGGCGATGCCGACGGTAGCGGCGCCTGCGAGGACCCCGAGGACGTTCCCGGATGGTGAGTATCGTCTTTAATATATATACGATCTTACCATGGAGCCGCTGTACTCCAATTGTACATACAAGAAAGGATAAACTTCGAAATTTTGCATAAAAAAATCTTGTTGAAAAAACCAGCAATAAGATATTTTACGAAGAGTAAATTATTAGGGATTTTTTAGGGACAAGAGAGAGATAATATTTTTTAAAAGATATTTTTAAAAATTCTTAATTTTGTATTTATGAATATAATCTTTCCTCGAACTAGTTAGCTTCTTCCTGCACAGCCTATTTTCGACGAGACGATTATTGTTATATCATGTTTAACATTTTAAATTCTAATACAAGTCATGTGAGATTATGTGAGTCTATATTTCTAATTTTACATTATGATGAATGCCAATGAATAACCAAAGTTTTACTTGTAAGTTTTGATCGCTATGGAAATCGTAGCTTTAAGAGCAAATAAAGTTTGAAAATATCGCTGTAAATTGTTAACTAGATATAAAATATTCTCTTAAAAAAATTAAGAAATATTTAAAATATATATATAAAATTTTTTAAAAATATTGCATTTTCTATTTCTATCTTAAAACTAGAATTAAAAAAATTCTTCATAGAAGTAATTTTTCTTGCAATAAACATTTTTCTGATTTAATTTCCTCAAAATTGAATTTCTTCTAACAAGAAAATAACAAATTTTATTTTTATTTTAATCTAATTTTCTTTTTAATCAATTTTTTATTTTTTACTCGTCTCATGGAAAATAGTTTCTTCATACTATTTTTCACTATCAGAACGAAAATTAGATAAAATTATTATTGAATTACCAAGTCGCGATAAAATACGCGCTATGAAAAGTCGGCGAGAATGCAAAATGAACAGAGTACGTTGTGTAATAAATAATTGTAGGCGCAATATATTGTGTAACAAATAATTATAAAAATATTCGAATTCGATTATCTCGGTAATTATAGTTGTCAGCAAGAAATTTCAGGCTTTCCTGAGGATGGAACTATATTCGAGACAATTTCGGATACAATATTGCGCAATTGCATTTCGCGGATGATCTGTAATTAAAGAGATATTCGCATTGCAGTACGATTTCGCGGTACTTAATAACGTTTTGCGTAACTATTGTATAAAAAGTAATCTAACCGGAGAAATTTCTGTCATACAACAAAAATTGAAGAGTCGCATCGTGAATCAATGTTTTCCTATAAAGGCCGATTTTTTTTTTTTTTTTTTTTTTTTTTAATACGTTTGATCGCGAATTAGCAAGTGATTATGTCTGCTAATTAGTGCAGTGTTAATATTAATAATTATGTTGATGATCTCCTAACATGTGGCTAATGTCTATGTTAACTTTCTCACTGTTTCTAATATTTTGGTATAATATCAACTATTGCTTTATATTCAGATTTCTATTTTTCTAAAAATATTAAAAAGCTTAGAATATATCTGTAATTTACACGTATTTACAAAGAATTTATGATACATGTAAATATCAAAATTCGATTTCGATGGACTCTATTCTAATTGCTTGGCAATCTAAGGAGAAATACTAAATTATATGAAAATTTGGATAAACTTAAATAATATGACAAAAATAGATTTCTCTTTGCTCTGCCAATATCTTATTCAAGAGATTAAAAAAAAAATCCGTGTACTCTGCAAATATTCATGACTAACAATAAGTGCAAATATAGCCTTTTTATATGTGCATGCGTGTGTATCTCATCTGCAAGTATAATGACAAAAGCACGCCAAGTAGCGCGCACCGAGCATGTCCTAACTTTTGGGTTTTTCTCGGTTCTGCTTCGCAGTGAGGATTACTATGGCGACCTGGACCTGAAGAGCATCCGAAAGAGCGAGCTACTAGCCGGCATCCAGAACGAGCACAGAAAACCATCGAACCAGGCACCCCTAAAACCCAGGCCCTCAGCAGGCCCCGCGAGGCCTTCCTCTCCCCTCCAGGAATAAATGCTAATTTACCTCACTCCTTCATTCATTCACTGTCTCTCCCTTTCTTTCTCTTTCTGTCTTTCTCTTTGTTACTTTCATTTAATTGTATTGAATTCTATTGTTTAATGCAAGTTATTGGTATTATAAAATCTATAGAAATACAGAATTAAAACAGAGATCTTTTTAGATATAATAATCTTGAATTATAATATATTTCTTTTTAATAATGAAGATCCTAATTAAATATTTTTAAAAAATTAACAAAATCGTGCTCCATTATTTAATATAAATTACATAAGTTTTCAATTTTATAATGTCACTTTAATTTTATAATTTAGTTATAAAAACGTTTGCAAAAATTTGTATCTTTTGATTATCTCTTTTTTAATTTATTTTGTATTATTTAAATTTATATCGATTTTACACCAATAAATTGTATCAAAGTATTTTTTTTTTCTTCATCTCTTATTTCTGTTTCTTTTCTCATATTCTTCCTCTCTTTCTTTTTCTATCTTCTACACTCACTCGCTCTATCCCTCTCTCTCTTTCTGTCTCTCTATATCTCTATTTCCTCTATCATACATACACTCACACATACATAATGGAGGAAAATCCAGTTAATTGCGTAAAAAGGATTTTTCCGGAAAAGAAGTAATCGGCGCCGAAAACCAAAAGAGCCAAAAGAAAAAAAAGAAATCCGCCCTCAAAAGAGTTATTAAAACCTGCCGATTTTCTACTTCGCGTTCCATATATAAGTATATGGCTCGATCTCGAAACAGAAATCTCGAAACAAAATTCGCAAGATTCCGAGAGGAGCGGTGTAATCAAACTGTCGTAAATTTCGTGCCTGAGAATTTTCGCGTGATTCTCTTTTGTCATCCTAATCACGCAATCTTAATGCACAGATCGTATCGTTATTTTTGTAATTATACTAGAATAGAAGGAAGAGGACGAAGGTATTATTGATTATAGCATAACAAATAATGTAATCGCGAATTTCGTAAAATTACGTGAAACTCTTTGTTCGTCATATGTAAATCTCGTTTTGCAATAAATACATGTATCGTTGTTTAAAAACCTAATAATGCGATTTTTAATTATTAAAATCATTTTCTAGAAAAATTGGCAAGATTTCTAAAAAATCTCAAAATTATTATAATTTTCTTTTTCCTATAATTTTTCTAATATATATACTGTATATAATTAATCATGATTTACATGCAAATATATATATACATATATTAAAATCCCACCCAAATTGCTATCGTTGCTGATATAACGCGCAAAATTAATTGCAGCGTGTTAATATATATAATCTTTGATCAAATACGTTGTAATTTTATTATAATCAATAATAATAATGTTTTGATTAATATAATAAAATACAGCGTATTTCCAGAAAATTTTCTGAGAAATGCTCAAACGATTGATATACAAAATCTATGTTAATCGTGACGCCTCATCGGCAATTTTTTGTAATCTAAAAATTTATTTTCTCTCTCTTTCTCTCCTTCTTTTTCCCTCTCTCTCTTTCTTTCTCTCTAAAAATGTTCTCTCTTCTCTTTTATAAATACTTTTTATATATATACTTTTATCTATTTTTAAATCTATCTTGTCTTTTTTTCAATTCTATTCACCATAAAGATTGAGATTGAAAATTTATAATTTTGTGACGATAAAAACATGAAATAAATGAGGATAAAAAATACATCTTTGCGCGATCAAAAATTTTCTAAAAATATGTTCTACTGATTATACCTCGTCTAAAATTATATATATCTTGTATTGATTATTTCTCATATATTAATTCATTTGAATAACATACAGTTTGAATGCATTTCTCAATAATGTACTTTTACATCAAATAATGAATCAAATGTATTTCCTGAAAATTTTCAGTCTTAAAAATTCAGTTTTATAAGGACCACGCTGATTAGAAGAAAGGCTAATTTTTCTGCATGTATAGCATAGGAAATAAAATTCAATAAAATTTTCATTTCATATGACATTTATATAAGATGCACGATTAAAACAGAAAAAAAATGTATTCGATTTTATGTCAAGTGAGATCGAGTCTATAAACTCGTATTCAATTTACGATTTGCAATTCGGAAATTCGTCCGATTCTTGGCGTCAATATGTAAGCACGATCGGCGTTTTATCATGTATCTTTAAGTAAAGCGAAAAGTTCGTACAATAAAAAAAGAAAATTCTTCAAAGATTTCTTCAAGATTTTTGCTCGTATTTTCATCGCATATTTAATGCTAATTGATACTAATATTTAAAAAATGCATTTATAACATTTCAATCCAATATAATATTTAATATTTAATAATTCTATATAATTATATGAAATAATAAAAGCGCGAGAGAGAAATTATATTTGATTCTGAGATCTAATATTAAAATTACTTATAATCTCTTCTTGAGACTTATTTATTTATTTAATACTACTTGTTTAATATTATAATTATATTTACATATATATTAGGAAAGAATCAAATAGTTGTTTAGTACTAAATATGTGGTGAAAATATAGGCAATTTTTATTTGATTGTCCTGTTCCCTAATCGATCTCTATCGATCAATGATCATTAACACTTAATTTCCATTTAATTCTTGTAGTGAGTAGTGTACTAGTCTCTTAGCACATTCTCTGTACTTATCTGTTGCATGTTAAAACAATATATGTAACTTAATCGTAACATATGCAATGTTATTTAAAAACTAGAAAATGGCATCTTAACACACATTAAAATCACATTAACTTTATCATCATAATTAAAACAACGATTGAATAAAAGAAATGTATATATGTATGTATGTAATAAGTATTTTTCACTTTACTTATATATTTTCATATTTTATTATTTATATTTTATTATTCATATTTTATTTAAATTAAAATATCTTATCAAGAAATAAACAATACAAATTAAATTTCGCGAATTAAATATTTGTAAAATCTTATCCGATATAAAAAGAAAAAAAATTGTGATAAATTTTATGTAATTAATATGACAAAATTATTATTTGCTTGTCTTTCTCTTCACAAAGCTAAATTATTTTACTTTTGATACAACCTTCAACTGAAATTCCCAATTTATAAAGTTGAAATTATTCAATGAATTTATTTATCCAGAAAGAAGAAATTATAAAGAATTAATGTGCAAATTTATGTAATAATCTATAATTTTAATTACATTATTAAAATCATAATAAATTATTCAAAGATCGTAAAATTCCGATTGAAGGCAATTTATATGTTACGATTAAGTCATGCTCAATATTTTTATGCATTTCTCAGCCAAGATTATTACAAAAACGTGGACCTGAAGGCCCTCCGCAAACTGGGCTACAGAAAATAGAAGCATTCGCATGCAAGCATTGCACTTACCAATGATGAAAACAGCGCATCTGCCATTGCAGGAAGGTAACACCAGATCAACGATGAGCTTCCTGCAAATATTCCATAAAATTATATTAGATCGTTGTTGTTCCGATCGCCATGTAAATAACTCGATCGCAAGTCGCAAAAAACATTCAAAATATAGTCGAAAAAAAATATATGTTGTATGTTGAATTTTTTATTATCCTTAAATTTAATTGTTTGTTCAATTTGAGAGCAAATTAAATAATATTGTACTTATATATAATACTAAGAGTCATATATATATAAAATTTTAAAATATATTATAATTAGCCTAATCGCTGATAAGATATATTATTTACAACATATTACTATTTTTTTTTTTTTGCATATTATTGTTTTAAAATTTAATTAGCAAATTAACGCTTTAATCAACTGATTTCTGTAAAAAATATTAATAAAGCGTTAATTTGTTAATTAAATTTTAAAATAATAATATGTTAAAAATATTAAATAGTAATAAGTTGTAAATAATATGTTATAATACTTTAAATTCGATTAATATTTTTTGATAGAAATCAGCTGATAACTATCAAAAATATTAATCGAGTTTAAAGTATTATATAACATATTATTTAAAACATATTATTTTATTTTATTTTATTTTGAACAAACTATCAAATTACTGACTCTCGACGGTCGAATATCTTAATGCAGTTAAAAAAAATGTTTTTAGGTATTTTACATACCTCGCAGTTGCCCCGCTGTCGCCCGATGCCTCCCCGGACCTCCTCCTCCTCTCTTGGTCCATGGTAGCACTCACGACACTCGCGAAAACATGAAAAATTACAATCGCCCGATACTTTACACGGCACTCCCGACGCGACGCGTGAATCACACGCGTATTTCGCGTACATTACTCAATGAGAAATAACGATACGAAAACTAATCGCACGAATCAACGTTCGACACTCGAGAATCTCGATCGCAGTCAAACTCGCGCACAGCTTATCAGCAATGCTACCTGTAACAAATAAAATAAAATAATACTATTTTAATTTTTATAACATATTATTTTAAAATTTAATTAGCATTTTTAAGATAAAAAATGTAATATAATAAATATAATTTTAATTTATATATATTATTATAATTTTTAATAGTAATCAATGCAATTAAATTATCTATATAATAATATTATATATTATTATATAGAAATTTCATTAAAAAGTTATATATGTATATAATTTTTGTATAAGACTTAAGAATTTTTTATAATTAATATTATATATTATTATATATAGAAATTTAATTGAATAGTTAAATATATAATTTTTGTATAAGACTTAAGAATTTTTTAAGTAAAAAATATAATTATGCGTGAAATAAATCAATGTAAGTAAATATAATTAGGTAAAAAATAAGATAATTATTAAAGTCAATTAAAAAATTGAATAATGCTCAGTGTTGTTCATTTGATAGCTATTTTAATTAGCTTTCTTAGATAACTTTCTTCATTTTAGTAAGTATAACTTCGTGTTAAATTTCAAATTAAGACTTATTCATAATTACAAAATAATCTTTACGCACCTTGCAGTGGCACGCTGGCACTTTTGGTGAAGTCCTCAAGATCTTCAAGAAGCCCCACTTCCTTACCAAAAAAGCTCTGTCGACAATGATCGTCCTGCGCAAATCGAATACTTTTAATACACAATATACATTACAGTCAACTATATATATATATATATATATATATATATATATATATTCGATGAAAGACATTAATAGTGCCGGTTCGCGAATGCTTATATATACAATATATATATTATAAGCATTCGCGAACCGGCACTATATTAATGTCTTTCATCGAATCATATTTTTTAGAAACGCAATAAATATATATATCTTTTATTTAATATTTCGCGTTTGCGTATCATCGAAACCGACGCGCTGAATTTTGAGCAGCGAAAATAATTCATTGCAGACGCGATATTTTGATAGATACAGAATATTTATAAATTCCTGTAAGATATATATACATATATATATTACAAGAATAGGTTAGATACACGATTCTTATAAAATTAAAGAGATATTTTGAAATATATACCGGAACTCCGTAACTCGCAAACCGCACTCGAGCCGCCATTTTGATCTCGAGTTTCCGGTTTCCGCTCTCGAATTCTCAGGGCCATTCCACAATAGGTTGCAAATGCTCTCGTTGCCAGTTGATAATTGCGGATTGACCAATCCGATTGGTCAATCCGCAATTATCAACTGGCAACGAGAGCATTTGCAACCTATTGTGGAATGGCCCTCAGAAATAGATTCTACCTTCACGCAAGAGGCGCCTACGTTTCTTTGAAACAACCGACAATTGAGACGACCGACATCTCATAATACTACAAGCATCTTGCATTCAAAACGAAAAATATGAACAAAACATATGACAATTGCATTAAAGTATACTTTTAGAAATCATATTTGTTAGGAACACGCGATATAAATATCCGAAAACTAATATCAAAAGACGAAGAAATTCGCGTCCCTCCCCCTATTCTTGTCGTTCGAATATCCACATTTATCGCGACGATCGCGAAAATTATACGCAAACACGTAATATCAAACGAAAGATATATCTCATTAGATTGATTATCGAACATAATTAGCGCGCCATTATCATAATTAGCTAATATTTTTGATTAAATCGTACCTGCGTAAAATTCACGTATCTTATCATCGTCGCCATCTTGCATGGAAAAGGCCGCGCATATGAGGTCGTGTTCGGAAATCGTCTTCGAAGGGAACAAATGGTCCTCTGTTCTGATTGGTCGACAGAGCGTTGCTTCACCCGATGAGTAAATTTACGAACGCATCCCAACGCCACTGCGCATGCGAGAACTCTGACCAACCATCTTCCAGCTGACGTCAGAGTTCGTGACGTCTGACATCGTGAAGTAGCCGCGGTGAGATGATGGCGACGATAACAAATGTAGTTATTTAAATAGTATGTGTATAATACAGTATTTGCATATTTATCCGAGGTAGAAGACGATAATATTCCGACCTAGTTTAGAAGAAATATTCTGCGCTTATATGGCGACACTTTCCTGATACGGTGAGTCGTATTTTCTTGTCGTTCGCCAGCCGAGACAACGCCGGTATTAACCTTTAAATAATCTTTGATTTGAGCAACAGGTTCTTCTGACTCTTGAATGAGATTTCGTGAGATTTAACTGATCTCTTTTAGTTGCATTTTCTCTCTACGCGTGCATTATTTTCTCTTTCTATTTTCAACACAAAATCAGCTTGTTGGAGATAGAATGTATCTTCTCGCATTCTGTTGAATTCGAGACAAGAGCATAATCGGTTTTTTAATAAAAAAATAAGCAGAAGGAAAGAAACGAGGTGTAAAAAATGCATATAAACGCATTTATTTTAGACATTGAAAGTGTAAAAATGCAACAGGAGAACAATGTACAGTTAAATATATTAATTTTAACATTAATTACGTAATGAATTTAGTATTATATGTATTATAATATTGATCAACCTTATAAGTCTATCAATTCTATCATGTATGTTTAACATGACTTCATTTGAATAGAAAAACACTGTTTTCATGCACGTCATTGTTATTTTCTGGATATTGTACATACAGAGTTATTTTAACAAAATATCTTCCCAGCTTTTGATGTCATACTGTAACAAATGTATACTGAACCTTGATATGAAACAACTGCAACTTCCAGGATCAAGATAGCGAAAAAAGAAAGGATAATAACCCGCACGAAGAAGACTGAATGTATATTATAGAAAATTATATAATTATAAACAAGGGTCAAAGTGCATTGCAATCATTCTGTTATATTTCTGAATTAATTTCACATTTTACATAACGATGAAGAAGGGAAACAGTTTTACTGGAAACCCACTGCTTGATGATAACATAAACACATTGTTCGATAAGTATTTCCTAATTTCGGACAGACAAGGACAAATAGAGACATATACGTTACCCAACCCCACATCGATGTTTAAGGAGCCGCCATGGCAGCTGGAAAATTTGCAAAAGTTGAAGGCCAGTCTAAACGAAATGAAGAGTCGCCTCAACAACTTCGATCTATGCGAGTGGCAGCAGCATACGAAACAGATGAACAAAGCAGGCGACATCGTGAACACTGTGAAAAATAACATACAAGCAGAACTCGTGACTCAAGCCTGGTGTAAATTCTACGAGATTGCTTCTAACTTTTACCTGGTTCCGTTGCCCGAGATTCGTTCCGAAGAGAACGGTAACAGTTTCACTTCCGTGCATCTGTGCGAAGCACCAGGTGCCTTTGTAGCCGCCCTGAATCACTGGTTGAAGACGAACGCACCTGATGTAAAATGGAATTGGTTGGCCACCACGTTGAATCCTTACTGCGAGGGACATTCATACGACAGGATGATACCCGATGACAGATTCATCAGGCATACTCTGAAGCATTGGTGCTTCGGCGCCGACAATACGGGCGATATCATGAATCTTAGAAATCTAGACGTCCTGGTAGAAAGATTCAAACAGTTGGACAGAGATATCCTGCTGGTCACTGCGGATGGAAGTATAGATTGCACAGATGTACCGGGAGAACAAGAAAACGCTGTGGCGCAATTGCACTTGTGCGAAACGGTGGCCTGTATGCACCTCTTGCGGAAAGGCGGTAATTTTCTTCTGAAGCTCTTCACCCTGTTCGAGCATCAATCCGTATGTTTGATGTATCTGCTTTCCTGCTCCTTCCATCACGTCATCGCAACGAAGCCGGCATCTAGCAAAGCTGGAAATTCAGAAATATACGTCCTCTGTACGAATTTCAAGGGCAGAGATTACGTAGCACCATATTTGAATATACTCAGGCATTACTGTAGCAACGTGTCGCCTACAAAAGCGATGTTTGATTTGCGAGATATTCCGGACGCTTTTCTGCGGAGACTCCAAGAATGCAGCGAGTTTTTCAAGCGTTATCAATGCCAAGTCATTAGAGAGAACATAAGCACGTTTCGCGCGGAAAGATACAGCAGTATCCTCTTCGAGCTGAGACACATCAAGCGGGATGTTGTTAAGAGGTATCTCAGCACGTGCAGATTGAGTCGAATAGATTCCGCGAACGAGATAGTCGGTCGGAAAATATTAGAGAAGAGCAACAATTGCTTTACAAATAAAAAATGGCGTGTCGATTCTTACAACGAACGTTGCAAGAAGCAAGATTTAACACCGCAAGAACATTTATTGCAGATATGTAACAAAGCGAAGGAGATCGAATCGCCGGCGGAAAAATCTTACACCGTAAGCAAATTTGTATATTATTGCTTGAAAAGATGATAAATTTTTATTTCATGCATTTTCTGAAAAAAAGGATATATCTACAACATGATTATTTTCCTTTTGTAGTGGCATTTACGGGCACCAACTTTAGAGATACTAGGAGGAAGATCGTTTAACAAAGTACGCAGCTCGCACTTTTGTGACTCGAGAATTCAGCAGATGTTAAACAAAATTGACGATATACTACGAGACACGCGCTCTACCGCGCTTTATCAAGCTTTGTGTTTTCCATCGGCAGAAATGATAAAAGAGCAGCAAATTGATCCAACTCACGAGATACTGAGTTTCCAATTCATTCGCGATTACGATAGTCATCGGACGATTGCTGAAATTTACGATCGATTAGGACAGCTACAGATCGGACAAACACTCTTTCTCATCGGCTATTCTTTGCTAACGCAGTTGAACGTCGGACTCTTATATGTCCTAGGTGGTCTCTTTGATAAGATCACTGTAGAGATTCGTGATAACGAAGGCTATCGCATTAAATTGGAGACGTATAGACGTGATGACAAAATATTGAGTAATTTGCGTGAAATACTCACGGCGTCGAATAATATACGTCAAAAAAATATGACAATCTGGTCGATATTACCTATAACATTTTTATATGGTAAGATTTACAAACACATAAAAATAAGAAAACATTAGTTTCATTAATTTTAATAGTGTGTTACAAATTCTCATTAATATTTATAAGATATTCACAAGCATATTTATGAGTTAAAAGTGAAACGTCTTCTTTACTATTAAAATTTAATATAAATGACAATTTTCTTTGTTTAAAAGTTAACATGCATATATATAAAACAAATTTGAAGTCAATATTTAATCTTTAATTCTTTATTAAAGTTTTTGCATTAAATATATTTAGGTCTGCAAGTTTTAACGACTATTTAACTTTTTTATTAACAGGAAATTATTTCGATCTTTAATAAAAAATTGCCAATCATATCAAATACACTTATCTGTACTTATTAACACTCGGTTATTTACAACACAATTTTTTTCTAGAATGTGACCAGTTCTCCATGATAGTACAACTTAATCACCTGATGATCAAACTATACGCTCATCACATTAATATGATAGAGTGTAATAAAACGTAGCAACAAAGAAATTTTATACACGTGATTATATAATATAAATATATTTATGAATATATTTATATTCATTATAAATTTATTTATATTTATAATGAAAATTATATGCTTGAAGACAGTTGTAAATAAATAATTGTAAATTTATAAATATCATTTACATTGTAAATATTTCATCCTTATTATGGATAACACATGTATGCAAAATTTTGTAAAATATGCAATATAATACGGTGTTGGAAAAATGATATTCGCGCGATAATAACTTAACGATAAATAATATACCGGTTAATAAATAGTTCCAGAGTCAAGGTCAACACTTGTGGATCGCGTTTGTTTTGTAACAACGAAATGATCGATGTTTCGGGATCATGTTTGATGTATAGAACGTGGTGACCGAGATTTCGCTTTGTAGAAAAGGGCGATTTCTTCATAGGAATAACAAAGCGGCGTTGTGCGAGGTCTCGGCGAAGTCTTGGCAGAGGCGTATTGTAACTGTGTAAAAAATCTGGCCACGTTTTAGATCGACGCCACCGTACGTGAAGATGAAATGTTACCTTATCAGGAATTGCATTCGCTTCCTGTCCACTGGACAACACATGCCGAAGGTATGCATTGTCGGTTCGGGTCCGGCAGGTTTTTACGCAGCCCAGCAGTTGTTGAAGGTAATAACAATAGATTAATTATAATCAATTACAATATATATATAAATTGTTTAAAAAATAAATTTATTAAACTTCAAATATTCCACAAAAAATAAAATTACATGAAATATTTGTTTGATTAATAGAGTTCAGGCGTGAAAGTTGATATATTGGAGAAACTGCCTGTTCCCTTCGGTCTTGTGCGCTTCGGGGTTGCTCCGGATCATCCAGAAGTGAAGAATGTCATTAATACGTTCCATAAAACCGCGAACAATCCACGTGTTCAGTTCCTAGGTAACGTTAATGTTGGCACGGATGTTACCGTTGATCAATTACGTGATTTTTATGATGCCATATTATTGGTACGTATCTTATACTATATTTATTAATTATATTAATTATATAATAAGTTGGCGTAATATCTTAATTTAATTAATTCTTTGTTTTATTTCTATTACAGACTTACGGCGCTCAACAAGACCGACTGCTCAATATACCGGGTGAACACTTAAGCAATGTGATATCAGGTCGACGTTTCGTTGGTTGGTATAATGGTGTGCCAACCGACAAGGATCTGAACATTAATTTAGACGTAGAGGAAGTGGTTGTCATAGGCCAAGGCAACGTAGCCATAGATATCACGAGAATTCTTTTGACACCTATCGATAAGCTTAAGGTAACTCTCGATTCTTAATGATTTATTGTTAAATTAGAAGTTCTATGATTAATTACGATAATATAATAACATGAAAAACAGATTCTAAAATTAAATTGTACACTTTAATATAAAATATCTATTTAGTTTTATCGATTGCAAGATGAAACTAATTTTTAATCTGAAATATTAAACTATCTCTTTCGATTATTTCAGAACACCGACATCACGTCGTACGCCCTGGAACGTTTATCTCATAGTAGAGTGCGAAAAGTCTCCATGGTTGGGCGAAGAGGACCTTTGCAGGCCGCGTTTACAATCGCGGAACTGCGCGAGCTCCTCAAGTTGGAGAACTGCAAAAAACTCTGGCGAGCGGAAGACTTCGCGGGCGTACGAGATATCGTACCGACCTTAGCCAGACCGCGGAAACGACTGACGGAGCTCATGTTGAAGTCTTTGGACGAATCCGTGAGCGACTCGACGTACGCTAAAGAGCTAAATCCGATCTTCCTGCGGAGTCCCGTCGAATTTCACGGCAACGATGAGCTGCAAAGCGTCAGATTTGCAGTGAGTCATCTGCGAGGAGATACGATTCAAGATCAGGTAGCCGAGATGACTAACGAATTCGAGACGATCCCATGTGGTCTAGCTCTGCGTAGCATTGGTTACAAATCCGCTCAAATAGATAGTTCGATTCCGTTTGATGCGAGGAAGGGACGAGTGGTGAACGTGGGCGGTAAGGTCGACGGCAATCTTTACAGCGCTGGATGGGCAGCCACCGGACCGGTCGGCGTTATCCTATCGACCATGACGAACGCTTTCCAAGTCGGCAATCTGGTGTGCAAAGAACTGGCATCTCCGAGCGAGAATAAAGCGGGGTCGAACGGTGTGCGCGAGATCCTAAATTCCAAGGGAATCCAGATCGTATCTTATCAGGATTGGCAAAAGATCGATCGTGTTGAACAAGAGCGAGGTAAACAACTAGGAAAGACACGGGAGAAGATTGTCGACGTGACGGAAATGCTCGACATCGCTGCAAAATGAGCAATCTAAAAAATATTTAAAGGATGTGTGAACAATTAGGTATGAAAAACATGTTTTTTATCATATGTACTTATAAATATCCCGAAAATTATACAAATGTATGCATAATTATTAGGAATGCAGGATATGTCTTTATTTTTAAAAACTATTCAAAAGAGTAAGATTTCTTTTATATGTCGAATATGTTATGACATGTTAAAGGCATGTTAAGTCATGTCGTTTATATGCTTTTTCATATTTTAGGAGAATCGACATAATAAAAATTATGTAGGCCTAATTATATAATTGAAATTGTAAAGGATACAATCAATTTAATTTTTTTTTTTAACTTGAAGTTAATTTTAATTAAGCTATTTTTTTTTTAATAAACCTATTCAAATTATGTTAAATCTTCCAATTTCTTTATTGCAGAATATTATGAATTATTTATCGTATAATAACAAAATATGTATATTGTTTTTTTATATGTATACTAGGGTATGAATTTATAATGGGATATGAATAGAGAAATAGATTATGTTTGACCAAAAAGAAAGAGAAATTCTCCAAAGTATCTTCGAATCTTGTAGAATATAAAATTAAATATATGTATATTTATAATATAATTATATATTTTATATTAAGGTCGCACTTTATCATTGTTATTACTGTAAATTATTGTTATAATTGTGGGAAATAGATCAGGTAAATGGATTGAAAACAAATTCTATCAAATGATACAATTAAATGCTGATGTGTGCGCGTGTACTATCTAACTTATCCAACCTAACATGACCTGACTTGACTTGGACAACATCGGTCAAAAGATCATTAGCTGACACAAAATACATCTTTTAATGACTGGTAATCAATAATATAAACAAATTTTTATGCAGAGAAACATTTTTTTCGTTCTATGTTGTATCTAAAATATATTTTTAATTCATATATAAGAGGAATACTGTGCACAAAAGTTATATTGTCTATTTTTATAGGTTAAGTATCTTATCTCTCTATATACGAAAAATTATAATTAATTATATATGTTTGGTGTTAAAATGATGTATATTTGTATAACTTTCGGTTTTTTATAAGTAATTACAAATTAATATATATATACATATTTTATTAGTATTTTAGATTTATATTTTATATGTAAATAATTATATGCAACATACTTATAATACTAACAACATTATCTAATTTTAGTGTATTTTAGATTATTTAAAACGTTTTAAAAAAATTATAATCTTGATTTTTAATTCAAACTTAATTTGAATTTCAATTGTTAATAAGAATCGAAACACTGCTCAAGATTTCAGGATTTACTCTAGATATTACACAATATGTTTAGAAGTTGTAACAAATGTATACTATAAAATTTTATGTTTTTGTTTATGCAGTTAAAACATGAATTTGCGAGAACCAAAGAAGAAAAAAAGAACAAAGTTGAACCCACAGTTTCCATTTCCCATTCCATTGGATAAAACTCAGGAATGGCCAGTGTATACAGCACATCTCACAGACGTGGGATCGTGCATAATTGAACCTAAAGAAATCAATGCAGTGCATTCTATGGTGAGGACAAGTTTTAATATTAATTTTTAATATAAGTGACAATGTGTATGAAGAAATAATATTTTTATTTGCAGGGATTCTTTGGTAAAGGATCATTATCACGCAGTTATCCATCCTTTGGTAAAGCAAGATATGGAACACCGCCAGTAGTTCGAAATAGACAGTGGCTTCATAGGCAAGAATGGCTGAATGAAGTCAAGGAATTGAATTCTGCTTCTTCCAACTATGAAGGTACGCAATATTATAATTACATTTCATGATACATAAAATTTGATTGTAAATTAATATAGTAAATTATATTAATATACAATATAAGGTAAAATGAAAATATAAAATGATATATATCATTAAACAGTGAAAATCTGTGATATCGAAGATGCTAAAACAAGTGCACAATGTGAAGAAGAAAATATCTTGAATAGCAAGGAAGAAAATATTGGAGACGTCGTTGAGATTCCACTGAATTGCAATGAAAATAAAGAAAGAAATGAAGTCATAAATGACATAGAAATTGATGAGGTTGTTCTTGACTCTGCGGAGGAAGACGATGTTTGTGTCATTGTTAATAATCAAGAGTCTGACAATACAAAAAGTTCACCAAAAACTCACAATGATAAAAACTACTCAGAAGAGAAAAAAGAGGAGGAAGAACCTTGCGAATTAAGCTATTATGATTTCAAAAGCGATTGTGCAAATGAGGATGATAATCAGCACGGAAAGCTGTTGGTTTTGCCGGACAGTGACTCGGATACTGATAATTATTTAAAACATATTAAACCAAGAATCGAAAACGAAGGTTTCCCCATTCGAGAGGCTCTTCATCTCACCTACGAGGAGACTTTTTTTCTTCTCTTTGGATTAGGTTGCCTTCAAGTGATTCACTTTGACGGCAGTCTATTGGACATTAATAATGCATGGTTATACTTTTGCAAGGAGAAGCCAGATTTCGTACAGAAATATGTGGTTTATCATTATTACAGGAGTAAAGGATGGGTCGTCAAGCCTGGCCTGAAATACGGTGGCGACTTTTGTTAGTATTCATTCTTTGAAAATATTTTTGAATAGTTTTTTTTTTCCTATAAATTTTTCCTATACGTATATGATATTTTTTCCTACTTAAAAATATCATATACGTATAATGTTAGTTCGTTGGTTTTTTTTATTTGTTCTTGTAAAAATAGCTAATTATTTTTATATTAGAGAGGTATGAATACAAAATTTTGGTTAGTTATAAATATTTTTACAAATATCTTTTTCAAAAGATTTTTATTCACACTTTTATATATATATATATATATAATATAAATGTTTTTCTTTGAGTTATATAATATATAGCTCAAAGAAAAAACTTTATTTAATATTGTTATCTGATATATATTCTTAAATTTTTCAGTGCTGTATAAAGAAGGACCACCTTTCTTTCACGCTTCTTATATTGTCATAGTGGAAGTAGCAGATGCGGACTCCTTAATTATAGAACCTCTTTCTATGCGATCCACATGGGACAGTTTGTTTGGATTGCAAAGGCTCTCCGAAACCGCTGCCAAGGTATAAGCAATTGCATATTTATTTAAAAAATATTTAAAGATATAAATAAACAGTCACATGTCATTTTTCTTACTCATTTTCTAATTAATTACTATTTGGTCAACAGGAGATACTCTTCGCACAAGTTTTATGGCCATCATCGGTGCCTCAGGATACTAGTACGACTAGCCCTGAAATACTTTCCGAATTCACAGTTAGAGAATTACTTTGGCGTCGATGGAATCCGAAACAACATCGTGAAGACGTTCCAACCGAAGATGAGGATTCATGTTAAAGGTTTTTTTAAAATATTTTTATATTTTAGAAATTTTTTTCACAACAATATTTCTCTATTTTTATCTATATTGTTGATATTATTTTATATCAACTTTTTTACCGTATTGCGCGCAATATTGCGCTTGTATATATATATTTTTTTCTTTTAACGAAAAGCTTAAATATATATACACGTTGCATTAAAACGTAACACGCGGATTGCGTGTAATCGTATCTCATCATAGAAAGGTAAGAAAAGTTTCTTCTTAAAATAAATTCGCAATTCTCCTCAATCCCGCGATATAATCGTATGGGAGATTTTCACATCTTACAACATGTCGTAGTAATCATCGATTGTGTATGCTCTATAATAATGCAATAATAATATGTATTATTTTTATAATACAAAAAAATTGTGTAGAAGATATTACAACGTTCTTTCTAAAATAATAGAAATAATTTCTCGATTATATATATTAGACGTCAATATTAAAATACGAAATTATTACGAGATATCAAGATATTTTTAGCAATGAAATATCAGTATCGAAAACTAGAAATTGAATAGGAAATATCAAGAATACTTGAATGTTACATACAATTAAATACATATAATATCTATGACATAACTGAACAACATTACTACATAAACATATATAAACTTGATTCACGAGGTATATGAATCTTGTACAAAGCATCGCGCGAGTAGCAGCGCGCGTTAAGCCGTATCGAATCCGTGTCTTTTATCAACGATCAGCGATTCACGCGTCGGTACTGCTTGCGGTACTCACCAAGTGAAAGCAAGCAGCGATCGCGAGGGCCCGCAACGGTGGTCCCAGGTCTTTGGGCCCCGTGCAGTCAGTCTGAGGTGAGCTGGGAGCTGGCATGTCGAGTGCCGTGCACCGCGAGTTGTCAGTGAGTTGTCAGCATCCCTAAATCACGCAAGCCCGGGATAATCGCCCGTCCCGCGCGATCCGGTATGTACAGAATAGACGGATATTCCTCAATGTCAATTCCTGTCAATCCTGCCCCATGTGACAGTACAAGTGTCAAAAGTTTTTGTGCTTGTCATTTTTTAAATCTACGTGTTTAGCTAAATATATATATAGTTTAGCGAAATATATAATAGTATTTTGATTTTTAATAAGAGCTAAACATAGATACTTTCCAATAATATTTTTTTCTGTCTTTTATGATTTATAAAAATTTTATTGATTTATATTCTCTCACAAAAAGATCTCAATTTAATTGATATATTTATAGCAATATTGTTTTACAACATTTCTATAAAGCTACTAAATTTAAAATAAAAAGTTATATATTTTTGATCGTTCTCTCATCAATTTAATTTTAGTTAATGAAGTTAATGAAATTACTGAAATAATTCTCCTTTTGTTTCTCTAGTCACGTCTATAAAAAAATCATGAAATCAGAATAAATATAATTAATTTTATTTGAAGTGTTTATGAGAAAAGTCCTAAGATGAATTCAATGAAAATATTTTAGAATAGTTTTCTTTTTATATAATAATTCATAATTGTATTTATGATGCAGGATTAAAAAATGCACGTTTTTTTCATGTTTTATTTATAAAATTTTTTAAGATTAAATTGTAACATAATTCTATTTATTTTTAATCTATCATAATATAATATTTTTAAATCGAGGAACTTTAATCATAAATTATTCAGGAATAAAAAATAAAGTTTTTATTTTATTTTATTATTCTATATATGTATATACATTTTGTATCTTCTGATTCATAAGAGATGTTTAAAAACAAACAAACGATCAAAGCAATCAATGAATAAGGAATTGTGTCACTTTCATATAGGTGAACACGAGAGAAAGCGCGACTTCGCGAGAGAATGTTCGTCCGTATCTGCGCTTAATTTACAGGAAGAGAGATGATGCGACGAAATCTTCTGATTTGAATCCAGTTGCAAGAGAAAGATTGAAACGAATTTCTAGCGTTTCATAAAAACTTTCGATAGAATTGAGGGCATCCATGCAATAATGTGGTTTAGTCCACTTTTTTAACATTCAATGAAATGAATTCAAACTTGTCTTTTTATTTTCTCAATCGTAATCGTCTCGGATTAAGAAAGGAATATTTTTGTGGTTTAATTTTTTAATTCTAAATGTTCAAAAGAATCACGGTAAAAATAGACTTTTCAAAATCTTAATTATAGTACATAATTTAATATTCATTAACTTTATAATATTGAAAACTGTTCTATAAATTTCCAATCTCGTATATCATCTCGTATGTCATCTGCTTCATTTAAAATTAATTAAGAAAGATCTAGTATACACATAAAAGATGAGAGAATCTTATCAAAAAAGTATTCTCTATTTTATATACTATATATATAAGAATAGTATCCTGAAACGCGTAATTCTTAAAATTTAGTTTTGCTTTATTAATTAAAAAAATAAACGTCGACGTGAAAAGATTATGCAAGACACGCATATATATATATATATATATCTTAGAAATATAATTTATAAACGCTTTGCGCATCGTAAATAGACGAGTGAATGTCATCCTTGTCTCACGATACGCCTGGGAATTTAGTTGCATCCAAGGCGATGTGCACAACGATGAATAATCTTGTTGCCGGCAACAACAAAATCACAAATCACCTGAAGCGAAATTTCGACAGTCATTTTCAACCTTTAATTCAATCGTGTTAATCTTTAATTGTCATTGCAGGGGGAAAGAAAAACTCCCAAGACAAACTGGACGCTGTTATGCAATATGGGGAACCAACCACCAAATTTTTCGATTTCGAGATTTTTATTGCAAATTGTGCCTGAATGTATCAGGCACAATTTGCAATAAAAATCTCGAAATCGAAAAAATTGGTGGTTGGTTTCCCATATTGCATAACTGCGTTCAATTGACCAACTGACTAACTTGATTGAAAAATTAAGTCTTACGCATCATAAAGATAAACTAATCTAAGATATTAGGATGCAATTAATTATATTACAATATTTTTTTTTATATTATATACATATGATTATTAAATTATATTTAATATCTTCTAATCTTTAAAACAAGATTCGAACGAATGTTAAATGATCGGGCATTAAGGATTGTCAGGAATTGCACTCTAGGAATTGATTAATTGTTGTACATATTAATTATTATTTTATTTATCATTTATAATTAAAATCACAAAAGTTTGCTATTATTTTTCGTGCATCGTGACCTCAACAAAAGATTACACGAACACCCTGTATATCTTAGTTGTAAAGCTGAACGAGATTCAAGTGAAAGTGTATAACTGTTTGCATCGTCTATACGTTCCCTACGGCATCCTTGTACTGACTTCTGCTTGTATAATTGGGATATCGCTTATATTATTGCGTTACAAATTACGTGCTCGGTACATGAAGTATGCTTAAAAAAAAGAGAGTCACTCGGAAGTATATTTCAGAATAAATTTCCTTCATATTTGATATATAAGAAAATTTAATTCACAATCTTTCGCAAATTTCTCTACATGAAATAACTTTATTATTAAGTCCCCCAAACTAAATCACTGTTAAAGAAAAAGTGAAAAAGCTTTCTCTTGTCCATAAAAATATTTCAAAATCAATTTTTAAATTATTTAATTATTACCATTTAAAATTTCTAAATGCGTCTGAATATGATGATTGCTGATGGTAATTTCCATATATGATAAATGAGATATACTGAAAAAAAAAGTTGTTAACTTAACTAAATCGTTCAACTAAATACTATTTTGTTAATTGAACATATAAAAATATTTAAATTAAACACAACATATTAAATCTAACAAAACGTGTATTTGACTTAAATATTTACATATGTTCAATTAACAAAATAGTATTTAGTTGAATGATTTAGACAAGTTAACAAGTTTTTTTTTTTCAGTGTAAATATATTATTTATTAATAATAATTATAATTCTATGATGAAAAATTTATAGATCTTCTAAACAACACATTTCACATTTTTTCTGGATATAGTTTAGATTATTTTCATATAAATTTACTAAACTATAAACAAAAGCTTTTATATAAAATTTTATATATTACGATAATATAAAATTTAATAAATTATATAGAATAGAATATTGAGAGAATAACATATAGAAGATATATAGAGCTGTTAATTATTATTATTAATAAATTATTTCTAAATATAACAAGCGGAAATAGATTGCAATGTATAACTTGTGGATTAAATTTGAACCCGGTGTCCTACAAAAAGTTTGAAATATACTTCGCGGTTCGTAGTTATTCCCGACTTCGTTCTTTCAACTCTTACTCGCGCTTACTCGATCGCGACGACCGTTTCGGGGCCAACGAGTAGAATGATTGCTAAATGAGCATTCCTGTGAGAAACCCTAGGCTTGCTTTCTAAGCGAGGTCCCCGGTCACGTGCGACGAGACCCCAGTTCGCGCAGATAATTCTGATCCGACACGTGCAACCGCTTGTCCGCTCGTGATTTTATATGGTTGGTCCACGCGTGACCAGCACATATGTGCAAAAGCACATTCACCGCTCTCGTTTTGCTCGCACTTCGATATATTTTTGCCACAGCCTCAACTCAACGTAATCGTGCTAATGTACCGTATGATTGGCGCGAAGGGCATAATTATAGAACAGTGAATTTCGCAATTTTATTAACCCTGAACGTAATGCGCAATTTTATATAGAGTTGATAAATTTATTAATTAATTTTATAACTGATTGTTATACAATTTAATAGCATTAGCTTATTTTGATCAAAAGCGCGCTGCAATATTCCCTTTTTTTCAAAGATAATACTTCATGCTACACATACACACACTATAACTCTTCCCTTTCTTTTTCTCTCTATTTTCTCTCTTTCTCTTTTTCATATATGCATTATCATATAATCTATGATGTGATTTTATTGTAAATTTAAATCTTCTATAATTTATATCAAGGCTGATCATTCTAATTTTAATTTATTATATATTAAATTTTCTAAGAGAGAGAGAGAGTGAAAAAAACTTATATAATTTAAAAATTATAGATCTATAATATTATTTTATATAATTTATAATTATAGATCTATAATATTAATAGCTCTTGGCTTTAAAGAAGATTCGTATAATTCATAATCGTACAATTCATGATTCTAAAACTTATTTCATGTGTAACTCTGAGAAACTATAATTAATTATAATTAACTATAGCTAACTTATAATTTTACAGTTAATATTGCTGAAGGGCATTCTTTTATTTCGAAAAATGAAACTTAGACGGTAAGTGTGATTAGTAGATTGCGGTGAGTGCATTTTCAGCGCGATGATCTCGCAGGAACCGGAGCGTGCAAGTACATTTTATATGCGCGTACATTATGTTACGTATCCACTTACGCTGGATGGAAAGTAAAATAAATTCGCGCAGAATACGCGCTTCCGTGTGAAATCGCAAGCTTCCGCTTCCGACCCTGCCGACTTTGTTCTTCCCGTATCTCGTGGATCCGCTTTAGATCCGCGGGGTGAGAAGAAAAGAAATCTGGGTCGATCGGTTGCGAATGCTGCGCGATCAGGAAGCAATCAAAAGAAATAACGCTGCTTTGCCATAAATTACAGGAAAATTTATACACCTTGTGTTGCTAAACCGTAACTTTGCTGTATTATCCAATACATATGTATTTCCATCGTTTTTTCTTTCCTTTTTTTTAACGAACCATCGTCATGCGGGATATCCTGCTCTAATAAACTAAGTTACATAGTAAATAGATAACAAAACATATTCTTTAATTGATGAAAAATTAAATTTTAATAAATTGAGACCTTTTTGTTGAAGAAAGATTAACTGCTAATTTGCCGAAGAATCTAATATCATTTTAAGCTCTTATATGTTATATTTATAATTATTATTTTGCTTCTGAAGTGCTAAAACTGATACAGCAGCTTTAGCACATGAAAAAACAAATCGAAAATGTTAATAAACATATGTCCAAATCCGAAGAGTATTAAAGTTGCTTTCGTAAGATAATATAAATTGAAATAAATGTTATTTAATATTCTTTATTCTGTTTAAATTTTCACAAAAGATGCTCAAAAATTCCTCTGTCGACTTTGACACACTTTCTAGTACAAATTAATAAATTATTTCGAGTTTTTTGAAAAATGTCATTTACGAAACTCCAAACATTTTTCAAAAAGCTTGAAATAATTCATGAATTCGTGTTAAAAAGTGTGAAATCGACAAAGGAATTTTTGAGCACTTTTTGTAAAGATTTAAACAGAATAAGAACATTAAATAACATTTATTTCAATTTATATTGTCTTACGAAAGCAACTTTAATACACTATAATCTATAACTTTGAAACCATCGGATTCGGACATATGTTTATTAACATTTTCGATTTGTTTTCATGTGCTAAAGCTGCTGCATCAGTTTTGACACTGAGTTCAGAGGACACCCTGTATATATTTTTACGTACATTGGCTCTCTATTTTGTTTAAAAAAAGTACTACTTTACTGCAAAAATTCTCATAGCTTGGTGAACAACTGTATGGGTTATTTTAAAAGTAAAAGACTCGGCGACACTCCTTCCGTTGCAATAAACGATAAACAAATAACCGAAACCAGAAACATAAAATCGTGTTCCAAGGATTTCGCATAATGCGTTTAAGCACTTTGTGTCATCTGCAAAAATAAACTCGTTCCCGTTTTGCGAGCTCGATATGCACGCAAGGGAGTCGATATAAAACCAGCTTAGTTGCTGGAGCTTCGCGTTCTCTTTCTTGCAAACGATTCTTACAGATTTCGCAAGTGCGGCAATCTAATGACGGAATTCAATTCGACGCGGTTTTGCGGTGAACTCGGCAAATTTCCAAAGCGAATATCGGACGATTAGACTTACGGGCAAGAAAGTGTTAAAACTTGCAACACGCCTCGTTAGCGAATTTTAATGTTTCCTTTGAATATTAGTATCAGAATTTACTTATCTTTATTTAATATAACAATATATTATAATCTATTAAAGTTTAATATAGTCATTTTTAATAATTGACAATCTTTAATTTTTTAAAACTATATTAAACAATTATTTTTTAATAATTCGGTACTACATCAGCTATAAACAATATGATTGATATCTTGCTGCAACTGAAGAAACACTCATCGAGCTTCGAGACATAAAAAGAGTCGATCGAGAAGATAATAGAAGGCGGATTGTATAGAATAAATTAACAGGCGATGAATTAGCAACCGCAGACACAGACCATAGATCTTCGAGAGAAGGGCTCTGGATTCCTTTATCTCGCAGCTGGAATCAGCTGGAAGGTCGCGCGATGCGGGATGTCCAATTATAAAAATGCCCGTCCTCAGATATTTTTAAGGCGAAAAGTCGCTACAATAAAACCAACGAAACTTCGCGAACGACCGTGATCCCTTGCCAGATATGCAAAGAAGTTAGGGTCAACGTTCACCATTTGTCACGACTCTAAGAGCGCACAATATGAAATCTGGCCCTTTATTTAATTTTAATTGTACTCCAAGCGAAATGAGAATCTTATGATTCAATTGTCGACGATTTATCGCAATGGATATATCTATCCCCCGAAGGAAAGAAAAATTCGCGAAGCAAACACGGCTGGATGCTGGATATAACGAAGAAACTTGACCATAGTTCGAGGGAATACAAACGGGTGGATTAATACCGGCAGCATTTTTTATTCCTAGGAAAAATGATGTTTCGCGTAAAATACAAGAATTAAGTTTTTTCATCTGACAGAAAAGAGGAAGAAAAAGAAGAGGTGATAAAGTCACACGCTGCTGGGAAAGTGCTTTTCCGAGAATTCTCAGAGTTCGCCTAACCGCTAGATTATGATTAGGGTTGCCTAGGATTGCCTCAGGAGACGCGTGCACAAGTAGATTGTGCCTAGCTTGCGTCAGACATACGTAAATTTCGCGTCGAAATTACCGTCCACTTTGCAAACTTAATCACCGCGTGGGGATGTCAGAGACATCCACTGAGATGTCTAAGTCGCAAATATTTATCACCTTTCAGTTAATTTTCATTATGCTCTTAGTTCTAGCAAACACAAGAGTGTAGATTTTTTTAAACTTCTTCAAACTTAATTCAACTATTTTAGTTAATTCAATTAATTTTATTTTATTGGCAGAAAATTATTATCATGATCATTCGCGAATCCACGAAGTTCATGGCCGCTACGCAAATTCAAACGAACAAATATGCGGATGTAATCTATCATGATGTTCAAGAATACATTATGCGTTAGAAGACGCGAATATGCTAATGTTCTTCAACGTTGTTACTTATGTTAAGTATCATCGTATGATTTTTTTTGCGTTTTTTGGAATCTTAAAATACCTCCCCATACCGCTTTCGACATTATCGTTCAATGATCGCACAATGGTGTTTCCAAAAGAGGAGAAATGATGAACGAATACTGATTAGCATATGTCGTCGTTTGAATGATAAACGAAGAGAGTCGTTCGAAAGCGAAGCGAACTTCTTATATACTATGACGAATCGACAAAAGTACCATGATATATCGACGACGAAAAGTTTCCACTCTCTTTTGATTTTGAAATGCATGACATTGCGCAAATAAGACTATAATATTAAATAAATTAACATAGATAGAGAAAATTCGTATCTTTCCTTCGTATATTAACTCTCTTTATATTTATATATAAACTTTCATTAGATTTTATTTTTTTTACGTAACTATATTTATTGAAAAAATATATTAAACATCGATATCTTATTTATATTGATCATTTATCGGAAATAAAAAATGCCTTATCGCAAATTAAAAAATGACACTCGTCAAAAAATGTATCGATTAATTCTAAAAAATATTGATCATGTGTGAAAGAAAAAGAATTAAACAAATTTTTCATTTTAGATTAAAGTCTAAAGTAAGTTAAAGGGGAATCTAAGGATTCGAGGAGCAACGAAACTGTATCAATTATTAACACAGGGAAAAGTAATATCGAAAATGAAACCGTAAAGATGCGAAGGCAGCTGATCTTCGGGGTACGGTTGATGGTCTCTCATGGGTCTCGGAACTGACCGTGATCTTGAGAGATCGAGGAATACCGTTCTTCGTTGATGACCGGTTTTTAGCATATCTTTCTCGAGACGGACTCGATCATTACTCTTGACCATGAAATTTACTCTCATGGACGTAATAAATTAGTCGGTTTCAACGCGCCATTTCGACTGATTCGGTGATTAATTTTCGCCAAAACTTCGCGACTTTTACGACGCATAATCAGAAACTCAACGAAATAAAACGCATCTCCGCCTTCTGATTGCAAACATTCTGCATCCATTTGCTACAAATTTGCTTTAGACAGTTTATCATTTATATTTATAATAATTTGTAATTTTTTTATTAAGATAAAATAAATTAAAGTGTCGTAAAATATTAGATAATCGCATGCTGTGCGAAATAAATATAAAAGTTTGATTTATTAGATACATATTATTTTTAAACATACAGTATATTCTACTACTCCAGTAGACTGACTTCTATTTTTTTCCGTAAGAAAACACAGCTTGAAAAACGTAAGAAAAACGAATCGCATGTGCGGAAAAGAGTTCACTAGAATGCTTGAGCGAGATTTAATACGCGTTGCAGCATAGCATTTTTTTTCAGGTCATTACTTTCCGCCCATGTATGCGCATATATATGTGTGTGTACATAAGATATATTTTATATATGTGTATATGATAGTAGAATAGAACGAAAGAATAGGGCCACTCCTTTTTACCTTCGCGCATGATTCGAGAAATGACTTATCATTATTATCTTGTACGCCTTGAATTTCTGCGCTAATTATTTTTGACCGCTTTGTCTTGGCTTTTGTTATTTTCATAAAAGAAAAAAAATCCGCACAAATTTTTCTATTATATTGTTAATAGACATACACAGAAAAATATAGAATTACATTATTAATTTATCTCATCCGCTAATAACAATATTAAAATTTATAATGCTATTAACATTATTATTAATTATTTTTATTAGTCAAACAAAAATTTAATATCAACATCATTTTCGATTGAAAATACACAAATTTTATTGCTCTGCATATTACTGTCAATATTATCTCTACTCTTTTTTTCAAGCAAAGAAAAGCTTTCTACACATTTGTTATTTTTGTTTATATCGTTATTCATTATTTTTTCCTTCACGCGCAATATACAAATATCGATACGACGGGGGTGGCCACGGTGAATTAATATCGATTAATCCTGTAATGAGAAGTCGGTTTCGCCGATCGACAGATTGTGCAATAATCCGCGAACTCTCATCCATATTCTTCATAATGCTGTAATGCACCGCGTATCCTATCATTATAGAAGTACCTCACGATAGAAGAGTCGTGTGTTCGTGCTCTTTTCAGTTACAGCTCGCAATCATTATACGACTCACCGGTAAATCAGTCGTGAGAGAATACGGGTGAAAGGAGCAGATTCCGTGATGCTGCTTATCGGATTTCTCGATTGCAATTCTGCATATATAAGGTTTTTTTCTTCCTCTCCGGGAAGAAAAAAACCTTCAAAAAAATTTCACGAATAAAAATATATATAAATTATTAATAAGATTAGAATTCGAAAAATTCCTGGCGAACTGAGCTTCAGTAGAAAAAATCGATGATAAAATCATGTTCCTCAATTAATTTCGAGCTTTACTTTAATAGGATTTTAATTCGAAGCTTAATTACAGAAAGGCAAATAGCATTCTCTTTCGACATTTTTGTTAAATAAAATTCCTCAAGTTGTTCTAGGAAGCTGCGATTAAACGAAAGTCCGAGATACCTCGTATAGCGATTGGCAGTAGTAAAGACGCACATTTTAGCGGCATGCGACTCTCGGGAATACTAGAGAAACTCGCACTACTGCGTGTTTGAGCTACCGATCCGATCTGCAATTACAGATTCCAGTCATATCTTGTCTCCTTCTCTCTTTCTCTCTTATTCTTTCTCTGAAGGCGACTTTTTCTATTGTCTCGAGCTAAGCAATTACGGACACCCACCCACTCGATTACGCAACTCGATTTCAGCTCTACGCGCCGCGATTGTGTTAACATTGTCTTGTTGCGTTTGTCTCACACGGGATGTTTCCCGAACGAGCTCATGCCTCATAATGTTTCATGCTCAGACAGATAGCGATCGAGCGAGAAGGAAATTTTTTTTATACTTGCGACACTTGATTGCTTCACGCATATCGTGAAACCGTATCGCTCCTTTTGTCCTTCTGACTTGTCGGCATTGAATTGCAGTGAATCAGAATTGATTGACAATGTCAATGCTTTATAGTAATAAAATCCCCCTCTCTTTTATACAAAGGATTAACATCGTAGAAAGAATAAAACAATTAAAAAATACCATATCAGTATATTTTTTTTAATTCTATATAATTTATCTTTTTAAAATACTTAATTTTCTTCTTTAGATTTTTTTAAATAAAAATTATTTAGCATATATCTATCTGCAGAAAAATGATTAACAATGATTTACGATGCTTATCGAGTCGATGTGAAAACATTCAAGGACAAAGTTAACATTTCGCTCGTGGAAAACGCGTGGAAATTACTTTTCCAGATGATTACGCTATTATATAGCTATTTCTATTACTATTCGATATTATAAAATATCCGGATCCGTGTATAAAAAATGCGCGAGTGACGACAATTTTTTTATCATTTGAATATTTACTTCGTAGAGAAATCGAGATGTAACTCTATGTAAATCCGAGAACGATCTCTCACGTATAGGCACGTAGGAGATAGATAATTATAGGAGACAGATAATTAGCAATTCTCGTCGGAAGACAAGCGCGAGATAGTAGACAAGACATTTTTAATGAAGCAGAATATTTCTTTATATTATATATGATTGTTAATTATTAGGGGAGAAGGGAAATAACGGTGCTTCGCGAAATAACACAGTAATTTGTCATATTCGCGCGTTTGATGCAACACGCGGTTTTTATTCATTCGAGCAGATAGCTATAAATGGTAGATTGCACGTACAACTGCAATAATTGCGTAATCGTCTGAGAATCGTCGCTTGATTCTCCCACGATCATAGAAAAAAATTACTTCATATTGTGTGACAAATATAACAATTCCATAAATCAAGTTATATTACACGGACTAATATGACAAAATATTTTTGCACTGTTTCTTCTTTTATTTTTATATTTGTTATATTTTTATTTATTTATTTATGTATTTGTTGCGTTAAAAATTATAAATACTATATTCGTATGACGTACATAACGTGAAAAAATCGAAGTTGAATAATGACTACATGTAAATTAAATTCTACATCAGATGTAAGATTATCACATACAAGAGATAATGTATATAACAAGATAATTTTTGTATGTTTTTTTTTATTCTTATTTATACTTTCAGATTTCCCAGATTCCATATGATGAGATCAGATTGAGCGCAATGACATCGAGATACTTCGTGTTTGCTGTAGCTTTAGCGTATGGTGAGTTAAGTGATGTTATTGCTAATAAATGCAGAACTTTAGATAAAAAGAACTTCTTCGCTTTAAGATTTATTCTAGCCAGAAATCTTTCATCAACCACGTCGCAAACAGATTTTATCGATAAAGAAGATATAACAATTTTATCAATTTCATTAATTTTTAATTAAATTATATTATGAATGGCATAAAATTAATCTCTTGAAGAAATCAACCAATTCTTTTGCAATATATTTTTCTTTATATCTTTATATTATTTTATAATATAATTTTATATACTTGCAGTTGTGTGTATAATAATTTATTTTATATATTTATTTCTATATCGCGATTCTCTTTTGTAAAGAAATTATATATAAATGGAAAGATGAAATAGAAGGATTTTGTGAGATCGCGATTATGCAGTTGCAGTGTCTGGTGCACAAATTTACGAGAGTTATTCGGTGGACCCAGCTGCAACGATCGAACCAGCAGCTACGAATAATGACTTCATCACGCAGACAGTCTACGGATTTCTGGATTTCACCACAACAATCGGCAACACGGTGATGGTTTTCAGTCCTCAAAGCGCTCCCCCAGGTAAGAATTTTTTAAAAGTTTCCGAAATTAATTATATATACACACGTATCTCAATAATTATATCGGACTTCTAAAATACATTACAATTAATAATAAATAGTAAAATTATAAATTATAATTTAAAACTTTAATTTTTGAATATATTGTTCTCTTTCTCATCTCTCTCTCTCTCTCAACTGTCAATATAATTATATATAGTATCAAATTTTTTTTTCAAAGTGCGAGTAACGTAAAGAAATGATTTGTATCTATTTATAAACATAATTACATTAAATATAAAATGTTCGTTTCATTCGGCTAACAATCATCGTTTAGTAGAGAGCTTTGTTGAAATCTTTAAGCAATGAGAATAAGATATCGCGAAAGCTATTGCGCAATCAACAAGAGGATTCGCAAATGACCCTAGCCATGAAGTGTCATGTGAATATGAAAATAAAGCCAGGAATTACTTTCTAATCGCAATCGACAATTTTTGTTACGCTGTGCTCATTCACAGCAAGTTTGATTATTCGACGGAACCTTGAAACGCTGAAGAATCCGTACACTCACGAGGTGGACCTTGACGAGGTATCAGGGACCAATCTCTTTTGCATATCGTCGTCCGCGTCTACATACGGAATGATGCCCATTGTTCACTCGTTATGACTCTCCTGTCATCACCTCTCCTTGACTTTTTAAACTACGTACTCAATGTATAGTATAGTGGTTCCTTTTTCTCTAAATGCAAAGAAATACTTTGAAGATGTTATAAATAAAATAATTACGACAAAAATCTGTCATAGCAACCAAAAATTAATCAAAATTTTATTTTGTCGATATTAAAATTAAAATTAAATAAAATAATATACCCTTTGACCAGTATAATTAAAATAATATGATCCCAACGTATTACAATTAAAAAATATAATTAAAATTGATATAATTAAATTTAAATCATATAAATAATTAATATTGAATCAAGAAAAGATACGTTTTCGCATCTTATACATTTTCATTATCTTCTAAAGGGTAAAAAAAATTAGCGAAAAATGTTCGGCACAAATTGGCCATCAAGAAGTGCTACTCCCATTTTTCCCATCCTTGAGGTTCCTCGCGGAATCGCGATTTTTATTCTCGACAGTCGTCGAGTATGCAAATGTGTCGTTTGTTTTCAGAAGGAGACTCCGGTAAGAAGACCACGTCCTCCACGCCACCGATTCATACGAAGCCAACGGAACAGCAGCAGCACAAGAAAAATGTCCCCAACATCCAGCCCAGCAAGACTCACAAGGTCGAGACACAGGATGGCGAGACGAAGAAGCAGATAAAGGGTACAAAAATTGTCGTGAATTCCGTGGTCGAGCAGAACGTGGTGAATCCGTCCGAGAATACTGCAGCGAAGGCGACGAAGAACCAGGTAAATTAGAATGATATATCGCTATATAGGAGATATATGTAACATTGTACATTATTACAGTAACACCTAATTTGTTTACTAATTTATGTATGAAATTTATTCTTTAAATAGTTTTAGTCTCTTTAAGTTTAATTATGTGTGTGAGAAATATTTTTCAAATAATTTTAACATATAATATATATAATATGTAAAATTAGAAATTATATATTATATATTATATGTGTATATTTTAACAAATTATTATAATTATATTAAAATTGTAACTATAAATCCGATACATATAATTCTGTATGTATAACAGTTTGATTCTTGGAAATAAATTAAATGATTATATTAATATAATAATTTAATCTCTTTCCGAATGATGGAATAATATAACGATTAACAAACTGTAAGATGTATCTATTTATGTGATAAAGCTGGGTGAATAAAGGCATTATTTTGGACACATAGATAAAAAATGAATATTTAACGGGATTGTTTCAAATTAACAGGCAACAACGAAGACACCAGTATTGTCGTCAGTCGTTGAGATACGTGCCAAGGATGAAACTCCAGGTGTGAAAAATAATCTCGCCGAACCGGAATACGATTTTCTCTCGAAACAGCCGACAGAAGTGATCGATGAAACCTACAGGGTAAGTAAAACATAACATCGAAGAAATAACTCTAATATTAGAAAAAATGAATGCCACACTATTATTTTTCCGCTCTAGAAACATGTTTCATAGTATGTAATTGTTTCATCATTTACACTATCTTCTATCTTATTTTTGTATTAATTTTTCACAGATCCTATTCACTTATCGTAATCATTTATATTTTATGTTTTTTTAATGGCTTTCTCGACTTTTTTGATATCTTGAAACTAGATCGATCAATATCTCGGTTCTACTTTCTCTATAGGATAAGCGAAGAAAAAAATAAGATCCTGTTATAATTCATGTATATATTATTTAATTTATAATATGTATAATACAATATTTTTTTTATATAAATGTAGGTAATATTTGTTTTCAAATTATCAGTGATATTTTAAAGACAGAGTGATATTTTTAATGCATTAGTCATTCCATAAATTGACCAATAGACTCATCGGAAATTCTCGCTATAAATTTATTTAATTCTAAAAGAGCTACCGTCAACTTTTTTAATGCGATAAAATCTTTAATATATTCTTTTGTATACTTATAATCTTTTGTATACTTATAATATATTCTTTTGTATACTTATAATTTATCTACATATATATATAATTTTTCATTCTTTTTATAAATGTCATAATTACATTTCTTATATAATAATTGTCATATACCTATTTTAAATTTTATAATTGCATTATATATAAGATAAAATTTCTAGAAAGATATATTTTTTATGAATTTTATAATATATATTTCATATAATACTATTCAAGTTTATAGAAAACATATTTAACTCGATTTAAGATAAAAAATATAACACGTCATTATTGCCTCTGTTGGAATTCAATCATGGAAATGATCTCACGTTCGCGAAATTCGCGATTAATTCGCAAAAGCAAAAAATTCAAATATCCAGTTTATAAAAGCGACATTGATCTTCACCCATGAACGAGAGTCGCGAATACGAAAATCGAGGATCTGGTTTCAATATCTGTGATTGTCGCCAAACCGGACCGCGTTGTTAACGAACGATTATTACATGCTAAAACGAGTTTAGCGAAATGTTGATCGTTTTAATCGAATGCCTGATGGAAAATGGGTTATCCGGCCAGCGGAATGGAAAAACCATCGTGATATAAAATTATTCGTAGTTTTTCCCATAAAATTGCGCAATTGCCTACATTTTATAAGCAACTTTCACGATAACTCTCGCGAAACCACCACAAAATTGTTCGGAATAATTGCGTTGGCGTAATTTTCCGCGTGCAGTAATCGATTTCCTAGCCGATCCTTTCCAGGTTGCCTTTACTCCCCTCCTAAGTTTTAGAGACGGCGATCGGCGTGAAAGTCCGGATCCGATCGCACCGATAAATCGGTTTCACTCGCGAAGCACGACGAACGCGCGTTGTTTTTCCAACTATAATTTCCATAAAAATATGCGTCGGAAAATATCACAAAAATTGGGAAATCTAAAATCGACACTCTACACATGGTAGCTTTCTTTTTTGTGCTAAAAAACACTGGAAATTGTCACTAATATAGTATAAATTTAATACTTCTCTTTATTTATATAATAAATATTATATAATAAATATTATATAATAAATATTATATAATAAATATTATATAATAAATAATTATTTATATAATTTAATACTTATTTATTTTCTTAATCTTATCGAAAGCTTAGAGAATTATTGTTATTGTACTATATTATTATTTCACGCATATAATTATTACTTCAATTATAATTTAAATATTTTGCTATATTTATGACTTTTATCATATCTTTTGCCTTTCTTTTTTTCAATGTCTTCTACAGTAAAATTTAAAAAATGTATCTTATTGTCAAATTAAAATTAATATTGTTTATGAATTATATATCTTTAACTTCTGTATATAATTATCTAAATAGATCTCACGATGAACCAACCATGTTTCATCCATGTTCATTTTATGGTTTCTGTAGCTGATCAACCTGCGACCCTCGTCGAAGGCTCATCACAAGCCACGCGCCACCGCCCGAAGGGACAAGGAGAACCCGACTGGTCTGGTGACCAAGCTGGGTGGCACCGTCATAAAGGATGGTCTCACCACTGTACACGAGACCAGCGTAATCGGCACCTACATCAACGGCAAGTACGCTCAAGTGCTGCAGAGCTCGTCCAGAATCCTGACGGAGCCGTACGTGCCAGTGATCGAAGATAAGATACACCCGTCCAGCACGAATCGCATCCTGAAGACCATAGGCCCGCAGCATGGCAAGCTCAAGCCTCAGCTGGAGCCAACTCCGGCTTATCAGCAGCAAGAAGAATCCTCGCTGCCCTTAGAAGCTCTCTTCAACGAACCCTCCGGTGAGTATTCCAGCTAGGATCAATTTTAATGAATTTTAGAAAATTTATCACGTAACAATATCTTATATCTAAATCTGTCTAATATATACACATAGTATAAATTTTACAAAATATATAAATTATATAGTTGTTTTATATTTAATAAAATTTTCTCATAATTAAATGTTTGAATTTTTAGACGCAAAAGACTTTCAATATTTTACTCTCTTTCTATTAATTTTGTCTTAATTTATTTCAGTTTCAAGATAATAATCTAATTAATAATATATCATAATTAATGAAAAATATTTATCAGAAGCTTTAGTTGTCTTATTAATTTACGACACACATAAAAGATTCTTTGTGTGTTAATTTTTTATTATTTCGTGATAACATTTATATTATTTTTTTATTCGTGATAACATTTTCTTATATCGTTTGAGGAATTTTCTATTCTCTCATAGTGCTGAAAAGATTAATTTGAGAAACTTGATTTATCGAATTAGGCACCCCAGTGCGAACGACGCGAAGACACTCGCTCTCCAACAATCAGCCCAGACCCAAATTCCGAAACAAGATTCCCGATGACTACGAGAACAACGAACCACAACAGCAAACGAGGATCGGAAAAAATCGCGCGACGACGACGCGTCCAAATTATAAGTGAGTGTCTCGTGAGAGACTATCAGAAAAGAAGGATTAATTAAAATTTGTGATTTTATTATATCTTACGAAAAAAACAGTCATATATTTCATCACGATTGTCTTATCATCCCGTAAAATACAAAGATAAATTTTCGTGCGAAGCAATTCTTGGTACAATTTCCATCAATAAAGAAATTCACTTCTCTTCAGGAATCGTCCTATAACCACCACCAGCACTACAGAGGCGCCGATCAGTCGCCGTCGAAGCGGTTTCCGTCCAAGCAGTCAACCCATCAGCTCGTTCTCGAAGCAGTCGACCAAGTCGAAGGGCAGCGACCAGCAGCCGTCACCGACGGCCAGTCTTCCGATACCGAAGATGAAGCTACCGAGAACGCAAGGTCGCTGGTCATACAAGACCACGCCGAAGCCGAGGATCATGATCCGTAAGCAGGCGGACGAGGAGGATCTGCGAACGTCTTCGACTACCGAGGCGAATACGTCGGAGTCGTCTTTCGTGGTAATCGCGGACGAGCAGAGCAAGACGACGGCGACGACGAGCAACGCGGCGATCTCCTCCGGCGGCATCGTCAACGTCGCCCAGAGGAAGGAATTGTTCTTCGCGGAAGACGAGTTGGATCCCAGCGAGAGCGAGGATGTGGCCAGCGTCAGTGTGCAGCTGGATCAGCAGCAGCACGTTGCAGAACAGATCCTCCCGATAGAGACGCTCAATGTGGAAATCTCCACCGCGGCGGATCTCGATAACGTGTATTTCGAGATCGCCACTATCAAGTCGCCGTACTCCTTCCAGGTGCGTTCTCTCGATTCTACCTTGGTATATTTATTTATAATATTTGAGCAAAAAATTTGATAAAATCTCATTTTTATAAATAAAGTTGATTATGCCGAAAATAAATGGTTTTTAATTTGTTAAATTTTTTGCTTGAAATAGCTGTACATCAGCAAAGCGTGCATTTGAGTTTTCTTATTACCGCAATAACTAAAATATTCTGTCTCTAGGTGGGAACACTCCGGAACACCCGCTACATCACAGTGACCTCCACCATCAAGAAGACCTTCGCGACGGCCGAGCCGACCAGTACCATCTCACCCACCGAACCGCTTACCGAGAATATCCTGGCGAACACGGCGGCCGCCTACGAGTCGACTCTGCCACTCGACTCGTCCGTCGCGACGCTACCAGCAATTTCCTTGGATGCCAACCAGGCGACGCCGCCGTTAGAGACGCTTACGGAGACGTTCTCGACAACGCAGACGTTGCTGAAGACGCACATGTTACCGGTGATCTATGGTGGCAACAGTACCACCCGCTTGACCCTGGTGCAAACGTACAACATCGCCCGAGTGGTAACGGCGACGAAAACGCTACCGCCGATGGAGATCTACCAGTTCATCCCGAGCAAGACGCTGAACGAGTTCAACTCGAAGCTCGACGAAGCCGGTAGCGAACTGCATCTCGAACTCGACTTCGGCGATGACGATCGCGATGACGAAGATGTGCCCAAGAGAGTGGTGGCGCCTAGCAACGATCCCGATTCCGATTTAGACATCTTCAAGTCCACAATACCGTCCAAGGTCAAGAGCGACGTTGCGACCAGCAGCAGCACCGAACCCCAACTTACTCCGGAACAGACCCAACAGTTGGCCCTGCTAAAATATTTCGGTCAGCCGCAACCCCAAGTCATCACCACATCTAGGCCGGTGGTCGTCTTGGAAACGATGTACGAATCGCATGTGATTCCCGTAGTGAACGCGGGAAATACCATTTACTCGACGTTGTCCAGGCCAGTTAGCACTGTACCTAGGTTGGTATAAGATATATTTAATAAATTATACGCATTAATTATATATATTTATTATCATCTTACATATATTTTGCGCGTTTCTGCTTCCTCCAGGACCTCGTACGAATACGGCACATCTACTCTGAGCCCGGTGCTGCAACCGCAGGTGCCACAAGTACCGCTCTTCCCGCAGCAGCCACAGTTCACGGTGACGAGCGCGCCCCTGGTCACTCAGACCCTTGCAACCATATCCGATTCGCGGGTATTAAAACTCACTTTCGGCGCTAAGACCGCTTATACCACCCTCTTCTCCACGAGGGTTGTACCCACGGAGCTCACCACCTATATCACTAACACGGTGCCAGTACAGCCAACAGTACCGGCGTATCCAGGTTATTATCCAGCGCCAGTGCCTTATCCGCCCTTCCCCTTCCTCGGTTAGATTTCAATCTGACCATCGAATCTTTTGCGGTTCAATTGCTATCACCAAGTAGATTTGTTCTTTTGCTACTAAATTTTAATTTTGATAAATTTGACAATTTTAAATAATTTTCTTCATACATGATAATATTAGTTCTTATAATAAACTCTATGAACAATGCAATATTGTAAACATAAATGGTACAATTTTATTTATTCAGTTTATTTATTCTTTAATTGGACCGCATCAAAAATTATTGTAAATAAATTATTAACTATAATATTGTATATCGTATATTGTATGTATACTGCGTATTTTGTAAATAAATAACACAAAAACGTAAAATCTCCCACTCTCTCATTGTATTGCAACAAATTTAAATTTTGAACACGAAATATTATTGGTAATATCACACACACACACACACACACACATACATACATTTATGAATAATATATATATATATATATATATATATAACTTAATTAAGTATAATATAACTTAAAAGTTTAGGAAATTAATAATTCAATATATAAGTTTATGAAAACGAGAAATTAAAATAATCTAGCGAGAATTGAAAAAAAATTTGAAATTTTGTCCAGCACAAAATAAAACACTAATTTTTATTATGCGCTATTGTTTATATAAAATGTAAAAATTTCATGTTTATTCGTGATAATTTTTAATATTTATAATTATTAAAATGTAATTTTAAATAATTATGTATTTTACATTTGATATGTTTTCTATACGTTCAATATTTCTTTTATTTGTTGATTTATTAATATGATACATTAGTGTAATAATTTTTGTGCGTGAAATATCAGAGTTAATCTCATCCTTGGAAAATTATTATTCGATTATTTATATTTGTTTTATAATTATTAGAAATAACAATTCAATTGCTTTACACTGCTTTTCACTATTTTAACGTATTCTTTTCAATGAACTTCAACTTTATTTTCTAAAAGTAGCTACTATATTATAAACGTAAATTTTGTAAATATAAGATATATATAAAATTACAAAATGAGAAGATTAAATGAATGATTATAGATATAGATATGAGACGATATTATAATCAAGATCGATGAGATGATATAGATAAAATGATACAAAACGTGATATTCAAGCAAAATGGATGAAATTTTCGCAAATTAAAAACAATTAAAATTTGTGATAAATTAGTGATATGAATATTGTGTTTATTTTAGAAAAAATCGAAGTTCGAATCAAGAAAGAATTTATTTTAAAAAAATTAAAAATAAATTATAATTAAAAAGTTCTTATGTGATTAAAAATAAATTCTCATCTTTAAAACTTGAAAGCTCTAGAAATTAAAAAATTACAAGCGTACTAAAAACTACGTACATATTCGCTATATTTCAGATAAATGTCATTCTCGAAATAGATGTAAGCTCGATGAAAAATTTGCAATTCAACACAGAATGTACACAATTTTTCTCTTTTCTTATGAAAAATACAATTACAATAATTTTACTGCCACCTCTCATAAATCAATAAATTAGGGCCACTTCGACCAACTCTGATTAACTTTAATCGACGATTAAACTATCTTTGTCTCTTTTCAGATACGTTTTTAAAAAGAGACAAAGATATAGTTTAATCGTTGATTAAAGTTAATCAAAGTTAGTCGAAGTGGCTCTTAACATCTAACGCTTGAAGGCATAGGAAATATATAAATTAAACAATTTTTTAGAAAATTTTTTTTTTAGAAAAATTCGAAAATAATACTAGCAATAACTGATGTACTATTGCATCCAAAGTATGTTTAACATATAATGCTTGTGTTTTGTGTGTGTAGAGGAGGGCAGGCGCCAATTATTAATGTTACCTCAGTGGACAAAATATCCAGATCCGACTTGTTTTCTTTCTTGATTCTGCTCGTTTTCTTTATTGATTGCTCGAACAAGCGTCAACGTTAATACAGCTATAATCACCTGCAATAATTAGGAAATAGATAACTTGAAAAAGATGATAGATTATCATTATATTTTCATAGTTAAATCATAAAATTATGTGCGTAATACTCTTCCCTCTTGAAAAGAGTAAAGAAAAAAGTAAAGAATCAAAGCTTCTCTTACGTGAAGCATGCACAACGCCATCGCCAGACCAGCGAGCCATCCCGATCTCGCTTCTAAGAACCAGGACAGTTCCTCGACGCAGCCGTGATGGAAAGCATTTCCGGTGACAGTATCCCTGCATTCGGTGGGCAACGGTTTATGCAGTTGCGTATAATCCCTGGGTCCGTCAGCTCCGCAGCATCCGACCTATTAAACATTAATCAAAAAGATACATAATTCTACAGTGCTTTTATTTTTACTTCTTGAAAAAAAATCAATTTTAAATTTTAAAAATATATATATATAATTTCGGAGATATTTTGTACATCTTACAGTTTCCTGAATTATTTTTAAGATAAAGCTTGGCGTTTCATGGTGGGAATTCCTGATAAGATTATACATGGATCGTTCAATGATAGGTTGAATCTTGCTGTCGTATGTCGAGTAGTCAAGAATTACCGCCGCCCCAGATAAACCGCAGATGAAACTAATTATTTGAAGGCCCACGTGCTAAAATCACGAAAATTTTTTTGTTAAATCTATCAAGAATCTAATAATAATAGAGAAATATTTCTGTTTCAGTTTTAAAAATTTAATTTGACGAGAAAAGAATTGCTGCTCAAAAGAATATCTTGAAAAATTAATTTTCTGAAGAGATATTGAATTTTATTTAATAACAAAAATAACAATTTTCACTAGGCAATGTATTTTATAAATTAACATTTGAATTAAATTTTCAATGAAGATTATTAATTTGCAACAATTAATTTACAAAATTATTTATAAAATATTTTCTATAATTTTCAAATGTTGTATTATATTATTAATTGAAAGAATTTCAATAACAATATTTTAAAATATTGAAATAGTTTCAAATAATTAAAAAGAAATCAAACAATTTTGAAAATTAGTTTCTTCAGAGATAATATCTATCAGAATTGGATTAAAGTGCGCGATAAACATTCTTACAATGTTTAAAGCCATTACGTTCTCCATAAGAGCAGCACCACAGCCAATAAAGGCAACAGCCATGACGAATACTGAAGTTGCAATTAGTACATAAATTCCAATGTAGAATTCGTACATGTCCAGAAATTCCACCCATTCCTCAAACATTGGTTCGAATCTCATCCATATCGATAGGCCGAACATTGCACAACCCAGGATCTTTAAACACACAGACACACACAAAAATTTCATTAATATATATACATGTACTAATTAACGCGATGTATTAATTAAAATAACATATTATGTGTTACGATAATGCTTTCTTTCTCTGAGAAATCTTTCGTTTCTTAACTATATTGATGCAATAACAAGATAGCACAAAGACAATGTGACTTTTAAAATTTATTAAACTAATTATAAAATTATATCACAATTAAAGATGAGAAATAAAATAGTTTATATTATAAAATCATTTATATTAATATATATAATATTTATACATATATATTAATATATACATATACATATATACAATATTATTCCAGACTTAAATATAAATTATATTTTTTTATAAATACATAAATTTTATTTCTACAAGTATATATTAAATTTATATTACTTTATTTAATAATAATTTATTTATTTGGCGAAATCATAGTTAATTTTTGTAATCATGAATTCAATTTTAACTTGATTTAAATTTCTTTCTAATAGTATAATAGAACGTATTTAACTCTCAAAAAAACTTGTTTATTATTAAGGAATAAAACTAATCTTTTTTTAATAACTATTTCATGAACAAATCAATTGCAACATTTTTTTAAAAGTAGAATAAAATTAAAACAAATCTTCTATTTTGAAAATTATCAAAATAAATGCATTTATTTATATACAATACTGCTCACTCGTTTAACTTTTTCATTTATTTGTTCTTTTCAAATTTCACGCTTAAAATAAGTCATATATGATTTCACTAGTACATAGTTAACTTCACAAGACGACGCAATCATGATAATTTCGTGCACCCACCCATATTATTATGTTCAAGCAAAAAATCGTGAATTTGATGCAACCGATCTGCTTCGTCAGCAGCAATGCGGAATTTTTGACGACCATCTCCTTGTCACCTCGCGGAAAATATCCTCCGTTACGAATTCACTTATCGATGAACGAGACGCTATTTTGAGAGCGCGATCAGACAAAAACGTAATTAGTCGATCGTGAACGTCGAGGTACCCTGAGTATCGCCTAGTCGCTACTTTATCATGACAAATATAAGATAACTGGATAAGAGCCCTAGATAAAGAATGCCGAGGTGAATCACTTCTTTCACAGTATCGAGATAAATGTATAAATTATTAAAGACTGTTATTAATTGTTAATCAGCACAGAATGCTAATGTGATGTTTACTTAATGCGATCAATTTTTAATTATTTATGAATATTTTGATTATAATTACAAAACTCGTTTAATTCAAAAACATTTCAAAGTTATTGATGTATAATGCAATAATAATAAAACGTTGTTAATATACATGAGATTTTTTAAATGTAAATAAAATATGAATATAAATTATAATTCTTCAATAGATTTTCATTAGAAATGAACATCAGAGATGAGATAAGATAATGAAATGTTGTACAGTCATATTCACATAATTTTGATGCCACGTCATACCATGATGTATTTTATTTATATAATAGCCCTTATAAAATCATAATTATAAAAAATACATACCAAGACCAGATTAATTTGAATATGTAGATAAATAAATTTAAAAAAATTAATAGAAATCTTCCTCTGTAGCTTTCGTCGATGTTTTATTTTTGATCTGTTCTTGATTATTGTACATATCTGCCACCTGCTGAGCGGAAGTGGCTTCTTCACAGTTTTTATCCTCGCGTATTCTAATAAATCGCGGAAACCTCAAGGATATACCCTTTTCCGGATCAACCTAAACAAAGCAGTAAATTTAATATGTAACGATATCATATTTCTAACTAAAAGGATATTTAATTGCAGAAACGATTATCGTGATATCATTTCAATTTATTTGATAGAAAAAGGACATGTATTTTGCAATAACGAAATTCTGCAATAATGTTAATTCTTCCATGCAAATAAAACATTTATTAAATCGAGACTTTTAAAGTTAAATGATTTCTATCATGCGATATATTAATTTTGTTCAATGCAATTTAGAGAATTTAAAACTTTTGAAACTCACTATTCCGATAGCTGCCCTGTGAACCGGCGATAAGGAGAGATCGGCGCATTTAATCTCCCATACTTGAACCGGTTCAAACCAATGATCGGGTTCATGGCTGCTGTCAAAACGGTAGTACGATTTCGTCTGGGATATCACATGATCCTTGAAGAACTTTGTGTGATTCTCAAGATCTTCCTCCTTAAAGCCTGTGCCGATCTATTTATGAAGAAACAATGTACATTAATATACTAAAATACGGTATCAAATGAAAAAAAAAAAAAAATTAATATGACACAATATGTAATTATTCAACATAAGAAAAATTTTCATTAATTGCATGCCGCTCCTCTTCACTTTCATAACATCGACAAAATATAAAAACCTACCTTACAGATGCTCTGGTACTCCTCGTTTTCCTGATCATAACAAGCCAAAAGAAAGCCACCATAAGTGCCCGTTCTCTTTCCTTTGCCGATGTAACCACCGATTACAATTACGTCGAGCGTATCACCCACACCGTCCAAATAATCTTTTTTCAGCTTCAACCAGTTTCTCGATCGCTTCGCGATCTCGTAGGTTGCATCATCTTCCAGTGTCTTCACCATTAGACCCTCACAATTTCCCTTCACAGATTCGTCCAAGAAGACTTGGACCTCCTCCATCGTTGTAGTGTCCATACTGTTAGCAAATTTCCATTCACCTTCTACCTCCTTGAAATGCTGCTTCAACAACTCGCGACGTTTTGCAAAAGGTTCCTTCACCAACGGCTCGTCGTTTAAGTACAATAGATCGAACATGAATACGCATACTTGTACCTTGATATCCTCCTCATTGGCATCCTAAGAACAAAATATTATTTCGAAATGAGCAATTACAGCAATTACAATCACAATAGTATCTATTAAAACTACGATATTAACAATTACATTAAATTGATAATTAAAATTAAATTAAAATTAAATTAAAATTAAATTAAATTGGTAATTAAAATAATTGTATTACCTTTCGCTTTCTCGTGCTAAGTATTTGGAACGGTAGAATCTGTTTTTGCTCATTATCCCAGGCGACCGTCTCGCAATCAAGTATGCAACTCTTCACCAAGTCACCGCGAGTATTCTTGAATCGCTTAATGATGTCCGGATACTTGCTAGTGTTGTTTTCCTGATTTCGACTATAGATATTCACGGTGCCATTGTCCGCGACGTGTATCTGTTGGATTGTAATATTATAATTGGACTTGAATCTTAAAATTGTCGCAATTTCAATTAATAGATTCTAATATATTCTTTTCGTATGATATATTATACGATTATCTAATATATCGTGTAATTTGCAAAGCTAAGTAAATAAGAACCTGTGCTCTCTCTCCATCGTATTTCCACTCGCATGTGAATTTTAAATTCTCAAATCGTGTCAGGACCTCTTGCACACCCTTGGTAGGATGCGCCAACATGGGTTTCAAAGGTATTCCAGGAGTGAGCTTGCACTTGCTTGGCAAGATATTGACTCCACACTCCAGTAAAACGGGAATTATGAGATTGTAATTCGGACATTCACTACAAATAAATGTAAGCCATTTCAATTAGCCATAAAATAAGAAATTAATATTAAATTTTTTTTTTTTTTTTAAATGAAAAAGAAATAAAATTTTATTTTAAAGTAACTATTAAATTAATAATAACTTACCAATATGTTGTTTTTAGTATAAGTGCTATTTCGTCGTATTTCTCTTTAAACCGATCGCTCGACAGTTTCTTACTCGCATTCAAGGTTTCTGGTGGATAATCCTGTTCTGGCGGTGTCCTAGCACAAGCTAGAGCCAATGCCTAAGAAAATGTAGATTAATAATATCGATCAAAGCGATATCACGAATGACTTACTTGCAAAACAGATTGTTCAGCCAAACCGATGCGAAGTTTTCCAGCCAACGATCTAATAAGATATCTTGCTTCCGTATTGCGACATGCCACAAACAATGTTTGAATCTTGTCTAATTTTTTTAACACTGACTGTATAAAAAAAACAAATTTTATTATGTATAAATGACGCAAAGTTTTACTTTTGTATCAATATCCTAATTTACATTCTTCAATGTGTTATTCAGTTTTTATTTCAATCTAAATATAAACATCAATCTTTTTCATTCTTATTTAAAATTTAAATATATTTAATTCTCAATTTTTAGATGTAAATTATATAATTCTATATGTGTTAAATATATATATATATATATATATATATATATATATATAATAAATTAATTTAGTTTAAAAATCAGTTTCCTAAATTATTTTAAAAAAATGTTTTATTATATATTACTGTTCTGCAAATTTTTTTCTAATTTATATCCATATTACTAATAATATAAAATCTAATTATAATAGTTGTGTGAATTACCGCGTGACCCGTCATCTGTGCGATCTCCTTTAGTTTGGAGTACACAATGGAAACTGTCAACGGTGCAGGCTGAAACATAGTTCTCTGATTGGATCTGCTACCTTCTGCCACAATTCCCAAATCGCCAACCTCCTGGACATCGACTTTAATTTGCGCCAATGTCCTACCAGTGCATTGCGCTATCGCCTTCATTAAGTTCGTATCAGCGACGCCAAGCTCAATTCCTAAGATAAATAAACATTAAACATTATATAATCTCTAATCATGTAAATTGTAAATAATAAAATTTAAATAACTATATCTCTCTTTATACAAATTAAAATACTACTTTCTTTAAAAATATAATAATGCACATAGTTTCATAGTTACTCACCTTCGTATGCTGGTGCTAACTGATTAAGGCACAGATACACACTTGGCAATAGATCTACGGGGCTTAAGACTATGACAGATCGGAAGTAATTTGACAATATTTCTATTATCTTCAATCTCGCGCTCGTCTCTTCGATAAGCTCCAAAGTACGCGTGAAGGCGCTGTATGGAGTTCTGTAAATAAATTTCAAAAAGAGAAAGAATTTTAAATATTCTCAAGCTTTTTTCTGTTTCGATAATAATTCTAACTTACTTGTCTCCTCGTTTCCAGCAGGCATCGTTTATCGGATGGTAACCAGATATGCTGGGATTATAAGATTGATTACTACTTTTTACATCGCCTGTTTTATTGTCCTTTGTATCTTTTTGCTTAGATGCTGTTTAACAATAGATTTAAATAAATATTTAATAATAAAACTCTAATAAAGCTTATAAGATTATACTTTTACATTATTTAAATATACTGTTTCAAATTTTAATTAATAATCTTTTGAAAATACTTATATTTTTTAATACTTACTAAAAAAGCTATGCATTTTTTTAGAAGTAGTCTGTGGCTTCTTTTCTGGCGTAGGCTCCTTCTTCGGACTTTCAGTCTTCTCCTTATTATCCAAAATATTTTGATTTGTTTCATTATCTGATGTATTTTTTTTTATTTCGTTACTCTCATCTGTGCTTTCAATCTTTTTTTCTTCATCATTAACTTCTGATTTTTTTGGACTTTCAGGTAACTATAAATAATTATTTTTAGATATAAACTCATACATTTAATCAAAAATGTAAATTCTTTTGCAAGAGAACTATCAATCTTAGAATAATTCAAATTTACCGGTAGGTGATCCTCATTGTCACTGGAATCAACTGGTTCAATTATTCTGGCTCGTTTCTTTTTCACAGTTTTCTTCGTTTTTGTTGTCTTATCAGAGGCAAATTTTGTTTTTGAAGGAATAGATTCTTCTTTTTCTTGTTCACTTTCAGCTGTATCATTTTCTACTTCAGCATTTTTCACTATCTCAGCTCCATTCACATTTTTAGCTTCATCTTTCTTCTCCCTTTTCGGAGTATTTGTTAATTTTCTCTTTTTATTGGATGCTCCAGGTGAAAGTTTATTTGACTTATTTTTTGGAGTGGTTTCTAAAAAAAAATAAGAATATATAGGATTCAATATACAATATACTTAATATTCAATACACAATAGCTCAGCAGTATAATTACCTAGCTTTGCACGAGACTTTGTGCCTGGGGAAGGAGTCTTGGAAATTGCTTTTGGCTTCGTAAGTTTGTTGTCCGCCTTCTTTGAAGGAGGAGAACTGTAAGAATAACAATTTAAAAAAATATTAATAAGAAAGAAAATAGAAAGATAAATTATAAAATAATCCTCTTTTAAAAATGCGAAATATTAATAACAAATAGAAAAAACTGCTAGACTTAATTACCTAGCAAATCCATTGCTGTTATCTCTCTTCCGTTTGCCGCTTCCCGGTGCATCCTGATTCTTCTCCTTGTCGGATAAGTTGTTGCTGTTGGTTGTATGTATCCAATTAAAAACGACAACAAATCGACTATTTATCGCGTTCGTGAACTCGAAACGTCGAACTGGTAAAGTCAGCGAGCTCAAACGCGAGCAAGTTGCGAGGATTTTTAGCATAATGAATTTACTTAGAGACAGACTTATTAACGACTTACAACGTAACGTACCTCTCTGAATTATCCTCGCTAGAGTTCTCCTTCTTGGGCGATATCTTTGTGAAGAAGGAGCTGTAATTAAAAAACATGATGATTTATACTCGAGAGATCACATGTATAAAAGAAAACATTGTCAAATTATATGTCAATTATATGTAATGAAATTATGAGTTTTACATTATCGGACGAATTATGTTAGATTATTAGACTTATTGATGGTTGAAATACTTTATTAGATTCTTTTTCAAACAATTATTCCGCTTATTCACTCACTCTATACGACGCTGCGCCATTATCGCGCCGTTTCTACGCACATTTGACAGATTTCCCGCGTTTATAACCTTACATCATAGAATTTTGAACGAATATAGAAAGGAAAAGGCACGAAAAAATATAACCTTTCTCCACAAACGATAAAAATAATATCTAGATGGCAAACTACACAACATCAAAATGCGATTTTAAAAATTCCCTAGAGAGTCGTCGTCTAGCTCTTTTTTCCTAGCCATAAATCGAGAAAAAGATGACAACATCAAATAGCGATTTTAAAATATCCCTAAAGAGTCACCGTCTAGCTCTTTTTCCCTAACCATAAAATCGAGAAAAATGATGAGAACTTTATACCGTGATTTAAAGAATTCCCTTTACAAATGGATATTATTTTTAATAAATATCATTTAATAGATATCATTTTTAATAAATATTATTTATTTATTAAATTTCGTTTCAGACTAATCTGATTCACTAGCTATTAAGCTTTTCATAAAAAGAAAATGGAAAAACCTTCTTTTAGATGGAAAAAATGAAGCTAATGAAAATTATACTTTAATTCGACTCTGTAATTATCAACTTTATTTTACAAATAACTTTATTTTACAAATACAGATTGAATTATGTTGGGAAGTTCACGATTAGCCTCAATCTCACTGGTGTTCGAAAGGCATGACGCAATTCCTGTTCTGACATAACAGCGACTTGTTTTATTCTACTGCCAAATGTTTTATTGTTGCGCAATAAGAGTCTACCGATATTCTTTTTGGGACATGCAATAATCACCATTGCCATAATATTATCGTCAGGTCCTGGCTCAAAATGTTCTAATTTCACATTCAAGGAATATGGAACCTCATGTGGTAGAATGTCCATCAGTTTCGCACGCACTGTCTGCTGTATTATATCCTCGCACTTGTGATCACTGTATATGTATTCTTCATATTGCCAGCTTCGCGGCTTAGCCGAATCCAGTAGATAAGTCTGCAAAACACAATGGTTTGTATTTTACAGTTTTTAAGTAATTAAAACATGTTGATTACCAAAAATAATTGTTTATGTTACATTATATGCATCTAATCATTTATAAATGTATTTACCCTCAAGTCATCGATGCCATCTCCGGTCAAAGCAGATACCATAAATATATCGGAGAACTTCAAAGAGTCCTTCTTCTTGGCCACAGTGTTCACAAGTTGCAGTAGCACCTGTTTCTTTCTCAATTTATCCACTTTATTAAAAATCAGAATCATGGGAGTCTCTTTTAATATCTTCTCAGTCAATATTTCCAATATATTTGGATTGATTTTGTCTCTAGTGTATACATTCTGTGCATCTTGCACAAGCCCCACAATATCCACTGCTGCCAAGGAATCTTTTGGATCGTTTATAAACGTACCGGATAAGTTGTATCGTTTAGATTCAGTCGTGGAAACCACACCAGGTGTATCCATAAATATTAATTGAGTATCACCTTCGCAATAAATTGCATCTGCTTTCTTCTGCGTGGTATGCACTTTGGAAGATGTAGGACATATCTATTTAAAAAAAGATGAAGAAAAAGAGATATACAGAGAAATTATAAATTATAATAATAGATAATATAAAAAATAAAATAGACGAATAGATATAAGATAAAAATAGAAACAATATACTTTATTTTATAATAAATTCTGATAAGATCCGATAATCTTTAAATCTTCCTCGTGCAAATAGAAAGAAAGAGATAACAAAAATATAATTTGTGATGCTTGTTTACCGATCTCTTAATAAGTTGATTAACGAGGGTGCTTTTCCCAGCATTCGGTGCACCCAGGATGGCGATCTTCAGAGATTTCTGATCTTCTCGACGTATCGATGTAAAACTGTCATTGGAATGCAGCATAAATTCTTGCGACTCAAGCTTCGAAGCATCGACAGTTTTCGAAAAACATCGTCGCAAGTATCGCGAACCTGTGCCAATCATATATCTCTCGATCGTGAATAACATTTTCTCGAAGCCCCTTTTTAGGGAGCAATTTTTATGCCTCCACAAAATTAACCTAACCTAACCTAATGTCATCATCCATATACTTCTTATCGTTCATATGAAGAAAATAATTAATGACAATGCACAAGGCATTGAATTTTTTCGTTTCTTTTTTTTTTCTTGCAATTTACATAAATTTTGACATTCGAAAAACGAGAGATAGATATATTATTTATATTTTCGAATGTCGCGTGGATCCCGGAAGGCGAAGAAGCGCGAGCGAAAAGGAACAGACACGTCGAGAATGGACGAGTCCGATTGGTCGCGCCATGTTGTTGTAATTTTTATTCCCATTTCGATACACAGCCGTCAAAATCGTGACGTTTCGTGCTCGCGCGCACTTACGCGCCGTCGCCGGCGAACAAGCGTCTGCTGCAGCTTCTGCTTCGCGTCAAGTCTCGCGCGAGAAATAGGTGTCTATTATTGACGCGCGTCATCTCCGCGGCTGTCTGCGTCTCAAGTGTGTTTTTCCAATTTAAAAACTATACGAAAAAGAGCGGTCTCTCGCGGTCCTCGAAAAGGTGATGAGGAAGAGAGGCGAAGGGGACGAGGCGAAGATGTGCAGTTTCGACAGGACGAGAGAAAAAGTGAGAGCGTAGAAAGATATATATATGTATATATATACACACATATGCGTATATAAGCACGGATTTCATCTCGTATCTCGTCGCGTCTCCGAAATGTCAAACGGATAAGTAGATCGAAGAGTTCGATGTACAAACAAGATGTTTGATTTCTCCCGTGACACGTTGATGGAGAGGAAATGTTGAATGAGGAATGAGATACACAAGTGAGTGACAAGTGTACGCTTTTTCTTCGAGAAAGCGAAGCAAGCGTGTCTTCCTCGGCTTTTATTTTTTTTTGTATATTTTCTATTAATAGAGGAATTTTCTCCCTTTTCTTCTCTCTCTCTTTCTTCAGTCAGGATCTCTGAATTATTTTTATTTTTAATGCAGAAAGTTTGGCTGAAAAGTAACGGATCAAGTAATAGACGGTATCAGGTCCATATATTCTCTTTTTACTTTCTCTTTGCACTTTCTAATATTTTCCTCTTATAACTTTTATTCTCTCTGAATATGTCTGCATATTGTTTATCTCGATAGCATTTTTAAATATGCAATTATATTTTAAATATAACTGCTGAGAAATTTATTTTTCTTTTTCTACATCTTTTCATTATATTTTATCTTTCTCTTTTGAAATATTTTTCTCTCTCCCACAAGAATATATGTACATATAATGTAAAATTTTATCAAACGAAAATTTGAAATAGAAATAATACTTGGATATAATAACTTAGATATGACAATATGTTTTGCAATATCTTCATATATCAAATAAATATGTATAATGTATATTTTTCGAGTCATTAACTTTATTTTTTATTTTTGGCTATATAATATTCAGAAATTTTGCTTCCAAGTTTGAGAAAAAAACATCAGTCACTTTATTGTTTTATTTAACAAATGGTTTGTTTTTCAGAGAACAACAAGCGTGACAATCTTAAGATGAAAAATGGATCTAATGAATGACGATAACACTCGTAAAAGACGATGAGCAGTATATATAAGAGGCCAATACAACACATCTACTCGAGATACATGTGCAATGAGGTCTGGAGCTAATCTCGAAATGCAGGAAAGTGCATTGAAGATCTTGGAGAAGCATTTTGCATAAACTGCGTATTAGTTCGAAAGCATCACCGGGTAAATAATTATATATAGAATTGATTCTAAAATTCTTCTAAATCATAATTTTTAGGCATATGTAAATAAAGATGGAGAAGAGATGTCTTGATGGAAAGAAAATGTTCATGTCTGTTAAAATATTTCCCAAAGATTTTCCTGAGCATAGCAGGGATAAAAAGACACTTATATATTCATATTTGATATCATTTTATTCAAGGAGAGTCAATAGAGGATTCGCAATTTAAAAATCCTATTTCCTTTCTTTGCCAACAATTTGGAATATCGTGCACTAATTAATCAAATTGTCTCTATCAAATTGTCTCTCTTCTTCCATAAAAGCTATGAAACAGCTGTATTGTGACTACATGATCAGGTTTATGATTGTTATTAGGCAACGATGAATCTCTGAGCTCGCTGCACAGCGATATCCTGATGCACTTCTGGATCAACAAACCGGCGGGCAGGTACTACGGCTTCACCGGCCGCCGATACCCCGCCACACCTGTGCCCAAAACACGCAGTAAGTGTATAATTACAACTAAAAAGCAGTATAAATTCAACATTCTCTGTTACCAAAAATATACTAATAAAGGAATATGTATAAGATAAGAGATGCTAACGATAAAGTATACGATCATAATGTATTATAATTCTGATTTACATATGTGTATTACAAATCTTACTTTAATTATGTTAAGGGTTTTTATCCCCATCATATCGCATTCAGGAACAATTTAGGAATCATTTTGAGATAATTTTATACAATAAATTAAATAAAGATAAGCTTTAATGAATAAACGAATTGAAGAAAAACTAAGAAAAAATTTCAGAAAATATCGCATATCTATACTGATTTATTTCTCTATCAATCGCTTCATTTATTTTTACTAATCTTCACAGGCCAATGTCGGCGCGGCGGCGAGCTCAGGCAAATGGTGACTCCGGTGCGTCGATTTCAGGGCCTCACAGGTAACTTCGCAGCCGGAAACGCATCGTCAGCCGGGCCTAGTAATACCAATAATTCCTGCCGAAGCATCGTCGCCCGGTCGACCACGACGACGACGTCATCCGCGCGAATCCACAACGAGAACCGTTCGTCGTCGTCGCTCAGCGCCGCCCAACTCGCTCAGCTGAACAACATCCCCAAGTAATTAATGAAAACACAAAAAGGTCTACACTAAGAAAAAGAGAGAGAAAGAGAGGAGACATTCTGAGAGGAACATGCTCTTCTTATACACAGGGTGACTCACTTATACATATCTATCAGCGGAAAGATCACTTATAAGAGATTCGCCCTCGATTTTGCCTTTGAGTTTTAATGAAATTATGGCTGGCTGTATTAAACCGTCTCTGGTTTAACGCATTGTTCGCAGCAACGTCACCGACGCCAGCAACAATCAACTGATTCTATCTAACACGACTGGTGCGAACGGCACCAACAGAAATCTACTGGGCTTCTTTGAATTCAGCGACGCTGAACTGGCTGGCTACAGACTGCGTTGTGCCGTCTGGATCACGTTCGTCTTAGCGACGGGTTTCGTGGCGGCCGCTAAGTTCTACTTCGGTTATAGGGTAAGCTTCTTATATTAAAAGAATTTTATAAGTTCGAAAAGCTTCATTAGGAAATTTTATTATGTAAATTTTTTAAAGAAATTTGCGATTTACAATTCTTTTCCATTTTTTTACTTTTTTTGCTAATTAATTATTTCTGCGTTAATCAGGGGCCAGGCTTGGAGATACTCATGTTCTGCGGGCTGCTGATACTACTGCTGTCGGCATGTCTGTACTCGATCTTCTGCCGGCGCCACGATCAAAGCCATTATCACCACGGCAGTCGACCGGAGCACAATGCTCGCATGCAGGAGGACCACCTGGCCGCCTTGACGAACGCGTCCGGTATCGGCGAGACCGTCGTCGGCAGAATGACAACGACGACGGCAGTGAGACAGAACCCACCGCCGCCACCTTATCACATCGCCATCCTGATACCGCCGCTGCCACCTACGTTCTCGGACGAGGCGCCGCCGCCCAGTTACGACAAGGTATGCGATGAAATCGCCGGACCAGCGTGAAATTCTTCAAGGACGGACTCGTCCAAAATATCTTTCTTCCTTCGCGACATTCTCGTGTCTCCGCTTACACTCGCAAGAGGCGGCGCAAATCGATTCTCTTTAGGATTAGGATTAATTTTCACGTCTGTGATAGGAATGCAATCGACGATAACACATCGACAACACAACGGGAGATCGAGAGATTCGGAAAAAGAAGTTCGCGTAGCTATATTTTCTAGTGGGCATTATAGTGGGGGAGAGGAGCCGCGCTCCACCACCGAATTTAATTACGTTTGGTGCGGGTAAACTGTATTTTAATCTTTTTATACTACGAGATACTGTGTGATATATTTGGCTTAGCTTTAGCTTGGCGCCACACAGCGCAAACTCGATCGATCTTATTTGATTTTATCGATTTTATTGATTCTTCCGGTTCTTAAGACTTCCTTAAATACATATAATTATTCCAAGAATTCGCTGAATCATTACGTTCGATTACCTCGTTACTTTCATGAGTCACTTATACTATAGGATGGAGAGGACTATTCTTGTTACTCACGTACAGACATACAGACATACACAGACACACAGACACTCACGATATGAAAGAAGAGAAGCGCACAAATTTAAACATGCGATTCGAGTCGACGTATCGAGTTTGCAAAACGCACGACTCGATCGCCGTTACTTACAATAAGCAGCTAATAATAGGCACGTTTGACGTACAAGTTTCAGTTTTCAAGCAGGTGTTCAACGACCTGTTCATCAAACGTGCACGAACGTTACCGAATATCATATACACGTACGATCTCAATCTCGTGGCTTCACGACGAACAATACGTAAGCATGCGGCGTTTCGCGATAATTTATGACAATGTTAGCAAGCTACGAGCGTGAAATGTAATACGATTTTATATTTCTTTTTCCCCCCAAGAATGCGAGAGAGAGAGAGAGAGAGAAAGAAAGAGAAGAAAGAAAGAAAGAAAATGTGTGTATGCACGCCTGTAAATGATTCTTTATGTCATAACTCTGTATATATTTAAGGACAAGTACATATAATACATACTGATGTGAGATCTCGTATTTTGTGAACGTTTTTCGTTACTACAAATCATAATTGTACTATAATGTACAAAAATCATAGTCCTTTCTAACTGCACTTGAGAAAACAACTTCCTGTTTCTATCTAAAATTATTTAAAAGTAAATTCTAAAAATCCTAAAAATTCGAATATTTTTATTTCTCTTGCTATTTTCTTCTTTTTTCCTAAAATGATATTTATGGCCATTTCTTGGATTTATCATCTCGCATGCCTGAATATCCATTCATTTTATCTCGAATCATGGAATGTCTAAGAGAGTGCAACTAGAAAGAGCAGATAGATTTAAAATCAGTTTTCTGCGTTACAATTTAAGAAAATCGCAAGTCGATTTGCCGCGCACAAAGTTTCAAAAAGTTCAAAAAAATCATTTTTTCTTTTTCACATTGGGCCTGCTCTTATTATTTACATTCTTCTAAAAATAAACTCGCGCTCGTGAAAGAAAGAAGAAAGGCCACGTGGTGTCGTAATGAGTATAATAAGAGCAAACCCGAAAGTGTTCGCTCAACTTATGGTTACAGATACATTATATTTTTCGCGAAAGCGAAGTGAAGTTCAAGTATTCATTCAATTATAAATAAACGTGTGATCTTCGCGTTTATCTTATCAGTTTATCTTTACAGTTGTACATAGCGGAATATACGATGTGCACAAATGCGAATAAAAGTTTTTTCCCCCGTAAAACGTAACTTTATGTACACATCGCGAAATATGGATTAGCCAGCTCCGTTAATGATAATTGAGTCTTACGATATCGTTGGTCTTAATGAACAATCGTATCGAAGATTCTTTTCTTGAAAATAATCATAAAATATTTTTTAAATATTCATTTCTCATCATTCAGAATATTAATGAGATAAAGCATGTAGAGAATGTAAAGTATAAATAATTTATAATTGCGAAATGTATATACATATATATATAAATATATTTAAAAATGCCAAATGCAAAAGCAAAGTTAAAAATATAAATTTTTATTTATAGTCATCGCGCTTTTCTCATTATCTGCTAGACTAATTTAATTAGTGTATTTTTCCTTAAGACCGACGATATACGTCTTTTCCACACTATAACTAACGGTACATATTATTACTATGATACAAACGAGAAATTACAGTCTTCTGGATATAATAATAAGAATAAATCATATGATGTGTCGATTGTAAATACGCTTACAATCTTGCGATTCACATATGTTACATCAAGATGAAAGTACTTTGGAGACTCTTGCCGTGTAAAAAGTAATCAGAAACGAGATGAAGCGTGCACTGATGTTCGCCGCTCTTTATCTCGTTGTCTATTTGCATAAACACAAGTTGACAATTCTAATTCTTTCCGTTTCTTGTTTATTATATATAAAAATGTATTTGAGAAAATTGTTACAATTTTTTTAGAGATTATTTAAATCCAATCATTTAAATAATTTCAAAAGAGTTTAAATTAGTTGAATTTCAATCAATTGAAATTCTAATGGTCTCTAAATATTTTTCTAAGATCTCGAAGAAATTTATATTTTAAATTTCTACTTATCTTTTTACTTTAACTCATTTATTTTAAACGCATGAGAAAAAATTATATTGATATCTCTTCGAGTTCTTACACAAAAGCGAGTGACACTCTTTATTCTTGAAAATTTAATTAATGTTTATAGGAACGACTCTGTATCGTAATATAATAATGAGTTCGACGAGACTTACCTTTCTGCGCACTGCCAATAAAATAGTATTTCGAGCGCAAACGCATCTCTCGCTGACCTAAACCCTCTGGATCTCGAATAGCTTGACATCCGTGTCGTACCATATAGGAGGTTCAACATTTCTTAGATATATAACGCCCCACATATACGTGCGAAACCATGCAGTCGTACCGGCGTTAGCCTGATACCGCCTGATGAGGATAGGATGCGGAACTGGTAATAGGCCGACCAGGGTGCCGTGTTGCAGGAACTTCAAGATCTCGCTCTCGTCTGTCAGTCCCCTAATAATAAGATCAATAAAAGAGAATATATAAGTGAAAATGATACAAGCGTTGCTTCTTGGACCGAAAATTCTCTAACTATTAATGAGAGAAAGCACTTAAACTTTGAAACAATTTTCGATTTATGTTTATTTAATTTACAAATGTTTTAATTATTCGCAATATATGATAAAAGAATATGAGACATATTTGTGTAAAAGGATAATAATTAAGATAATATATACATATATATATATATATATATATATATATATATATATATATAATTCAGATTTGACTATATTTTATTATTGAATTAAATAGATTGTATCAAGATAAAAAAGGAAAATAAAAGAATAAATTAAATAGTTATTGATAATAAGTCAAGTGTATGATTAAAAGGTATTAATAAATACTCACTTGTCGATACAGATCTTCTCGACTTGCGGCACAAGGACTTGAAGCAGTCGCATAATAGTTTGCAACGGAAGCTTGCTCTTCCATTGCCAGACCCAGTCGCTGGACGGCACCCATTGTTTCATGTTGTCCACATTAGCGTTCGCTTGTTCGGCCACCCGGATGCCACCCTTCTGCGCGTCAAGCAACCTTTTATTAATATCATTATCGATATTAATTTTTGTTTCTCTATTTCTTACCGGAACCACAGAATTTTTGGTCGCATTCATCGATTCCTCCGCGATATCCGTCTTGCTTTCCGATCGATTACCGATAGATTTATCAATATCAACGCTGGCTGACGGGCTCAATGGATGCGCTGATTCTTTCTCCGTCATGTTCTCGATACCTGCGATCAATACGTTTGAAATTATAATATATGAAGATTGAAGGTTTAAATTTTACATATATGATATATCGTAAATAGTCTGAAAAACATTTGAACTTAATTGCGAGACTAGGTACAATGAAGAGTATTCACCAGGAGTTTCCAATAGAGACGCCTTCAAAGTACCAGGTTCGGCGGGTTGCGCAGGATGCGATCCTTCCATCGTGGTTTCGCTGACGTTCTCGTTGGACGTACTTGCAGGCATGTGACGACGTTGCCTCTTGCTGAGAGACTTTGCGATCGTGTTGCAATCACTGGGTAGATTTGCGAGCGCGTGAAACACTTGCCGCTTGCGTATTATAGTGTAGACTAAATTACTGTTCCCATCGAATTGATACTGAAAACCCAGAAAGTAACGTAAACGATAGAATAGAATATGCCATACAGAACTCCGATACACATCACCTTCTTTCTTGATATACTGATATTCCATATAGTAAGAATACATGAAAATTATAAGCTAGTGTGTTGAGAAGTGAATTGCAAACTTAATAAAAGAAAGGTTTGTTCCAAATTTTAGCTATGATATCGATTTTACTTATTTTGAAACGTTTTCTATATGCGACTGAGAAAAATTGATTGTATATGTTTAGTAAAAGAGCATTTTATATGCGAACACATTACCTGGATAATATTGTTAAAGATCTCGAGCAGAAAGAACACCAAGTGGTGATTGGTGGGTGCTGAGAAAAGGAACCATGGCGTACTAAATGCTTCCAAGAGATGCAGCAGTTTTGTACTGGCCACCATGGATAAGGTTTTGAGATACGGTGAAACGTTGACTAGAATTGTCAGTAGACAGTCGAATAATGGTTGCAGTCTCTGATGACCAGTTGTGATAATTTTGTGGAATACAGTAACTAAAAGGTCAGCATGCGTTCCTGAAACAAAGAGAAAAATTGCATTCTTTGGCATTAACAATTTAAATGCGTTATAAAATTCATTTACAAAACTGTAGCTAGAAATTGCGTGAAAAAATTATTCTCGAAACAAAAAATGTTAAAAAATATGTTCTTCATATATTGTATATGCATTCAACTATATGTAAAATATAAAAAACTAAAAAATTAAAAACTTAATATAAAGATAATGAAAATTTGATAAAGAAATTAAATTTAAAAAACGAATGTATATTTACAATGATTGACACTACAATCGAAAAGATGATCAGACACTATTATGCATTTTTACACTAAAGCAATTAAAAAATCTGATTATTTCTTAAAATTATCGAAGATAATATAATACGAATGACACGTTGTCATACCTGTAAAAACTGGGATGTCCATAGGCACTGTAGCTGTGTATGGTTTATTCAACCTCACTCCAAAATTGCGTTCTCCGCTCAAAAGAAGCAAGATAAACACACCAATGTGCATCAAACCAACTCGTGCTGAAAAATTGGGAAAACTAAGAAGTAGACAATTAGTTAACTAATTAAAAAAAATTAAAAATGATATAATTCACATTAACAAATTGCTGCTTCAATTCAATCTTCAGATACTTTAAAAATATTTCCTCCAAAGAAAACATTAATGTTTTATTTATCTATAATTAAAATATAACTTTAAAAAAACAATCAAATTAATTACGCCTCTATACTTGTCAAAGATATTGTTCGTATTATATATATTATCTTTAAAGAATATTATTTCTTACAAACATATTTCATATAAAATTATTTTTAAAATTCCTTGATATTGAATTGAATCATCGATGTAAATAAATAAGTGAAAAAAAATAGAGAATAAAAATTTACATTGATCGGCGCGCGAATCGTTTAAATGATAAAGAATCGGCACGAGGACTTCGAGAACGTCCGAGCTCTTTAATACATAATATAAGAACTTCTTGTTGTAGTCGCACATCTTCCAGAAGAAAACCAGCAATTCTTGGTGAAAATGCACTTTCTTGGTCGAATTTGGCAGATATGTTTGCATCAGTGGATTATTCAACAGTCTGGTTATTCCCTTTAAGACAAATTGGAAATCTACAAAAGAAAAAAATATTTCCATTTTTTTTTATAATACACTCAAATCTCTCTGCATCTTTTTGCATTTGTACAAGTTCGTTCTCCATTTAAAAGTTGATTATACTTTATAAGTTTCAAAATTTTAATAATTTTCTTAATTATGAATAATTAAAAATCTTCTTTGTGAAAATACGTAATATATGTAAATTACAAAATCTTTAGAATATAAGAAATCAACATTTTATTTCTCGTTTAATTTCAGATATGTATTATTTTGTATAGAACTATTCACTGTCTAATCTCACAGAGAAATATTGGAAAAACTGGATATTAAAAGTGTTGTGGAAAAATAATTTTGCTATGGAAAAACTGATTCTAAATTGAGCAAAGAATTGGAGCAAATAAAAAAAATCTAGAATATATAAATATATTAAACTAGATAAAATATTACAAAATTCACCTTCATCGCGATGAATTCGACTCAGATAATTAATGAACAAATTGTCTCCAACTACCCCCTCTTCTAATGGTGCCCCGCCAGTAGTATCGTGATCCAATGTTACAATCAGGATTTGTAGCGCGACATCGACCAGCGGTTCCAGCGAATCGGTAAACAGCAAATGATTGTATGGTACCCCATAACCAACAGGATCGTACGCACATACCGTATTTAACAGCGAGGTAAACATCGGCAATGCGTGTCTGCGAACAATCATGTAAAGTTGATAAATAATCGTTAATTGTTAACAAAAATATATATCAATAAAAAATATATATAATATAAACTATGATATATTGTAAGTAAAAATATAACTGATAATAAGAGTATGTACATTAAATATATTATGTGATTAGTGTAATAATTAGTAATTAATCAGAGAGATGAATTACCTGTTTTCACTGCTGGTCAAATGTTGAATCCATTTATTCGGCGTGACTGTCAAATCCATCGGCGGATTGTACATGGTTTCGCTAAAGCATGTCAACAAGAGTTTTAGCAATTCCGTGCGATTAGAGTCCAGAATAGGATATCTCGGTGGCGAGTACGCGAAACCCACTCCCGCTTCCCATATATATTCACAGCTATCTATCGATTGCAATTCGTCGACTTTGTCCTGGAAAGATAAGCGGTGCGTAATCGATGCATTCCGCCTTTTCTTTTTATTATCGAAACTCCAACAACTAATTAGAGACTCACCGGGCCTGATTTTCTATTTGCAGCTACTGTAAAATCAGGACAAAACAACAAATCCTAAAACAAAAACATACATTATTCAGGATAAGTTTTCGTATATCATGTAAAAAAATATTAATCAAATTTATCATTAATTAATTTTTAAGTATATATATACTTTATAGAATATTCAATTATCTACTTTAATTATTTCTTACAGAAATCGCATTCAATAGAGAATGTGCCAGTGGCAAACTCTCGTCATCATCTTTGCCAGGTAAACTAGACCAGAAGAAGCCTTTCCAATCAGGATCTTCAAATATGTAAGGTAATACACGTGTCAGCAAACGACAGCAGTTCAAGACGGTTTGATGTTCCCGTTGAGTTCTACAGCTACTGTCCACTGCCTGAACTAATTTTTCAACTGCTTTGTAACATAAAGTGGCCAAATTAGAAGGCGCTTCTTCTCTTAATATACGAATCTCAGGAGCTGGGATTAAAGTAAAGATGTCCTGAACGTTAGTCACATTTTCAGACCAGAACTGATCCCAGAAAATATCGTCCGATGTATCAATCACCTATTAATATACAATAGATATAAATATTGATACGTTGTAATTTTTAAATAAAAATTATATAATTTTATATATATATATATATATATAATTTAAATATTTTAAAAGAGAGAAATAGAACTTTTCTAATATATTACTAATAATAAATAGCCATATTCGAGAATGCCCTCTTAAATTTTTTGTTTCTTGTAGAAGAAAATAGTAATATATTTCCACTAATTAGTATTTTTAATCGTAAGCTCAATCACAAACTTAATATAAACGTAATGATAAAAATGTAGACTTTTTAGCTGAATTCATGACAATTCTCTCTTTGATCGACAATTTCGTTAAAAGAACTTTGCTCCCCTATCGATCTGTCAACCGATCATCTGATCAGGCAGATAAACAAGCAGCTTTTTTTTTGTTTACCTGAGTTTTCGACGTTAATTGCACCACGGCCTTTCGGAAATTCAACTTTGTGTCGGCATTGCCCATGATTCACTTCCGTTATCGCCGATAACAATAAAGTTTCAAGTCGTAGCAAAAGGGTAGTAAAAACGCGTCGCTATCTCTTTAAACGGGCATCATCGTCGCCATGTTTGTATTGTGACAGATAGGTAGCTGTTGACAGCTAAAGGCAGAGCTGCCAACATTGCGTTATCTCTCATTGAAGACCCTAGAGGGTCTCTATCTCTCGTACGTCACACGAGAAAGGGTGGAATCTGATTGGTCGATTAAACGCTAGTTACTCTAGGGGTAGGATTTCCGAACACACTCTAGTATGTACAAAAAATAGTGTCCACAGACGCACTAGTATTTTTATAGTTTATGTTCGTAGTGCTAGTTGGCTGGTTTCTCGTTTCCCGCTCTAATAAGATTTGTACATTCTTGACTTATCGCGTTATCAAGTTTATACATATTTTTAACTTTCTCTATCGTTATCAAGTTGATAATTTTTATCAGAATTCTGTTTATAATGTTACGTGCTGTGTATAATACGAAAAAACTTTTGAAGTGTATATATATATATATATATAAAATATATCTCAGACGTATATCATATTAGAGATAGAATATATAGACAAAATTGGAGAAGAGAATAGCAAAATCATACAAAATCATACAAAACCAAAATGAGATGTACTACAAAAATGCATGTAAGTATAACATTATTTATTCAGTTTTTTGTTTATGATTCCAATTATTGAAACATAGTTTTCTATTAATACACATGTTTTTCATCAAATATGCATAATTTTTCCCTGCTAAAAAGGTATATTATTTTTATATTCTGCATATAAAACATTAGATAACCTATACTACATTAATAACCTATACTACAAGATATACGCATGTTGCTATTTTATAAAATAGAAAGTAGAAGCTTAACAACTAACATATATAAGGAATAATTATATATATAGTTTATATATATATATATATCTTATGAAAATCCATATATATCTATCTATGGAAAAACATGAATGGCAAATTGCATAAATTTTTGATACAGACTTTTCTCTGATATTTTCTCTACGCTGTTCCTTCTTTTTTATTACATATAGTAATCTCTTATATTCATTTCTCTTTTAATTCTTTTTTAAAAATTTTCCAAAAATCCGAAAATACAAGTTTGAAGTGTATATGCGTGATAAATGAAATCACAAATTTTTATTATGATTTTTGTTCCACACTTCCATCTCATCAATAGAAGCCCATATATCATTTGCAAGCAATTCAGGCTCCTCAAATGCTGCAAAATGACCACCTCGAGGCATTTTAGTAACGCGTAAAAGATTCACGTATCGCGTTCTGAGTAATTTTGGAGATTGCTCCTGAATTTCCTGAGGAAATTGCGCGCACGCAGCGGGAACTTTTACCACAGTTCTGTAAAAATATTTTAATTTTAATATTAATAATTTAATTATTTTAATTCATTATTTATTCCTTTTAATTTATTAATTAATTTTGATATTTTTAATTTTAATATCTATAACTTATTTTAATATTTACAGCTTATTACGAGATCATCGTGTTACAATGATATCAGTATATAGCGATATAAAAACTATAGGATTGTTATATTAATAAATGATCGCGAGAAAAATAATCATATTTGTTATACGTACGAATTTACGAGTTTTCCCAATAGTAAATTCGACTTGGTAAACATTTCGGCGTATATTCTCATCGCTGTAGTAATGCTACCGGATGCCCAATAAATCATTAAATTATCAATCAACTCGTCATATGTAAATTTATCCAAAAATCCACCGTCCTCCCTGGATTTATAAGATTGATTCGTACCGGTCGAAAATTTCTCGATAATATACGCTGCCAAACCAGCTGGTGAATCGTTTAAACCTACCCCTGAAACACGATAACAAACACAATGTTAAAGATAATTTTTATTCAACAAAATATATAAAAAATTAATTATTTTTTTGTATGTATAATTACATTGCAATACGTACCAACTGTATCCGGTTTTGTAGCTTGGATATGGAAGTATCCAGTTTCTAATAGGACACTTTTGTATGAAAATATTCGTTCTTTCTCGGTTTGTTGTGTTTTATTTGTCCAAGGCAAAAAGGAAGAAAGATACTGGCACACCGCTTGTTTTATTATAGCTCCATGTCTCATTGCCGTGCACATGTTGGAATGCATACCCAGCACGCTACAAATTACACAATACTTTCATATATCGATGCTGGGAATCTTTGGGCTTATTATTGTTAATGAATAAAATTTGAGAGAATTCGTTATCTTACTGTTGGGGGAACAGAGTCGACATAGCGGTGATAATAAGCGCGCCCCAATCGCCGCCCTGTATATAAAATTTATCGAAACCGAGCCTTAACATGAGATTTTTAAAAACCATGCTCATTTGTATGTAGGAGAGGCCAGGTATCGTAGCTGCGTCGGAGAAACCGAATCCAGGCAAGGAAGGCGCTATCACTTCAAATACGAAATCGTACTCTGGTCTCGGTGTCGTCAATAAAGGTATGATTTTATAAAATTCCATTATAGATCCGGGCCATCCGTGTAAGAGTAGCAGCGGCAAAACTCGTTTTTCCCCCGCATTATTAGGTTTTACGCGAATGAAGTGTATATCCAATCCTGTTTTATTAAATGCAGAATAATAGTAATTTATACATATATAATTTAATGTAGTTATAATATAATTTATATAGTTCAAAGTTCAATAAAATGTTGAAAGACAATCATGATGTAGCGATAATAGACGAATGAGTAAGACGAGGTATTTATATATAGAATGTCCTTCTTAGATCTTTGAATAGTCATTAACTTTATATCACTAGGCTCTCTCTCTCTCTCTCTCTTTATCAGTATGTACATAGAAGATTTAAATTCTAATTTATTGCTACGCGGCTTTTACTGATAACGAACTGAAAATTGTAACGTTAGTCATGCAATAGAGAAATCAAAATTAGTTGTATTAATTAATGATGTAATTGGCACAATTAACGCAGATGTATAATTATATACGGCCTTAAAATCCGTCCATTTTGCTTTACGAATTTAAATTGCTTACGATTGAACGACATTTATCTTTATAATAAACGCTTATATAACTTTGAGAATATTTTAGCTTTAATATTTTCGTGTTCGAATTTTTCCACTATAATTTTCATGCAATTAAAATTATTTTATTTGAATAAAATTAAAATCTATTTTATATAATATTTTTTTATAGTAGTACGATCATATTTATAATGTTACGTGCGCGCTTTTTGTTCTTAATTAAATATTGCCAATATTAAAAAAATACATTCCAAATGCAAATGAATATATTTATTATATTACATATCTTTAGTAGAATAGTCAATTTAGAATAGATATTATTTTCTCATTGATTTTCCACATAAAATCTCAGAGAGACCAACTCTTGGAGAGTTTTCAAATATATATTATATATATATTTTTTTTTTAAATATATATGTAAAATATATATATTATATCTTAATAATATTTTGAATACGAGACATTAGTAATTATTAATTTTCATTATTTCAAGATTAAATTTTGAAAACAATAAGCTATACAAAAAATACTGATATAAAAGAATGATTTACTTTAATTTTTCTATTAAAATAATTATGTGTATTCTTTACCTTGGATATTAGTTTTAAAATGTGAATACTGATTTATAAATTTTTGACGTTCCTGGAAATTGTAATCATCTGCCCAGTAATTTAAAAATTTGCTTAAAGCATTCGTGTTAGTGCCATAATTCCAGGCAACATCTTTCAATGGCAGTGTCAGAGATCTAGTATGCATTAATCGATACTTCAAATCTTTCACTAGCTAGAAATAATAATTTCTGTTTAATCGCTTAATTAATTCGAGCTTTCCTATTAAATCAGCTTGTAATTGTGTCCAATCGAATATTGATTAACAACGAATTACCTCTTCGGAGAAAATGATCCCGTATGGTCTGACATCGTTGCTGACAGAGTTTTCGGTACCGGGCGTCCACCAAGTTTCCGATAACTCTATCAGTTTAGTCCTTTTAGATGAATAGTATCTTATTAAAGCGTAGACAACTGAACAGCAACCGACAGAAATCGTAATTATTAGAGGATAATCCATTTCGCTGACGAACTTTACTCAATTTCGACGTCGGAAAATCGTGAGATACCATTCGTGTGATATCTCAATATATACTGATATGTAATGGATGTACTTTGCCTTGCGAATATTGTGCAACTCAGTGATAGAAGCCCCCGTATCCTCAACAACCTTATTCTTAACATTTCATATTCTTAATTTCCGTATTATTAACATTTTTTTACTCAATTTTTCAAAATGTATATCTCGTATAGAGAAAGCCTGAATAGAAAACATGAAAGAGAGAGAGGAGGGAGGACCTGTTTTCAGAACTATATATCTTTTCCAGCTGCGTCATGTGTAGTAAACAGTATAATAAAGTACTTAAGTATACATTGTAGTAAAGTATGGTTTAAGAAAGTGTTCCTATACTATACTATACTATACGTGATCACGTGATCATACACGTAAAATGACTAAGCGACTTAAACTTGCTATTTTTATCTGACTTTTGATTTTGTAAATTAGTACACATTTAGCGACATATATTGCAATGTATCTTCTACTTTTTTAACTTACATTTTATTTTATATATAATGGTAAATTTCGTTAAAAATATATATATCAAAATTTAAAGTTTATTGAATAAAACATTCAATGTTTTATTGAATGAAAAATATAAGAATAATTTGGAAGAGAGAGAGAAAGAAAGAGGGAGGGAGGGAAGGAAAAAAGATTTTCAGAGAGATCTTATCCCTTTTAATTTCTATTTATGAGGTCATAAGCAATCATGTATTTTTAAAAATGTTAACAATGTAAAGTAATCAATTATTCAATGTTCGCTAACGTAAAAAAAAATTAGAAAATACTGATCAGGAGGACGATTGTGAATCCGCAAATGAATGCCGCATTCGGCAGGACATCAGCTTTGTACACAATAACAATAGGCGACATAGAGGGCCAAGTCTTGACTCAGGTATCGCTCGGGATATTGGCTGAAAAAAATTCGGGAGTGAATCAGTTAGCTTCCAAATCGGATTGCGAAACGGAAAAGCGACTTAGCCTTGCGTCCAAACTAAGAAAATCCGGCTTACAGCTGGAACGAATCTTCGCACAATTTCGAGATCTATCGCAAAATAAAGAGTGCAAGCAGGACGTAAGAGCAAAATTTGAGCATGTTTAAGGATAAAGTAATTCCGCCACTAATAGAGCCACAGTTAGAGTTTATGTGCCGATTTGAGACCGAGGATTTTCCACGTGTTTACAAATGAACGCCTGTTATTGCTCTCTTCTTGTATAAGTCGAAGGACACGGACCTCTCAAGTGCATCTTCTTTGGTATAAAATGTGCATAATTGATATTAAATCTTAACGCTTCGATGGATAACGTTTTATTATTTTTTTTTTATATGTTAAACATGTTGCCTTGTGTTTACTTGAGTGCCTCAGTTTTTATGCCGCGAATTCACGTGTTATTTATTATAATTTTTCATGCGATAAAAAATTGCTACTCGTTTCCGAACACCGCATTCTATCCAGATTACAATAAAATACTTGTTTTTCCTGAACGACATTGATAGTCATCATTATATAAATATACGTGTATTATTTTGCATTCATGATATTTTTGATAAGTTTATTAAATGTTGTAATTTTACATTTTCTCTACGTTAATATATAATTTGATAAAATTGGTAATAGAGAATCGATTATCTTTAAAGAGTATAATTATCAACTATATAATAATATTAAATTTAAAAGTTAAATTTAAAAGTAAAATAATATTGATAAAGTCTTTTTCTTTTTAATCTTGCATATATTGATCATTACTATTATTATTAATTTATTTATATTATTGGATTATTATTAATTTATGACGTGCTATTGCACGAAGTTTTTGATCTTCGTATAGAAAATATAAACATCTTGATTTTTTCATATAACCGAGAATTTATCTCGTTTTGCCATTTTTTTAACACCAAGAGAGAAATATACAATATTGGTAATTAAAATATCGAAAGGCTGACGCAAAAAATTTATGTAAAATAACAAAAATAAACAATTGTCTGAAAAAACACTAAAGAACTTAAAGAATAGCATATAAAATAATATAAAATAGAAATTAAAGTTTTCCAATTCATAATATTTAAAAGAAAAATTTGCGAACATTATTATTTTCATTCAATTGATTTGTATATTTATTTAAATATTTATTTGTACATTTATTTGAATATTTTTAAATATTTATCATTCAACATCTGCATCATTTTAGCCGGAAATTAATTTTATATGCCAAACATCGAGAGAATATCAGTTTAAACCTAATTGCATTTTATTTCTTTCTTTAATATATATTTTATTATATTTTATTATTTTATATTTTATGATAGATATCTCTTAATTCATTTTTCGTAAAAAATTTGTGTGAACTGTAAAATTGTTATGCATTCAATTTCAATATATAACGATTATGTCTTTAATTTCAGACTATTGATATGGTATCGCAATACTAACAATAACAATCAAATTTAAAAAAAGTACAAATTTGTCTTTCATTTAAGTTTTTTTTAAAGAGAAAGTTAAGTTATACTTAATACACATTACAATGCAAAAAGTGTGGATTATCATCTTTATAATTTTAAGAATATTTCCTGGTAAGATAATATTATATATTGTTCAAAATTAAATTTACTAATAAACAAAATTAATTTATTAACAAAGTTTTGTACTTGAAAAATTGATCTAATTACAATTTTTAATGATAATTTTTTACTTATTAACAAACTTAATTTGTTATTAATAATCTTAATTTATATCCAATAATAAACGTTTATTTAATAAATTTTTACTCAACAAAATTAATGATAAATATATACTGCATTATTAATTATCTTTTTAAACTTTTTAATTATTTTTTCTAGACATTATAAGAATGAGAAGTGTGAAAACATTATCAACGAATAGTACAAAATACAATACAGTTACATTAAGTGCGATATGTGATATGGATTTATTAAGTATTGTATACGATAGGGAAAATGATACAAAATTAAATGCCGCAAACAATACGGAAAATATTACAGAATTAAATACCGTACACAATATGTTATTAAATCTTACAAATATAGAGTATGAAAATCGCACTCATCATATTCTGCCGGAAATAAATGTCTCCATACAAGATTTAAATAAAATATGGAAAAAACGTACATCTGTAACGCAAGCTATAGTACGGGATACACTAGTAGTAGTTATACTAATGATCGTCATCATTGTGTGTATCAAACATAATTATATGAGGTAAGTCGATTCTTTGTGTATATAATATGTACGCTTAAATTATATTTTTTAATTATGTACATTAAAATAATCATGTAAGATTTTAAATAGCGAGTCATTATAAAGTTATTACAAAATTAAGAAAAAAGTGAAATATGCAAAATGATAATTATGGAAACTTACTTCGCATGTTTCACAAGATATCCGCCAAACACATTTGTTTTCGAACAAATATTTATAACTTGTACTTATAAAAAATTAGCATAATTGTTTTTTCTTTTCAAAATTTATTTGCCTTACTCTTTTGTTTTCTCGAATCTCTTAATTTAATAATAATCATATCATTGCGTGCCTCTCTCTTAAATCATACACTATATATATTCTATTATTTTTGGCAATCGAAAAATTTGTTTCTGTGGATTATCATGCAATCAATTATTTCGCTCTACTTGTATTACGATATGAAGATTTAAACATGTTTTATCTATCTTAAATTCAATTCAAATTCATCTCAGATCAAACTGGATACGCTTTTATCACCTTTGTAGACCGAAGATGCTTTAAAGTTCTCATCATGATATATCTGATTTTCCTATAATGAATGTTTAATACATTTTAGTTATTGAATTATTAAAGTCAAATGTTTCTTCTTCAAGTTGAATAGCTTGCTTTATCAAAGTTATTACTGTGCATGGTATCGATGTGACATTCATTTCTGTACCAATTAAAGTTATGCGTGTGTATCATATAAATTTCCATTTTAATAAATATTATTCAAATTTCTTTGCATTTAATTTCTATTTTTTTTATATCATTAATTTAGTAAACGCGCTAATTTCAAGATAAGAATTTGCGATTTATTCGCTCAATTCATATCTATTCTTGATGCTTCAATCATGATAATAACATAATGTTATCTTCTGATACAATATCTTCTTTTGCACAGTGATCTTGAAATTTAGCTGATGTAAAAGTACTGCGTATCTTTCTCATTAATAACGTGCATTGAATTTCAGCAAAAATTTGCTGCTACTATATATTTCAATTTATCGATAATTTCGAATAGTCCTAACTGTTTAGTTAAATTATTTATTTAATCGGATATATTCAAGTAAATTTGGAAAACGATCAATATCGATAATCACAGCTAAATAATTATATATCTACTTGTACATTCTACTCGTTGCAATCATCGATGAGTAAACCGAGTTATCTTAATAAATAAATTCACACAACCGGACATCTTCCTTTGGGATTAAAACAAGATAAAAAATACTTTTGATTCTGTTCTGAATCAAAACAACCCCTTATTCATCGTTCAGTAATTTCGACAGTAACATTAAACAATTTGTACGTAATTACAGATGAATTTGCTTTGGAAATGAAATTGCTTTATTTGAGATAGAAAAAATTCTAATTTTGATATTTATTCTTACGCAGGAAAAATTTCTCATAAACATCTCTAATAAAGATGAATGATGTTCTTAATCATTTTTTACATGTTTTAAAAATTATATTTTTTATCTTTTTTTTTTTTTAATTAATCAAATTCATTTCATAGCTGTGCTACATTGACAATATTTTTGCACTTATTTTTTATTCTTTCAATATTATACTAGATTATCTATGTACGTAAAAATCACTTCACATGTAATTAAGTGTTGGAACTTTCTGTCATCTTTAGAATCAATTTGTATCATCTCTTTCGTGCCGCACATGAATACTATCGGCAGATACGTTTTCGTCAATATATAATGACTCCAAACGACATTGAAGCAGGTAGTATTTGGGATGCTAGACAGGCGTACAATAATATGCTCGCAAGACGCAGAACACGGCAGGCAATGAGAATGATACGCTATTATGTGAGTAAAATGTATAAAGTATGAATGTATAAAATATTTGCGAATATCACAAAGAAGTGTGAATTCGAAGAAAATATTGCTGATCTGAGATGCATTGTATATATGCATATATATGTATATAATAATTACATACGCATATACATTATACATACATATACATACATGTATTAATAATATGCTTATCAACTAAATTTACTAGATACACTGCTTTTAATTTAATTGTTTGTTCGTCAGACTGTGCCTCAAGAATCTAAGGATGAAAATGTGGAGTTTAATCGCAATCGTCAACAACGTCAAACCATATAATTACATGACAATACTACTGTTTTATTACAAGCTGTATATCACATCAACTATCCTTTTTTATCATACATTTTCTATTTATATTTATTATATTTTGTATATATTTATTACAATGTTATACATATTTATATATTTTATGTATAGTGTAAACTCGATTCACTTTAAATTACATATCTAAACAATGCAATCTGTCTATAAGATAAAGTATTTTTCTAACAAATTTTACTGTCTAACGATAAGAAAAATCGGCGTTTAAAGTTATTTAACGTTTTTAAAGTTATTTAAAATTATTTAAAGTAAATTTAATACTAATTAATTAAAAGATAATTAAAATTTTAATTATAATTAATTAATCATAATTAATAATACTAATATAATAATATTAATAATATTTAAAAATCTGACACTCGCATCGCCTCTTCCTGCATAAATATGTTATTTAAATACATTAAATATATATATATATATGTATATCAACTTAATATTAATACAAGTGTATATATTAATATATAAATATATATTTATGGATTTTATATATATATATTTGTGTTAGATTTTTGGAAATATAATATATATAAAATATATCAATAATAATTTTATTTTGTGCGCCTTATATACTATTATAGAAATATAATTTAAAAGGCTATATATATATATATATATATATATACATTAATATCTCTCTTTTTCAAATAAAATCTTTTATTTTCTTAATTGTCAAGATAAATGTAAAAACTTTTCTTTTAGTGTAGTCACACTTATACTATGTGCGATACACAAAGCTATATGTGTGATGTTACTATTGTTTTTCGAAGTAAAAAGTTTTATTAATAATAATATATTCTTAAAAATTAAAAAATTTAAATTTCTTCAGTAAAAAACCTCTTATGAAACATGGAGAGAATAATAATATCTAACTTTGGATATAAATTTATTTCGAGGTTCTCTTTCATTTTCATATAATGAACGCAAACAAAAAAAAAACAATATTTGAAATTCATTATATATATTGTATATAATGAAGCAAAGCATATTCATATGGAAACTGTAAACAATTATAGCTGTCAAGCATTTTCATAACGTAGTAAAATATTATAGTTCCTATATGACTGCTCAGTCTAGATATTTTATAAGAGTTTGGTAATCCTGATTCTCTATATATAGTTTATTCCTTGTGACTGACTCTGACTACACAAAAATGAAATAAAATACATAATAACGTAAAAAAAAGCATAAGACAAATTTTTATGATTAACCAATAGTTATAAATTGTAATTAGACATCTGCATTTTTATTTTTTTCTATAAAAGGTTTAATTTAAAATGGTTAGTCACTTTGGGGAGGTAATATTTCCATCATCACGAGCATTTTGGGATGACGAAGACGAATATGAACCAGTTGAGAATTTAGAACATCGTCCGTAAGTTAAGAATTTATGATACAGACATATTATCATAATCCAAATATACATTATGTTCTTATTATTGCGAAATAAAATAATACAAAACTATTGGTTTTAGGAAATTACACGTTTGCTGGCTAAAAGATAAGCCAGAACGTATGCAAAAGTTCATCATAATCGAGGGAGATCCATTAATTCGTAATAATCTCTTTGCAATATTAACGTAATCTAGTTTTAGATTATCTATAGACATGCTTGTAATTGTTAAACTTGATTATTTTGTTTTAGCTTTTGTAAAGCAATGCTTATGTCATGATACAGAAGTATGCATCATTGAAAATGAAAATCATAAGAAAATTTCTGTCATTTATCACATTGATAAACAAATATATCTGTGTATAATTTTACAACAGTTTGATACAAAAGATGCAGGGATACTTGTAAACCAGGCAAGTAATTTGTTAGCTATAATGTTCATCTATATTAATTTTAATATTTTAATACTAAAGAATATGTATCTACATTTTTTACAGATATCTGACTTATTATTAAACACAGAGAGCACAATTTCAATAGTGTGCCGTCATGTATCACAGTTTCAGAGTACAAATATTCCAGAAACGCCATCATTTTTAAGATTATTGGCTACCAAAAATGCAAATGTTTCCAAGTATAAAATTGAACGATTAGAACAACCAAATATTGTATTTGGAGTCGGCGCAGGAGGTTGGTATTTATGTTAATATTGACTTAGAATATATATGTAAGATACATATCAGATACAAGAGATATTCTATGAGAATTGATGAAACTTATTATCTATTTGTTTCAGTTTTGTCTTATGCTGAACTTGCAGGCATATCAGCCAAATTATATGTGTTATATATTGACAATTTTGTACTGGATTCCAAATGTGCAGAACCACTTTTGCAGGTTTTAACTAATGAAATAGATTGTAAATTACAGCATCCAAAATCTACAGAAAATTTCTTTAGTAAAGGAAATCTTTACATGTAAAATGTTCTATTTTGTCATTTTTTCCTGTACATGATTTTTAAATTTAAATTTTAAATTTAATTAAATATGAACCAAATATAAATTTTTTTAAAATTTAATTAAATATGAACCAAATATTAATTTTCTTTGATATATATCAATGATAGAACAGAAAAAAAATTATAGAGGAAACAGTGTTTATAGTAGAAAAAAAGTTTATAAGTACATGTGTATGATAACAGTAAATATAAAAGTACAACATATATACAAAATTTACAATTAAATTAATAATATATTCTGCTAAGTTTTTTTTCATTAATTAAGATAATGTTCAAGTTGATACAATCTTTATTGAATGCATGATATATTGCCTTTTGTTATGGCTGCGGTGGATAATAGCTATGTGGTGCAGTTGGTGGAATTGGATTATTCGCTGGGAAGTATGACGCATTTGTCGGATAGGAATATGGTTGGAAAGCAGTTTGATTAGCAGCTGGTGCAGGCGGTGGCGTAGGACGAATGGTAGCGGAGGATCCAATGTGATGCATCGTTGGTACAATATGATTCATTGTATTCACAGGAGGAGGTGGAACCGAAACGTTCGTAGGTGGAAACGCTGGCGGATAGTTTGTATTATTAGATGCTGCGAAATTCGTTGGATATGTGGGAAAATGTGCCGTTGAAGTATCTATTGGTTTTATCGTCTCCACGATGTCCGTGGTTGGACATCCGTTTGCAGAAACCACTGGTGTTTCTATCTTAGAAGACTTTCCAGGCGTCACTATAGCATCGTCAATCATTCATTAATTTTTAAATATGTGCTAATACACATCAACTTGATAATTACATTTACTACTTACCATTTGGTGTGTTAGATGCAGATTCTGTGGTAGTAGTAGCAACGGGTCGTTCTCTACACACCTCGCTAGATGGTATCATGGGTGGCGAATCTGGTGGTTTTGTGTTATTAGCTTGCGAATATAAATCCAAAACTTGATGACAAATATCTAGAAATATACATGACATATTAGACTATATGATTATAATAAATAATAATAAGGTATAAAATACTTTGCAATTTACCTTCTAAAAGATCCATAGTTACATCTTCAACAAACATATCCCACCAGCGTAAATGCTTTGATTGTCTGCCAACCCAATCGACCACTTCAAATTTACTTAGCTTTCCTGCCAAGTACATTAGAGCAACAGCTATTATTTCTGGTTCCCATTGTAGTGACAGAGTGGTACATAAACTAAAAGAGAAATAATATAAATTATTCTTCAAATATGTATATATTAGAATACTAAGTAATAATTCACACATTATAAAGTTATTACATACCTATCATTAACAAATGTCCAAGCCATTTGAACCATTTTTTGCAGTTTGTTTTTATCTCCTATGAAATAAAAATTGTTTTAATATTCACAATTTCATTAACAAGATCCACTATTAATACAGGGGTTCTGTATAACTCTATAATATACACAATATAGATTACCTTTAAGACACTTTGCATATTTTAATAAATAACTATATGGGTGTTCAACTTGCAGATCGAATTTAATAGTTTGCAATAAAATTCTTTCTAAAGTCAAGACTTCTTCCTGTGAACAAATAATATATATAATATATTATTTATATTATTGTACTATTAATAAAATATATATAATAATTTAATATATGTATATATTTATAATTTAATATATTTATACTTGCTGATACAATGGAATATTTTTTTATGATAAATAACTTACTTTAGGATCTTCTCCGAATGTCATAAACTTTTGTTCAGACACTAAAGTCTTAGCTGTCCGTATAATATCCTTGCATTTTTTTGGAGTTTCTTCAACTTTGCCAGCTAAGAGTAAACAGCAACAGGCTGTTACCTATATATTATAGTAATACAATACAATTAATACACGATACAATATTTTAAGATCGTTAACATATATATGTGTGTATGTGTATGCATATATACACACACATCACTTGTATATGTACTTACATATCGTGGAAAATTTTTAAATGAATGGAACATATAAAATCGATGGAAATAAACGACACCAGTTGCCATTGTATTGTAACCTAAATCCATCTTTGTGCCAGTGTCGATTATGAAACGTGCACCTTCTTTTCGATATCTACATTCCGTCTCATAATCAATAGCATCCTGAATAGATGGTGTATTGCGTAGCTCTTTCTTTTCATAGTACCAGCAAGGCATGCTTAAACCACTTCCAATGTATAGGAATTCAATATTAATAGATATACACTGAAATACATAATTTGGGGTTATTCGAAATATAATAGCGTTTAAAACACAGACTTCTATATAATATAAAACGATAGCAAGTAAAATCGTGATTGCTGCGGTTGATACACAAACACACACACATTAATTGGAACTGTTTATATTGTTAATATTAAATTTGTTAATTTGTGTGTAACATTGTGTAACGCTTTATACACTTTAATCTTCAGCAACACCCGACATATATCGGCATTTCTTTGGTACACTTACTCGAGAAATATTTTATTAATTTAATAAAATAACTGTCTTTCCTCTTCTAATTAAACACACAATTTAAATTGATTATTATAGCGCATTAAACACATGTACGCAAAGAAAAATACACATGTACATATGTATGATTTTCCCTTATGATACTCCATTTTGACTATAGTCAAAGCACACTAGATTAAAAATTTATTTTTCAGGGTTGGTCATCATGAGACGGGAGTTTTCATGGACGTAAGAATACCTGGACGGAACGCAATACTGCGGGGGTGAAGCACAAAGAGTGAAGGGAATGAAATGTCTATTGACACGGATATGAGGCATCTAAGATGGCGGCGGCGGATAATTTCACGGAATGTTATCGTTGTGAATATGTATAATGTCTCAACACAGATGTCTATACAAATCTGTGTGTCTCGATTAACGTCGTGCGACGTGAAAATAGACGCTAAATCTGAGGCATCTAAAATGGACGCAACCGTAGACCTGTCACCCCTCAGGAACTACTCCCCGCGTCTAAAAGGGTACTTTACGTTCCGTCCAGGTATTCTTACGTCCATGGCTAAGAATAATTCAAATAGAAGATACGCGAAATGATAGAGCTCCACAAGCTCTAGTTACTTTTGTCCTGATTGGCTAATCACTAATTCCACTGAACCAATAGATTTTCAGACATTACATATCGCGGATCGGAGCACCAATAAAAAATTATCACGCTAAAATGAACATCAGGCACAGAATGAAGAGAGAGATATCTTCACTTGAATAATACTTGGTTCTATGCGCAACGCGCAACACGGGACGAGAGAGAGAGAGAGAGAGAGAGAGAGAGAGAGAGAGAGAGAGAGAGAGAGAGAGAGCGCGTGTCGATGTCGATGTGCGCGGTGCGTTCGACTTTTAATCATCAAGTGGCGCCGCGTCACGCGGTCGGAATTCGGCGCGCGGAGTGGGGGGCTGTGGTGGGGGGTGAGAGTGGGGGGACGCGCGCGCCGGTGCGCCGCGCACAAGCCCCCACTCTCACCCCCCACCACAGCCCCCCACTCCGCGCGCCGAATTCCGACCGCGTGACGCGGCGCCACTTGAAGGTTAAAAGTCGAACGCACCGCGCACATCGACACGCGCTCCAATATTATATATTATATATTCTATGGTTGCGCGATTTGAAATTGGCAACACTGTTCATGCTATAAACTATAAACTTTACGTTCCGTCCAGGTATTCTTACGTCCATGCTATTATCAATTTTAAATTTGTTCGTCGATGGAAAAACTTTGAAGTCTGGTGTTCTATGGCCTATCAGCTGATGCAGGAAAGATTGACAGTTCCTTCTCCTTTTCTTAATAAAAAATATAGCAATTATATACTAGTCCATATTCATGAAACCTATGGTTATTTCGCATTTTTAAGCGTTTGATATTTGATATTTGTATCGAATTTCTCATATACCGAATATGACATCGTTCGTAGCAGATGTGCTGACTACAGCAGGTAATGTTTACATATAATGATGTGTGTATTATTTTAATAAATTGCCAAAAAACTTGTGAAAATGTCATTAGTGCTTTACTTTGTGTTTTTATTGAAAATGTCACATGTATATAATATACGACAATTTCTAAAAGTTCTACAAAAACTAAATTTTAACAAATTATACTTTCTAAACTAATAAAGATAAGAAATAACTTATATAATTTTTTAAAACAAATAAAAACAATTTATTACTCAATGCAATATAATATTTAGAATAGCAATGTTTATAGCATTAGAGTTATGATAATTATTCCCCCAAAAGTGTAAGCAATCAAGTCTGCAATTATATAATTTTTAATAAATTTACAATTTTTTTCATATTTTTTTAGAAAAATTATATATGCTCAAACAAACTATGATTATAATATTTATATTACTTATAATATTAATAAATATATAATTGTAATGATTGTGAAATAATATTTTACTACACAGGGAAACTTGAAATGGTAAATTTCCAAAAAAACATTGCTGAAATACAAAAACAAATAACAAAATTAGAATATGAAGTTAAAGATTTTATGGATGACAATTATATTGAATTCAATGCAAAATTGACGAGAGATGAGTATTTAGTTAAAAAGACTGAGCAGCTACTGCAAGAGATGGACATTTTGCAAAGCAGGATAAATGATCAAGTATATAATCATTATATTATCAGTATCTACTATATTTATTAAAATATATAAAACAGATTTAATAAACCAAAATTTTATTGCTTTTACAGGTCAAAATAGAGTTACCTAGTTTGACAAAAGAATTGAAAACTCTCTCTCAAAAATTGAAAGAGTCAAACATTAGTTTGAAACTGTCCCATCAGTTGATAAACTTATATGAATATATAAAATCTATAAAAGAGATGCAAGAAGAAAAACGATATATTGATACTGCAAAGGCTCTGTCGCAAATGCAATCTTTATTGGATAATCCTCATAGTTTTCTGCAAGATCTTGAAATATATGCGGCTATCAAAGATGAATATTGCAATCTCTTCCGCTTGTACTCGATAGAAGTGTCCAGACTCTTACATGATTGCATTTGTTGGAATAATGACATGAAAGATGGCAAAATGGTTACTTCTCTTATTATCAAAAGTGAATATGATAATATACAGGAACTAATACAAGGATTGCATATCATCAATAATCTTGAGAACTTCTTGCAAACATTTTTAATGAATTTGATGAATCATATAATTAATCCCATCATTCATGATCACTGTTCAGTGTATGTTATCGAGGACAGAGTATTTACCATCGAAATATTGGAGAAAAAAAAGAAGCCATGTTTCAAAAGTGTATTGTGCAATTTGAAATTGCTCTTCAAATTCCTTCATCAAAACCTGAATCTGACAATTACGGATAACGAAACATTTCTGAAAAGAATGCAACCATATTTACTGAAACAATTATCACATTCTTTAACAACAGATTGTATCTCGTACATCATTCCAACTTTTAACGCAAATCTAAAGAATTTCGAGCCTGTTATAGAAGCGATTAATGAATTTCAAGATTATTTAGTACAAATTGGTATTTATCTTTATTTTCAAGATAAAATAATTTGTTTTATAATACCCAATAATTTAACAATGTAAAATTCCAGAATTTCTTTCTAAGGATCAGCTCTTTTTATCAGAATACACAAACAATATTGACAAACTTTTCATCGATAGAATGTGTCAAGATTTATTAGTCAAAGGTAGAAATATAATGAAGAAAGACCTGCATGATTCTGTTCGATATGAGCCACAGGTACTTATTTTATTAAGAGAAGAGCAAAGTATCTGACTTTATCTGATTTTTAATTATCCTTTTTTTGCAGGAATCACCTATACTTATGAATAAAGCATTCGACAATAATTATGTATTGAATGAAAAAACATTAAGGGATATGTCGTTTCATTTACCGAAGTGTCAAATCAGGTACATTACAATTAATTTAAAATCTCTTACTTCTTCGTATTCATATGACTTCTTGCTTCTCATAATTCTATATATCGTTGAATTTATTAATTCTATAAATTCTGCTAATTTTTTCTAGCATAATATATATAATCTTATAAAAAAATTAAATATAATTATTATTAATGCATTTTAGCAAAAGTGTACAAGAAATACTGGAATTAACAAGGAGAATATTAGATGAAGCTTGCAATAGTTCAGATGCTTGCGCCATTAGATTATTTTATACATGTAGAAATATATTTGAAATGTATGTCGGTTTGGTGCCGGAACATCATAAAAAATTTTTAGAAACAATACCGCAGCAAGTTGGTAAGAAAGTTACATAACAAAATAAACTAATTTTATCATAAAAATAAAATAAAAATTATATTATTATTTTTCAGCTCTGTTTCATAATAATTGTATGTACCTTGCCCACCATCTACTTACATTGGCACACGAATATAGAGACAAATTCCCGAAAAATCTACACAAATTGAATTTAACATTCTCGGATCAAGTCACGATATTCCGAGAAGTAGGTTCACAATATTTTTTAGAACACATGAAGTATCAAAAGAATATAATCTTTGACATCATCAAGGACTCAGGTTTATAATTATTAACTTATTAGCTATACATGAAAAATTTAACCAAATATAACAAAAATATTTTATATTTATGAATAGGTTTTTCGGGATTGGGACAAACATCTGAGTTACATCCTAGCACCGAGCGTGCATTAAGACAATGCATCAGACAACTGGAATTATTAAAGACTGTTTGGATAGAAGTATTACCTATAAATATATATTGCAAAGCTGTTGGTTAGTGAATTTTTCGTTTTATTATTATATTTCAACACATATATATTTTTTAATTTCTTATATTAATATCACAGGATGTATAACGAATTCTATGATTGACGATTTGGTGACAAAGGTCATAACTGTTGAAGATATTCCAGCTGATGTAGCGACAGAATTGGTAATTTTATTCAATATGGTTGTAAAACGAACACCACAGATCTTTCCTGTAAGTATAATGAACATAACATAACAAAATATAAAGATACAAAGAAAAAAAAAAGAAAAATATTTAAGTCAATATAAATTTTTATTGTTGTTTAATATCATGAAAGTACATTTAAGATGAAAACTTGTTCAAGGTAGCAGTATTCCAACTGGTCCCTGTAAAAGTTAAACGTTAAAAGTTAAATGAGATTAAAGATGAAATAGAAGGCTCTGATATTGAATATCCGCAGGTAGGAAAAGTGGGCTAATTGAGAATCAGATGGAAATTATTTTTTCTTTTTTCAAATATTGTTTATTGAACGTTTCGATCCCAGATTTTTGTGGACCATCATCAAGCAATTGTCAAAAAATACATAGATTGAGAGATTAGCTTGCTTCCTCTATCTGCGGATATTAAATGAGAATGTTAATTTTGTTTAATGAAGTAGATGTATAATTCATTAATAGGATCAACAGATACAACAGCATGTACAAAAATGGGGAAAATTTTTGGAACTAATTAAGATACTTGGTACATCACTGAAAGAAATCAAAGTTAGATGGGGAAATGGTAAAGGAATATTGGCACAGGAGTTTACTGCTCCACAAGTTAAACAACTGATTCGAGCGTTATTTCAAAATACTGATCGAAGATCTAATCTTTTAGCCTCTATAAGATAAAAAAATATCAAATATAAAAATATAATCAATAATTAAGTTTGTATCATTCAACATCAAATTTAACATATAAAATCTCAAAATTCCAAACGGCCATTATTCAAAAGATAGTCATATAATGTTAAATAATATTGTAAGAAACACATCTATTAAAAATAAGCAGTAAAATATATCTATATATATATATTTGTTGTGATAACTTAGTATAATTTTTATAATATTCTATTATAAATTGTATTATATATTGTACATTAGATAATTTTATAATACTTTATTTTGATACTATAAATGAAATATTAATTGTATAAATATATTTTATACTAATAAAAAAATTAAAATTTAAGTATATTAGAAAGTAAATTAAATTTAATATAGAATTAATATAATCAATATAATTATTTTATCTCTTTGCTTAATTTTAAATAAATTTAAAGAGCAAAATTAGCAGAAGAATATAGAATTAAGAATGAAATATCGAAATATACTTAATATTAATAATTAAAATATATATGTTACAATATAAATGCTCAATCTCTAATTTAAATTACATTCTAATCAATTAAATTTTTTATTTATAGAAATTGTGTGAAAATTCAGTTTTTAATTTTTAAAATTAAAGAATTCTGTAATTAATGTTAGACGTAATGCTAAATTGTTTGTTGAAACACAAATATATGTTTATTGTTACGTTATTGTTAAGTTACAGTAAACTTGCTTGTGTTTAAATCGTATATCAGGATTGAAATAACAAATTTAAATTTCGAGATATTCGCTTCATTAAAAATTTGATGGAAGTATTAGCTTTTAATTTCAATACGTTTAACTATTAAAAAAACTATTCATTATATGCGAGATAATATTCTCATATATAGAACTTTTTCGTTTTTGAATTCATTTTCGAAAACTTATATATACATCGTTCTTAAATAAGAGAAACGCGACAGTACCGGAGATGCATTGCTGCTTTAAAAATACTTAATTTATTACTTCTTATTAATCTTTAAAAGTTATTTGTTTTAAAACTTATTTTAAAAATTAAAGTAAGAATAATCTTACCCTCTCTCTTTGCAATAATAATGTTATTTTTTTTACAAGAATAGATTAAGAATTTATATTATTTTACAAAAAAAGAAAAAATTTATTGAGATTTTAAATTAAGATTTTTCAAAAACATTATATATGACGTCAGAAACATTTAAATTATTCAGAATTTATTTGAATTTTTTGATAAAACATGGCATAATAAATTTTTTTTGTATTTTGCATTCAATTGTATCAATTGATAAAATGACAAAATCTCTCCTTTTTGTTATCTTGCATTAGTTAGTGTGCATAAAATTCATTTGCATGCGTCTTACATTTTTAATGAAAATAGATTCAATGACAACTATATATTATATATAAGCAAGATTTACAGCTATTTATTAATTTACAAATCGAGAAGATAATTTTTTAATGTATTTTATCAATTCAAACTATCAAATGTAAATGTCAAAAAAAAATTATTTCGACATATTATTTAACAAGACAAAGATTCATACGATTTTTCGTTTTTAATGTCATAATTCAATGATGACAGCAAAGAGATCAGAAACGTTAAACAACAATATAATTCAATTTCTTCTTCCTTTCTTCTATACCTTCTCTTTTTTTCCTCTTTGCCTTTTATAACTCCATTTTCTGTCACGACTCAGAATTTGGGTGATGAAACACACATGTACACATACTAAAGACTTGTGGGTGTATAAAAGCTTTTTATAATTAAAAAATTAAAATAAGTCAGCACTATTTAAAAAAAAAAGAGTAACACATAATAATATTAAACATAATACTAATAATACTGAAATTTACCTGTAAGCCTTGATATTGTATGAATTTGAAATACCTGTAAAAACCATTAAATAAGCAACCATATTTGATAAAAATAATTTGTTTTAAATAAAAACGACGTCGGATTATAATACCAGTCATGATAAACTGTGAAAAAATAGATAGGCAGACAGGCAGGCAGGGTGGCAGGCAGTACTGAGCGCAAATCATTTAATGTCTTAATTTCCAATTCCATATCATTTACAGTGGAGGTAATATATATCATTACCATTACTTTATCACTTTCTTATTTATGAGCATTTCTGTAATGATAAAAGCAAATGCTCGAACGTGTCTCTTTCCAAATGCAGTACTGCACATACAGCATAAAAACAAAATATAGAAGATATATCATCGCTTTCGCTTTGCATGATTTTGATCTCATTTGTGCATCGAAATTTTTGAAGCAAAACTGCTTTGTTTTCATACATTTGCGCAATAAATTAATTGTTATATGCGAGCAACTTGCATTCGGCTAGTATTGCGCACGATTTACTATTTCTTCTTTCCAATTCCCATATAAAATCATTACTATTCATAGAGTGTAAGCGAGAACACGTTTTTATCTAAATACACGAGAATGATATTCACAAGATTATGGACCGCTATATTATAGTCTTAAACTTTCAGAAAATTGAAAACAATGAAAGCTAAACCAAATAAATCAGTGAAAATACTTTACAAGATAATTTTTTAGTGTAAAATCAAGACTATTATATAAGTAATACATAATACGTAATACGTACATAAAACGTATTATATATACATAAGCAAATCTCGAAAAATCTCGTATAATCACAAATCAAAAGCCACAAAAATTCTGCATGTCGAAAATATATAAAGAGATCTAAAACAACCTAATAAGGTGTCAGCTAAACGTAAAACGGTGATTGTAGATAGTGTTATATTCTCTATAGATTACAGCCCTATATTAATTACTTTTTTAAATATTAATTATTCGAAGTTATTCCGCGATCTATATTTTATCGCATTTCTCACTTCGTGTAAGAGCGCTTTTATTTAAGGGAACTCTCGGATCTGTTAATCATAGAAAGTATAGCATCTCAGCAGCGACCACAAGTTGCATGGAAGTGGTACAATGCAGGGAAAATATTGCACAGCGCAAACTGCAATGGTAGTTCTTGTCTATATACAGGTCGCTGTGTGTAGATTGGACAGAAATGAAGTCGTCGAGGCGGGTGGCTGATCGGCCCGCAGTTCAGATTGGCAAGACGCAGCGTAGTTCTTTTATGTGCATTCACGTAGATGACGATGACTGTGAACATGGAAATGCAAAATAGGATGTCACATTACTTCCGCTCCCTTTTAACTCTCATTAAGAGAGCCAATAGTAGCTTGATATTTTTATGCATGCAATTAAAGAAATTTACTCAATGATAGCAATGGGCTCTCGTACACTTAAAACATTTTTTTTTTATAATTCATAAAATTCCTCTGCAATTCATTTGATTATGATTCATAATAGGTATGAAGCAATATTATATATAATATATGGAATTGCATCCCAATTGTTTTTTGTAAATTAATTGATCCAGTCTTTCTACTTGAACTAGATAAATGTTTTGAATATTTAATCAAATTTTTGTCCGTTACTTATGATACATTTCCATGTAAACAGATTGTGTTTTTTTCTTATAGTTGTTTATTATAATTATTAATATTCTTAAACTTCTCCTCGTAAAGATGCCATCTCTTCAAAAAACTTTCTTTTCTGAAAATCTTATAAATGATACGATTTTTTAAATGTGAAAATACAAATATCTTCAGATTGTATTTACCCGTGAGCGAAAATAGCACTGTGTAGAATTATGATATATCGTAAGAAGCCTTTCAAGGCATATAATTTACATTATTCTCAAATATCATTACAATCAAATTAATAATCCTGCTAATAATGGTCATGTGAGATTAAAATCAGATGATATATAGGTATCGTGATACCTGCCACGGCCAGCGGGGGAACGGCTTCGATACCTCGCTGTACTTGTATCCTTCCCGGTGTAGTAGTCGGCACCAGTGTCTCCGCTACTACCACTATAGACATCTTGCGTATATCCGTCTCGCGTAACATACCCACTGCTGCGATTGAACATATAGTCTTCTCCGTAACGGCCTCTGCCTCTATTTGTGCCACTCCTGCCTGCATAATAACTGCCTCCATAATCTGTGTAGTTATTGCCTCTATAACCGGAATTACCGCCTCGAGAACCGAATTCTCTACTACCGACTCCCCGATTTCCTCTGAAACCACCTGAACCTCCACCCCTCCCACCGCCACGACCTCTACCCCGTGAAATCTCTACTCTTAATTTTGCACCCATGATTTCCATGCCGTTCATATTGCAGCATGCTAATTCAGCCTCGTTCATGTTGAAGAACTCGATAAAGGCAAAGCCTGGCGGATTGAAGGCTACCCACACCTTGTTCAGCTTGCCATACTTCTCAAACTCCATTTGCAGATCTTCCTTTTTGATGCTCTCATTCAATCCACCCACGTAAACACGTGTATATCCTTCCGGCGTCATCTTGCTCTTCCCTAAAGAATAGAATAATTTTATTCGCATGTAATAATACATCCATTTTTTAAATATAAAAATTTTTATTCAATTTCTAAAATTATTCAGCCAATTAATGATTTCAGTTGATCTACATTAATTATAATTTTTATAATAATTAACATTAATCAAATAAAACCTAAGAGATGATATAGATTTTATTTTTATTTAAATAAAATAACAAATATTGCTCAAACTTTGTTATAAATAGAACGAAAAGTCATCATTTGTGATTATAATGTATACTCTTTGCAAAGCTTGGTAGAGCTAGGAAATATCTATTGTCTTTATAATACATATTTCAATAAATTTTCCATCTACAAGGATAAATAATTTACATTTCAGTCACAGAACTGATATTTGTACTTCGCTAAGCTAAGTGAAATAAACGCGTCCCTAATCTTACAATAGCTGAAATAATTCCCACGATCTCGACGAAGATATATGACAAGTCACATACGACATCACAACAACGCTATGGCGGTATTTTCATCTCCGTGACAAAGCTGTATGCAAATAAATTGTTCTCGCGAAGGGGAGGCACTTCGTGTGATAATTCTAGTATTCGAAATCGTTTCGCGGCACAAAAAACGGCGTGAAATATCATTTGTCAAAATTATCAGTAGAAACCGAGATAAACACACAGGCGGCTTGGACGCTATCGAGGGCCGTCCAGAGAAAAGATTTTTATCGCTACATTACTCACTTGTTCCCGCTTGTCGTAGATTTTCTCGCAGCGCGTCACCGATCGTCGTAATCGCTCTCGAAAGCGAACACAGAAAAAGAAAAAACCGCTATGCGATATACGATTTACTCGGAAGAATGTGCACACACTGTCGCGCAATCAATAGGAGCGAATCTACCGGGGTTCACAGCCCACAGAAACCATGTCGGCTGTATTCGTGTCTCCAACCCAGACGCCAAAAGATCCTCCTCGCCGCGTACATGAGATGCCGGGCGAAGAGTTAACAGAGTGGAAACTCGAGCGGAAACTTGGAATTTCTTTTTAAATATTTTAGAAATTAATAAAAAAATTATTTGGAAAAAAAAAATTTTTAAGACTACGTAAAAAAAGGGTCATGCATGCGAAAAATTTTAATTTCGCCGTAATTATAAGATCGGCTAAACAAATCGACCAATCACAGGCAAGCATTCATAGATATTCTTCTTCTTCTTATCTATATGGCTGGTTAGGCTTCCTAGGGAATTTGCCTATACGCCAATAAACGCCATTCATAGATATTTGACTATGGACTTGGATTGAATAAAAATGTAAGATGAGCAAATTATATAGAAAATATTGGCGCTTTGTGCTATAAGATATGAGTTTCTGATTGGCTGTTGTTTCTGGACAAGTTTTCTGGCGGCCATATTGATACACTCTTTTCGGAATAGACTCTTTCGTCTATTATATATTTTATTAATTTTATTTATATGACTATTCGAGTGTCCGGTATTTGAAAATGGCGAGGCACTCGGTATTGTTTTGTATCGTTAACGCGGCGAGAATAAAGAGTGTTATTGTGAATATATCTTTGCTGATATAAATATTTTTGTCTCGCTGTAAATTATTATCATATTACTAAAGAGAAACATGGTCTCCCTTGTTGTCATTTGCTTTATGTCATTAGCCGTTATGAGTCTGGGAATTGTTACGGGCTGGACCTGCGTTCAATGTTGTTTTCTTTATGTTATATTGACTTGCTCCTGTCTGCTTGTCGGCCCGTTAATTATGATAATGATTAACATAGCCCTATCCCCCAAACACCAGACTGGCTCTGGTTCCATTAAAATTATGGCTGAGATGGATGCCTTCCACAACATGCTGATGGTATATATGTTTTTCAAGCGACACAATTGATATAGTATTATAATAGCATTGTAATACGATATTATTATTGTCGTTTATTTATTTTTTTTTTTTTTCAGAAAGGATATGAGCCTAGATCATCCACCAGCAAAAAGCATATACGTTATCCTGTGATTTTTACTCGTTTGGTGGATGGTGCCTTACAGAATCTTCTAGATCTAGTCTTTCAGGACTTTGTCGGTTCTTGGTTGAATGATCTGGCCTTTGGTTCGGAACAGTTGATAAATAATATGAAACAGGATGTATGGGGTGCAATACAGAGCCTCCACGATCGCTTGTTACATGTTGATCATACTAAATTAGTGGTCTGTAATATTGTGAACAAGCTTACCTTTCACTTCGAAAAGATCAGGATAGCTCAAGCAGCTTCGTAAGTCTCTTTTTCTGACATATTTAAGGAATAAGATAAGATGAACAATTTGATTTATTTGTTGCACTTAGGTTGGAAGGAGAAGATCCTGTATTTATTTTGTCGGCACATCTGATGTCACCTGTAGCTGAATTGGAATATTTAAGGAAGATTAGTGAACTTTACATCTTATTTTTGTTACCACGCAGTTACTCTCTTTCCCCAGTCAAGTTTCTTTTAAGAGAAGTTCTCACATGCAAAAGTAATTTATTAACATTCTTGTATGAAAATAATTCAATATTTAATTTACTATATATATATTTATTTATCTTTTTTTATATTCCAGTCCTAAAACCGGCGATAGATTTAATCACGGATCCCGATTACATCAATCAAAAGATCTTAACGTATATCGATCAACAGCAACTCGCCGAAGCGATGCACAGGAAAACGTATGAATACGCAGAATCCTTCTATGACTTTATTAATATGATCAAGAGTACTAAGGATTTAGAAGTCCTCAAACATATCAGATATAACGTCGTTACCGAAATCATGCAAGCCACCACGATGCAAAACGTTAAACGAGCTCAAGGCTTGGATCCAGAGAATAACACGCTCGGAAATTCCGATGCTTTTCGAGCGAGAAAACTTAAAAAATACATTCATCAGTTGACATATGCCAAGAAGACATGCGAATGTCACATGGAAACGTTGGGATGGGACGGATATCCTCAACAGGTTACATAGAAATATATCCCTTACGCGAATTCTATTTAATTAATATATTTAATTAATAAACGTATTATTTATCTTTTAGGATATGGAGATCTGCGATGCCGCGGAAATTGCGGAAGGCAGGATACTTCCGCTGCAAGTAGTTCTGGATAATGTGACTGGCCGACGATATCTATCTCAATTTTTAGAACAGGTGGCTAGTCAAGGATTGATCGGTTACTGGGCGGCGGTGCAAGAGTTACGCACTACAGATCGATCCAACTGGCATCAACTGGGAGCTGAGATTTTTTATACTTATATCAGATCACCCACCGCCGAGATTAAAGTAGATAAGAATGTCCGAAAGCGAATGGAAGGGTTTCTGTTGGGCGATACTGGACCTAGTATTTTTTACGAGGTTCAAGATAGCGTCGTCAAGACGCTCCAAGACAAATATTATCCATCGTTCCTTGTTAGCGAGCAATATAAAAACATGCAGGAAGCATTACTCAATGAAAGAGCAGAAGGTTAGTGTATATATAAAATCCAGAGAATTTTAGATTTTATCTAGATAAAAATTATGATGTGATTAATTGTAAACTTTTATATCGTATGTTTCAGGTTTAGCTGAAGATCATGGAATCGTTGATGGTACATCGGACTCTTCAACTTTGCTCGTTGGCGAACGATCGAATTACGCTCGCAGCAAACTGGATCAACTCCAGGAAAAATTGAACAACAAGATGCAAGCTTTACAGGCGCTTAAATCTTCCCTGAAACCCGAAAGCAAAGTACTGAGCATATTGGCGAAAGAGGTCGAATGGTTGCAAGGCGAGAAACGACAATTGGAAGCGCATTTAAATCATACAGAAATGTGGGCCGAGCATTTAGGTCGTTGGAGAGCCGACGTGCAAAACGCAGAAGTATGATTCTGTCTAAATTTGTTATCTGTATATATTTAAACGAAATGGTTTTATGCCTTGAGTAGATGCCTGATAACGGGGATCCTCCGCAATTTGTATTGGTTGTCCACATGGCGGAAGATGAAGACAACGACGAAAGTATATCCAGTGGATGGGTGGTGTTAAGAAAGCTACAAGACTTTCAAGATCTCCGTAGAAAACTACGTCAGTTATGTTCTGATGTTAAAAATTTGGACTTACCGTCGCAGCCTTTAAAGTTTTTCGGGAAATCTGATAAGAGCACCCTCGACAAAGCTAAGATGCAGATACAAAAATATTTGAATGTAAATGTCTCGATGCAACTTACATTCTTTTTAGTTACGAAAAAACACATATTAATCATTGTTTATTAATTCTTGCAGTTTGTCTTGGAGGATGAAAGGCTTAATCAAAGCGAGGCACTATACTCCTTTCTTAGTCCAAGTTCGGAGCATCTTAAAGCCGTGGCACCATCTCCCAAGAAATATCGTTTTTCTTTGTCTACGTTATTCAAAACGTATGGAATATCATTAAATTCGCTACATGATTATTAATCTATTTGTTGATGTGTGAATACATTTCTATGGCAGATCTGTCGGTAGTAACGAGCTATGCGATAAAGAAGATGAAGAGGATTATTCGTTGTTGGACGATAGTGAGACAGGCCGTACCAGCACGGATAGCTATCTAAATGCTAGCAAGGATGCGATCGCCGAGCCATTGTACACGCTTTTAGGAGAAGTTTTCGATTTGCGAGGAGTATTTCGTTGGCTCAGACGATCCCTCATTACCTTCGTACAAATTACTTATGGACGCACCATAAATAGGTGAAGTATACAAAAAATACTTTCTTTATATTAAATAAAACTATAAATCTGCACAGAATAAGATTGGAATATTTTATTTTTTTAATATTTTATAGAGAAAGATTAAATTTTAATTCTTTAAATATTTTGTGCTTGAATTATTATAAAGCAATATTTATCATAGAGCATATTCATTTGATTCGCAGACAAATCAGAGATATTGTAGCTTGGGTGTTTTCCGAGCCGATGCTTCATTACTACATACAATTGTTTATGAAATCGTGGTGGCCGAATGGTCAACTTGTGTCAGAGACGATTCTTCGAACTGACGAGGAGAAGCTAAAAACACGAGGCGAGGCACGTAGGCAATTTCTTAATAACGTACCTGAAGTATTGACGAATCTAGTCGGAGCGCAGAGTGCTCAACGCGGCGCGACTAAAGTTTTCGATTCTCTACAAAATGTGAATCTGAATAAACAGTTATTTTATGTAAGTCGATCGATTCTTACATCTTTAAATGTATGTGTAAATGTCTCAGCTTTTCTATTTTGAATATTTTTTTACAGGATATATTTGAAGTATTAATGTACGAAGTATTTCCAGAATTGCAGCATAAACGATGTTCTTTAACGAAATAAATCATCAATGTGACATATTGACTATGTAAGTTTTACCCATTTTACTCTCCTTTTAAAGAGGATTTTATCCTAATTTCTAGATGCAATAAAATTATTTATAAATTAGATAATGATTGAGTGCATGATCAATATTGAGAAAGATACATATACATATTTATAATGCAGACAACATACGATAAATTAAACGCGTTATTTATATAATCTAAATCTATTATTATTCCACACGCAATCAAAATGCCTTTACAAGACATATAAATACAAATACAACAAATGTATATTATGCATATATTACACATTTCTAAAATTTCGAAAAACTAATTTGAAAGCATAATTAAATATTGAAGAAAAATAATTAACAATCTAAAGTTTTATTTTAAGTAAGCAAAATTAATAATATCACTGTATCTAGGAGAGCATTGTTAAAAGTCTACTTAAATGTAAATCTTCATATGAAAAATCGTGCAAAATAATATGAGAGATTAATATCATTAAGGTAGAAGTTATTAAACTGTATGTATTTATTTCATCTTTTAATCGTCATATAAGGATATAAAGTATAAACAATTGAGTTAACGCATATAACTTTTAACAGCATTATCTCGTGTAACACACGATATCTCATGTTTCTATAATATGTATTCAATATACTTTCTAATAGCTTCTCATAGCAGGCATATATCTTATACAAGTAATACGAAATATTTATACCTGTTACTTTTGCAAAAAAAAAAAAAAAAAAGCCTGAAGACAATAAATACCAGCGAGTGAATTAAAACAAATTATTTGGCTGAATACTTATTATTTAAATAATATTGTATAGAACTATATATATTATTAAGAATAATACATATTAACTATATGCGTATTATTTAAATAATACTGAATAACCGATGATATAAATGTGGACACAAAAGTAGAATTTGAAATAAAATGGACGTATATAAATCTTGATAAGGGCAATTATCTCTTTTTTTACATATATATTCTCACACTAATATATGTTTTGATTTTACGAATATCGATTTTAGGGTAACTATATATAGATGAAATATAAATCCTGTAAGTAGAGATATGTGCTATTAATATATATTCGGATTCGAGAAAAAATGTATTCAATAAGAGAACATTGTGATAAACATAGTATGAACAAGCGATAGAGATACGAGTTCTTAGAGGGTATGTAAACATATGGACTTATTCAGATTTTTTTTATTTACGACATTAAAAGTAGCGATTTTATATGTAAAATTAATATTTTCGAACGTAAAGAGAATCGCGATAGATCGATCACGATTCTGTTATCCTATCTGCGGAAATATAAATATTCTATTTACTTGTACTGCGCAATATAAATATTGCTAAATTCTCAGTAATGTTTTGACTAGATAATTACAAGCAATTTCGAGGAAAAAGAGTATTCTGATAGTTATAGGAACAGACGAAGTAGTATACAGAAAATGTTGATCTATGTCCAGATCGAGTCACTATCTGGTGATAATATATATTTCTTTCTTTGCTATATAACTTTTTTATAGTTGACTTTTTTTAACAATACTTAAAGATCAATCTAAAAACATTAAAATGCAAGAAACAGTAAATATATATAAACAATATTTAGAATAAATAATGAATATGTTTTGTCTTTACATAAGATTGCATTCATTCAAATTACAGTATATCCTGATAGCGATATTCTGTGTTGACTAGACAAACCTTGCTCTTTTTATCATTTTTATATAGAATATAGATGTAGAGGAGATTGTGTGAAACCTAGGAACTCTCTTTTTGCATGTTATTTTTGATTCAATAATTTTTGGCCACTTAATTATATATATATATATCAAACATTCTCGTAGAACTTAAGTAATATCTTGCAGTTTTTTAAAATGACATTTTAATCCTCTTTTTATTCATTTTTATTTTTTCGTTTAATCAAATAAGAATAAACTTCTAATATCAGTTCTGCTTCTCATTTTATATCACTGCATCTATTTTTTTCCACTTGGAAATCTTATATCTCTATTCTATGACTTTAGAGATAGTATGTTATTGTATTGCATATAATAAACTAGACTCAGTAAACGAGCACAATAAACAAATATAATTTGATTGAGTAGATGTTTTTAAATATATCAGTACGATGTGATACCTCCTATATTTCTATTTTTGATATATATTCATAAAATAATATACGAATAAATAGATATGATTCATCAAATCCATAGTATCTTGCATATATTAATCAGTATATTTATTTAATCATCACATATTAATCTTTGGTTAATTAATTGAAGATTCTTGTTTTCTATGTGAAACACAATTTACAAAAAAAAAAAAAAAAAAAAAGATACAAGTATATTATGCATCTATAAACACTCAAAAATATACGCCTATTGAAATATAGTTTTGTAAGTATATTGAATAATTATATAATAAAAATTATATATAGAATCTCTCAATATTTAAAACTATTTGTAAAAAATTTATTTAAAAAAAAATATAAAAAAATTAGGTCTGAAAGGAATCTTTTTTTTTTGTGAAAATTAAACAACTACGCGAAACATGTAGTTAATTAAATTATAAACAAGCAACGACTAAAGTAATATTACCAAGCTGCCAAATTTACAAATACCTGCTAGTATTACAAAAGTAGATAGCATGTTTTCCAAGATATATGTCCCTAGGTGACATAATTTCCTTTACACATAAAAAAAAGAACCGTTTTATCTCTTTCTTTCTTTACTTGGCAGTGAACTCGGGCCAATAATTTATATAATAACGATGCGTTAATCCTTCAAATAATCTATCGAGCCACATCGGTAAACCATCTAAAAGATTGTCCTGATATAAAACGTTGTTTCCACCCTGCAAAAACATATATATATATATATATAAATACAATTATTGTCGAAAAAATTGTTAAAAATCAGAGTCATGTATTTTATTATATACCTCATCTTGTGACAAATCGGATTCGTTAGAACTGTCGAAACCAATAAAAGCGCCAGCTTCCGGATCATCTGGTGTTTGGGCAAGCTGCTTGGTCATCTTTTCAATACGCTGTGTATATAATGTAATATATATGTATTAACAATTTTTCATGACTAGCTGTTAAAGTATCCATACATACCTTAGAGCCTTTACTCTTTATACATTCTGGATGTTTAGCATGGTACATACAGAAATACTTTCGATGTCCATTCAAAGACAGGACAGTTCCTACACAATTCTTGGCATTTATGTTTAAATCTTTCTGCTCAGATAAAGTGAGTGACAACAGTTTCTTATACCAATCGAGACCCTTTTCTAATGACATATGTGCAAACATGAGTGTTTTATTCTTTCTGAGAATGAAAAATAATTTATCATATTAATTATATTTTCTGCCCAGTTTATTGTATCTTTAATTTTAATAAATAAAACAATTTGCTATATAGTTGTGTTATATAATGTAGAATACTAAATAATAGAAAATGTGACATACCTGTAAGGCCACACAGCTTTATGAAAAGCTGGCAATAATTTTAATCGACTTTGAGCATCAACCAGCAGAATAACAGTTCTGCATCCTGGTTTTAAAAGTCGAACCAATCCATTGTATTTCTCCGCACGTAGTTCATGTAATCGTAGTTGCGGTTGCAATGGAAGTGATTTGGCATTATCTTTACATTGGGTACGTTCAGCCTGAACACTTGCCTCTTCTAGCTTGCTGCATATCAAAAGTAAAAAATATATAAAATTACATGTACATTTATTAACAAATCAATATAATACAAAGTGTTATTTAAGTAATTAAGTTATTTTTAATGTATGTGCTTAATGTACATGCTTAAAAGAATTATTAATTATCATTTTTTATTTGTTTATTAATGATCCATTAATATTAGCATTTGATTTTCAAATAATTAATATTATGCTGTAACATTTTGAAATTAGATTATATTATATTTAATTCTACTCACACTAGATATGACATTCCGTACCCTGCAGCTCCAATTAGCATGAGAGTTGCTAGGACTGATATCAAAGGCAGAATTTGTTCTTTTGTCAGATTATCAGATATATAATCTACTGCTAATAACGCCCTTCCTATCAATCTGTCTACCGTACCCTGTGACAAAAGAACATTAAGGTGTATCAGTATATAAAGAATGTAACAATTTGCAAATGAGAAAAATATATAAAGATTATATATTATTAGAATAAACACCTGTGCATGTTCATCCGCTAGTTCTCCTACAACAGCAGCATAAGGTAAAGCTTCAGTTGCGCGTAATAATTTTTGTATGGTTTTTTCTAAATGTCTACGTGTCTCGTTCCATATACGATCATCCTGAGCGGCTTCGACCCATCCATGAGGAAGCCATTCGTATTTCAAGTGATTAGCATCTCGTCTCCAGATGATGACAATATGTAATAAAGGTTCCAGTGGACTACCTTCACCGGCTGCTAATGCCGATACAAATTCAGATTGCGTATCTTTGAATACATATGCGTATCTAACGCGGTCCGTGCTGTAAATGATATATTACTAATAAATAAAATATTCTAGATACACACATATATAGAAAAGTATTTAAGTAAATTAATATTATTAGTATTTAAATAAATTAATATTATTAGATGTTAAAACTATTTAAAAATGTATAAAAACTATTTAAAAATTATAAATATGTATTAAAAAGAATTTTTTATGGTCAAATATGTATATATATGAAATAAAAAATAAAAATTTATATTATTAATTATAAGGAATCCTACCTATAAGAAGACTCTAATGCGACTTGTCTAAATTTGTGCCTGGCCATATCGTGCAGAGGACTATTTTGTTGTGATATTAAAACAGCGCATAAACGCTTTTGTGGCCTTAACCATTCGGGCGGGCATATAGAGTCCAGCATAGCTTGATTTGAAAGTCTTGGCAATACAAGAAACTTATTATTGGCGATAACATTATGCATGGTCTCACTGGAAATGTCCTTCATACTAATGGATGCCATAGGCTTCTCAGAGTTCTCATTGAAAAGCAGTAAAGTATCTAATTCTCCCGAGATTTTGTATTTCGACGTTATGTTCTCAGTTTCAGATATGCCAACCTGTAAGAATAATAAACATATTAAATTTAAAAAAAAATATATATGTAAGATATGTATATATGTATGTCAAAAATTAATGTTTACCTGGACAAAACCGAAGGCTATTCGATCTCTGTAGTAAAAAGACATCAGTAAATACCGCAAACGAATAAAATCCCTCTTTTCAAATATCAATGCGCGAATTCTATTATCTGTCCATCCCGATAGGAAATTTTCTACATTGGTATTATCAATAGTACTTATTAATTTATATGGTAGTCTACTTCGTACAAATTCTGCAAATAAATTATTTATTAATCTGAAATCTAAGAATTTATGAAACAGAGATAGTGAACGTGATGCCAGATATAGCATAAAAGAAGAATATGTGCATACCAACAATCTTTTGGATACTAAATAAAGATTCTTTATAGACGCTAGTACGTCCATCTAGAACAACAACAAGACATGGAAGCGAGTGAATGCCGAGTCTTCTTGCCAAGGTGGATTCTTTTTTGGCATGGGCTGTAGCCAAGCCAAGTCCCAAAGGTTCCAACTCATCGATTAATCGTCTCCAAGTGGGCTCCACTTGTAGACACGCAAAGCACCAATCAGAATAAAATAAAATTAAATATGGCATACGATAAGTTTTGGGTATTATCACATTCTCGAACGATCTGCAATTTATATGACATTTAATGGAATATTCACAATAATAATTATAAATTATTGCACACAAGAAAATATACAAACCGATAAGTAATACTCATTTTGTGGAACAGCGTGATGTCTCTACTTTGATAATGGAACTTAAAATTACTAGTGAATAGTTCTTCCAATGGATCAAGAACATTAAAGTGATTACTGTCCCTTCTTTGTCTAGGGATACCTTCCTCTGTGATTCCATGATTATCAAATTTCCTCCTTCTTTCTGGATCTGTCAAAAGCTACAATAATTCAATACAATTAATAGTAATCCTTCAATGTTACTTCTTGCGTCGAGCAATATTTTAAACAAGACAGACAATTCATACCTCGTAAGCTTTCGTTATTTCTACAAATTTATCCTCGGCCATAGGATGATCGGTTTTATCCGGATGCCTAAAATAAACATGCAGAATATTTGTGTATTGAAACATTTTATAATGTTGCGTACATGCATGGTCTCTAATCTAAAAATAGAGAATGTCACTCCTCACCATTCCTTGACAAGGTGCTTGTACGCCTTTCGAATGTCCTGTACGGTCGCATGTTTTGACACGCCTAAGATCTTGTAAGGATCCCCCAAGGACTCAACCGCGACAACGGCTGATGGTGCTGATTGGAAAATGACAAGAAGGCTCAGAAGCAAGAATGCGTGTCTCATTAAGAGAGCGATATTATTATCCCACGTAAAGTTGCCCTGGTGGTGTTGTCGTTTGTTTGTCGACGCGTGAGTCATTAAAAAATCAATCAATAACATTATCCGTGACGCAGCGATAATTCTTCCCACGGGAGGGGGGTCTCTTCCTTGTGTGCACGAGAGCCGATTATTCGTGATTATATATATTACGTGAGTGTGTATGAATCGATTTATTTAATTCGGACTGTCGCTTTCGCGTACTTGTCGCATTCGGAATTAGCGGGCATATTTTGCGCGGATCATCGTCCACTTGTCGTCACGTGGGGCGTTGATACGTATCCGCGAAAGTTTCACATCTTCTTCCATAGACCTATAAAATCTATAGCCGGAGCATTAGGGTGCAATTTCACTATCAATTTGCTGCTAGCGTCTAACTGATCACGTGATCCGATTTGTGACTTTAGGGTGCATTTTCACTTAACGCCATGACGCTGGATTTCAGCGTCAAGCATCAATAAAAACCATGGATGTAGGAATAACTGGATGGAGCGTAAGGTACCTTTTTAGGCGAGGGGGATGAAGCCTGAGAAGTGAGGGGAAAATTGCCAACCAAGATGGCGACTACGGGTGATTAAAGTGATTAAACGAATAAGATGATTTTTGAATGTCATTTGATATTTAAAATTATCTTAAATTAATCTTAAGATGCTGCGCGGATCATTTCAGATGGCTACAGAGTATCTGCGAAGATAAATTAAAGACGAAAATTTTGCCAACCAAGATGGCTGATCCAATTTCCCCTCATTTCTCAGGCTTCACTTCCCCTCTCATATGCTCCATCCAGTTATTCCTACATCCATGATAAAAACAAAATGACGCTAGCATCTGTTGACACTGGCGTGAAAACAACTTAAAGGCTCATTCAGACAGGACGCGTCAAGCGTCAAGCAGCGAGCAGCAACCATTCAACAACCAATAAGCGAGGTAATATTAGCAATGGCGTAAAAAATATTGCCTCGCTTATTGGTTGCTGCTCGCTGCTTGACGCTTGACGCGTCCTGTCTGAATGAGCCTTTAAGGTGCCTTTTCATGCTGACGCTCGACGCACATGTTTAGCGTCAAAAGACGTCACGTGACCAAAATTGACGAATTGGTATCTTTATTTTTGGTCACGTGACGTCTTTTGACGCTAAAAATGAGCGTCGAGCGTCAGCATGAAAAGGCACCTTACATGTGACACGTCTTGTATGCACAAATATATCTATATAAACAACTGTGTTTACATTTTACATATGTATGTTTTATTATTGTGTTTATAGCACGAAAAAGAATACGAGAGATTGAATTTAGAACTTTGATGGTTTTATAAATTATTATGACAATAATTTCATTTTAATTGCTTCAAAGAAACACGCAGTATGACATCAAAAACTATATGCATTACTCAAGAAGGACCTGCAAATGCCTTAGCCCTTAATAAAGAAAATAGCCAGGTTGTGATAGCCGGTCGTAATGGTGTGTTTTTTTAGCATAGTATATTATTTTTTGGAGGATATTCTAATTTTTAATAGTTATGATATAATAGAGTCTTTATTATAATTTTTAAATAAAATCATATAAATTTACATAGTTTATATTCTTATTTAATTTTTGAATCTTATAAAATACTGTCAAATAAAATTTTATATTTCTTGACATAACTGTATTATATAGAATTATATTATAATATAATATTGTATTGCAGTTTTTAAGATATTTACTCTGCTGGAGGATAAGTTTGAGGAAGCCTGCAATCTTCGGGTTGGAAAAAATTTGAACCTTAATTTTTCCTGCAATGATGTTGCTTGGAACCTCAATGATGGTAATTTAATCTTATCATATATATAAACTTATATATGTTATACACTTATTATATATATTTTAAGAGAAAGAATTGATAATAATATTATAAAAAATAGATGTCTGAATTTTTTCTCGTTTATATCACAACTTTACTTATATATTTAATTTATTTAATCTTTAGTATTATATATTATACATTATATATATAAAACATTCTGTATTAACATACTATATTGATTGCCTCATATTACAACATTATTTTATTTTATAGATCATATATTGGCAACAGCAGCAACAAATGGTGCAGTGGTTGTTTGGAACTTAAACAAGCAATCTCGATCAAAACAGGAGCATGTATTTATAGATCATAAAAGAACTGTGAATAAAGTAAGCTTTCATATGACAGAACCTATGTGGTTGATCTCTGGCTCACAAGATGGTACTATGAAATGTTTTGACTTACGAATAAAAGAAGCCATCAAAACCTTCTATAGGTAAATTATATTATAGTATATGTAAATAGTTAGTGTAAGTGTCAAAAATAATATGTAAAATGCTTTTTTGGATTTTAAGATTTTGCATATTTAATTTTATTTTACACTATTGTGTATAATAGATGAAATATTTGATTTAATTTAATATCTAATTTTGTATTACTTTTATACATTCATGTGTTTAGTAATACAGAATCAGTGAGAGATGTTCAATTTTGCCCACAACAACCACACACTTTTGCTGCTGTCTCTGAAAACGGACATGTACAGCAATGGGACATGAGAAAGCCAGATCGTTATTTTCAACATTTTACTGCACACAGCGGTCCGATATTTGCTTGTGATTGGCATCCTGAAGCTACTTGGCTCGCTACTGCATCTAGAGATAAAACTATTAAGGTATATTATTTTAAATTATATATATATATATATAAATTTATATAAAAATTCAAATAGGAATTTGGCTAATAAGAGCTGAGAAAACAAAGTAAACGTTTATTACAATTAAAGAAGATTTCAATACATAATTTAATTGCATCTACTTTTGCTTGGCTCTTATTAGCCTACTTTTTATTTGGATCTTTATATTTAATTTTTATATATTAAAACTTTTTTGATTTGTATATCATTTTATATTAGCATAAAGACTCTTATGTATGATATATAATTGTATATTCTTTGTGTTAACTTTACAGGTTTGGGATCTATCAGGTAAACCAAGTTGTGATTATGCCATACACACTATTGCATCAGTGGGACGCATAAAATGGAGACCTCAGAAAAAGTATCATATAGCAAGTTGTGCTTTAGTGGTTGACTGCAGTATAAATGTATGGGACATTCGCAGACCGTACATTCCATTTGCAAGTTTCAATGAGCATAAAGATGTTCCCACAGGTGTAGCATGGAGAGGCAATCCACAGTCATTTCTATCGACAAGCAGAGTAATACTATTAATTTTTTATAACACTTTATTGTAATTAGAATGCGCAATACAATTATCAATTCTGTTTTCATTATTTTAGGATTGCACTTTGTACCATCATATTTTTGACGATGCAGTAAGACCAGCCAGTAAAGCAAATCCACAAAGTGTTGCATTAGGTTTAAAAGGCGAAATCACATATGCTTGTAAAGTAAAGTATGAACCAGCGACTACCGCAAGACAACTGACTAGCATAATGAGGTAAATTATTATATTGTATCAAAAGATAATATATTTATAAGATAAATTCTTGTTAGTAGTAATGAATCAAATTATTTTTTTCTTTATTCCTTTATAGAAGACCACTTATAACAAATGATGATACTTTTTGTGTGGCTTCAAGTGTAACACATAGATTCACTTTGAATAATCGTCAACCAAATTGGTTCAAGATAGCTGCAGAAGGTTATCTGCTTTCTGGGAATTTAAATGATATCTGTGATCACAATGCACGTGTCGCAATCGGTTTTGGCAAAACAACTGTAATAATATATCTATATTCTTGCATGTATATGTATATACATATAATAATAATATATTTTTGATAATAACAATCTTATACACTTATTACAGCTTGGTATAGCATGGCAAGTTCTGAAAATTATGTATGGAGATCCTCTCGAGTTGCTTTTAAAAATGTCACCGATGGCACCCAAGGAGGATATAACTAATACTTCAAACATAGTACCGGGAGCAGCAAAGAATTCTGGTATGGAACACTCAAATGCAAGCAAACAATCAAGTGAGTGAGAGAAATATGATAAATATAATACTAATAACATTAGTTTATTATTATACTATTGTCACGAGTTTAACTGCAATAATAAGTTATTATTTTTCTTAGGTCATGAACACGATGCAAAGTCTCTTCAGGGGGAAAATCCGGCTGGCGCTGCCAGCGGTGGCGATGACGAAACCGAAACAGAAACTGACGCGCCGGAGAATCAAAATATCACAGGACCATCGACTAACTTAACAACTGTCCTGCCAAGGTTTTGTATGATTGTTATTTACAAGGTTGAAAAGTAATGTTCCTTATTGTATATCGTCATATTATTATAATTAATTTTTTTCTATTTATATTCTAAGAATAATTGATTTCTATGTTAAAATTATAATGTAACTTTGCGATATTATCTGGAGGATAATTGATAACAATTACAGAAGACCATTGCTCAGTGATGTACCTTCAACGTCGAAAGGTGACTTTATCTTTGGGGAAACTGAATATGAGCCTGTGTCATTAGAACATCCTGGCGAAAATAGGCATACTGTTATGCGTATGGAGGATGACGAATGGACCAAAGAATTGCAGAAAGAAGCTTTCCCCTTACGGCACGAGATAAAGGATCGATCTCCACCGCCGGAACAATTTCCTAATCATCCCCCTGAACTCGGCGAAGATCCAGCTTCTGTTATAATCGAGGATCAACCTCAATTAGTAGTACCAGTTCTACCTAAGCCAATGCTGTTTGATTTTACGTCTGTGATCCTTGAAGCATTGGAATATCATTCGGCAGTGAGAGACGTACAGACAACAGTGTCGATGCTCATTGCCCTGGGAGAAAAGAGGAAAAATTTGATGCTTCCGATAGCTTTACAAGAACATTGGATATTGGAGTACTTGGACATGCTTGGCAAATTTAAGCTTTGGCATATAGCTACGCAGGTTTGTTTATATTTGAAGGATATTATTTCTTAATAAACGATATTTTTTACGTTCTTTGCGAAAATGCAAGTTAAAATCTGAAATTTTGTTCCTTCGATTTTATTATACACATTGATAACTAACAATCTTTATTTAAATAAAATTAAATTAGGCATAAGAGTTTTTATTTTATTTTATAAAAAATTTTATTCGCATAGATAATACAGTTGGCATGGATTCCCTCTATATCGCAATTGAATCAACAATCAACCCAGATACACGTATCTTGTGCAGCATGCACAAAACAATTGCAACGCTCCGCATGGTTATGCGATCATTGTCATACATCCGAACATGCTCTGTGTTCTGTTTGTAATCAGGTGAGAGAATGTTTGAAATTTAAACAAATAAATCAGAAATATATAAGATTATTATTGTTTGCTATTGTCATTAAATATTTCGTTTCTCTTGTACAATATCAATTATGGTCATTTATGTACTTTCTTTAATCCTTTTTAATGATTTAATTGGTTTATCATATGAATACTAACAAGCTTTACATTTGATTTTAAAAAAGTCTATATTATCTTAATTATAAATTTCTTATAGTTTATATTGCAACAATCTATTAATACAAAATATTAACCAAATAATAAAACGTCTTCGGGGAAAAGAGATGTGATAAAGAATTATTATACGATTATTTTTTAATTTTTTATACACAGGTTGTACGTGGAATATATGTGTGGTGTCAAGGTTGTGCACATGGAGGCCATATAAATCATATGAGGGAGTGGTTTAATGGCAATCGACAATGTCCTGCTGGTTGTGGACATTTGTGTGAATACAATTAAAAAATTCTATATTTGTTGTTAATAGTAATATGTAATTTACTGTAAATAATGTGTCTTACTACAAAATATATTAAATTATGACAGAGGCAGGATCTCATGTAAATTTTTTGCGACATTGAAATAAATCAATTTTTTTCGTATCTTTTTGATATATAGACATTGATAAAATATATTGCAGATTTTTTTTTATATTTTACGGTTCTCTATAAATCTTGATCGATTTTCATAAAATTAATTTTTGCTGGAAATAAAGGAAACATGTAAATTGAATAAAATATGCATTTACTAATGTTAAATAATAAGAAAAGAAGTTTTCAATATTATATTTTACTAATTCATACTTCGAAATACCAATAGTATATAGCATAAAAAAGAACTAATTTAATTCAATAACAAAAAAAATTAAACAATTTTCTGCTTTTGACTTCATAATTTAATATGATTGTAGTGAGAGTACAGGAGGAACATAAGACTGGATTTTAGATAGATTATCATGTCAGAATTGACACAAGTGTTCACATCTGCAGATATTACTGTTATTAATTATAATAAGTAATTTAAACAAATGTAAATGGTGTATTCAATATTGTCATGTAAGTATATTATAATATCCATGTTATACCATTATATATCAATGTTATTTATTCAAATAATATTGTTATATACATATATTATAATACTATGAAGTATTATAATTAATATAAGATTTTGTCAGACATATATATTATATAATTCAATTAATAATTCACTAGTGATTCATTGTATATGAAATTCTTTGGATATATTAGAGAATATTAAGATTTTACGCAGAGGATCTAGAATACTTCGTATGTATATACAAAGACAATAACATTTTACTAGTAATCTTGTGATCTATTTGCAAATATTTGTTTGAAATGATAGCTTATGATAAAATAAAATTATAATCTATTTTCATTGTTTCTTATCGGTTTTTTTAAAACAGGATTATTAGACTTTTACATATGATATAATAATCAGATTATTGATCCTCTTAGCTTTGTCATATCTATTTCTGTGTTTCAGTTATAAAATATTAATTTTACTATTTATCTCATCCTATATATTTTTACTCTTACATACATACGATAAAAGATAGATTGCAATAACGAGATGAGTAATTACAATCAAATTTTATTTTGTTTAAAGATGATAAAAGGAGTATATTTAGGATTTTGATCTTCCTGAACTAATTTATCTCTTTGTTGAAATATTGATTTATTTAATGAATAGCATTTTACATATTTAAGAAAAGTTAATGATGCGCTGCTGCTGCTTTCCTCATCTGTACCAGGATATTTCCAAGCTCTTCTCGCTTCCTCTTAGCACGGATGTGTGTTCCCAACTAGAAAACAATAGAAAAAATTGTAAGAATATAAATATATAGGAGATTTCTTTCATATAAAAAGAATTTCTAAAAATCTCAAATCTATATAAAGATTCTTATGTATATTTTTTCCTACTATTATATATCGATCTCTAAAATAATTCAGATTATAAAGTAAAATTGCATGAAAAATAAGACATTCCATAAGTTCTTAAAAATTACTTATCTAAAAAGTAAAAAATTGTAGACACTTACTCTTCTCTTCAAAAATTTCAAAGCACGCTTATCCTTTGACACTTTTAGCAACTCCATAGCACGCTTTTCATAAGGAGCATGTCCCGTGACCTCACGGATCAAATCTCTCACGAATTTGCTGTGTTTGGTTTGTTTCTGAAATGAAAAAAACTAAATTAGTACACACAAAAGAATATTGAGATTTTTATCTAATGGATTATAAAATACCTACATATTGAAAGTATTACAACATACAACAAAAAAAATGCGAGTTATACATTTACACTGTACTAACCCCTTTTAATCTGGCTGGCCGAATACAGACAGTTTTCTCTTTTTCAGATTTGCTGTTCGCCACACGAATCTTGGTTGTTTTGTGACCCCTGTTGAGGCCAACAGCCAATTCATATCTTGGAGCCATCCTGCATGAACATCAATTCTTTTTATAGGTTATCTTATTGTAAGTAACATTAAATTTTTAAACAATCATTAATTGCATTTTAATATCACAAATTACAAATCTAGTTTAATTGCTAGAATAAGTGTATCATTCGGATTTATTCGACTTTGCACGGATTATAAGAATATTTTAGGATTCAATATCTCACAAACCTTCACGATAAATTGTGCAAGTTCTCTCTTGGAAAGGAAGCTAACCTCTCTTTTCAGATACAAGCGAAAATTGATCACGTGACGTCGACGCTTCGCGATTAATCGATCTTCTCAATGATCGATTAATCGCGAAAGACCGATAATTTCCAATTAGACAGTTGGCATCACTGCGGCGACATTTTGTGTAAATTTCGTGCGTGCGCGGATCGTAGCTCCGTTCGATTATAATTGTTGCTGTTCTTTCAAATATACGTCGCATATAATTAACAAAAGCGCATAAACTATACGTACGATTAAAAGCGGGAGTGCCCAAGTATGAAAATAAATGACGTGCGATGTCGGGAGCTCTGTACAAAGTATCACGCGATTAAAATCGGAAGTACACACCGTATATGAGTCGCGTACGATTAACATATTTACGTCGGGAGTGTCGTTCAAATTGTCGTGCGATTACTTTATCTTGTTGATTCATTCTTGTTGATTCATTCTTGGTCGTATTTTCGCGAGCGTATGCCGAGAAGACGCTATATATAAGTACGGACAAAAGAGGAGAAGGAAGAGGGAAGAGGAGACCCGGGGAGGCATCGGGAAACGACAAGCAATAATCTTGTCGTAAGTATTAAGATTATAACCATCGACATAAAGCATGGACAGTCCATCCGTTCTAAAAGAATTGGTCGTCAGAAGTGAGAGAGGTAGATCGTGAAGACGGCTATCTCCATCTCTTTCTATTTTCTCTTGTTTGCGATGGTATTCAACAGAGAAGGATAGAAACTATTAGCTGCGTCTTCGTGTTCTATCTCTCTCACTTCTGACGATCATTTCTTTTAAGACAGATGGCGCAGTCTATCCTCTATATCGACGATTGACATAGGGCCGGTTTCACCATCTCCGATTAACTCAATCGGCCGATTAAACTATATCTTTGTCTCTTTTTAAGAACGTAGCTGAAAAGCTTATTTCGTTTTTATTATTTATTACTTGTAAGATTATAATGATTACTCGTTCATCTTCGCGATAATGATTCATTTTATATATAAATGTATAATGTAATGCATAGGATGGATCTTGGATATTTAATTTTTCAAAACTTTTAACTAATCTTTAATAAATAAATTATAATAAAATTCTCATAATAATACACGCAACTTATTTTTATATGAAAATTATATTTTATCATATTTTATATATATTTAGATCTAATTTTTATTCGACGAAATATAATTTATATATAATTTATATAATTTATTATTCGATTAATCGCGAAAGACTCTAATCTCTATTATTCGATTAATCGCAAGAGATTCTAATCTTAATTATTTTTACAGGTGGCATCACTGCGGCGACTTGCCGCGTATTTTCTCAGTTGGCATCACTGCGCCGACATCTCGCATTCCCGCGTAAACTTCTTGCGTCGCGCCTCGCGGATCGTAGCTTCGTATAATTATAATTGTCGCGTGCTGTTCTCTCGAATATGCGTCGCATATAATTAACAAAAGCGCATAAAATATGCGATTAAAAGCGGGAGTGTCCAAGTATGAAAAGGCACGTACGATTAATGTCGGGAGTTCCGCACAAAGTATCGCGCGATTAAAATCGCAAGTGCCGTATAGAGTCGCGTACGATTAACGTATATTTACGCGTCGGGAGTGTCGTTCAAATTGTCGTGCGATTATTTTATTTTGCTCATTAATGCGCGCGCGTGTGCTGTGTAAGTGCCAAAAAGACGCTATATTAAGACGTGGAGAAGGAGGAGGCCAGGGGAGGCATCGGGCATCGGCAGAGCAACCATGCGGTAAGCAAATTTATATATAAGAATAAATTTGAAATAAAATTAAAAAAATAATTTGAAAAAAAATAAATACGAATATTTAAAGTAATTTACAGAAAAATAAAAAAAAATATTATATTAAATTTTATTATAATTAGATAGAATAAATTAGACGTAATTTTATTAAATATATTTTACGATACGAATAAAAGTTTAATTGCGCTTTATTGACTTTTTCAAATATTAATTATTTTGAAAACTAACATTTGTATATTTGTATATATATAATATTTGTGTCTTTTATATGTTGTAGATCAACATTTTGTACTACAGAGCTCCGTTGTTGCGCATCGTATCGGTGAGTGTATTGCATGTATATATACATATTAAAACGAAACTGAAAAATATAGAACAGGGCATTGAAGGAGATTGTCTATAAGAGCGAAGCTGATTGCTTCATTGACAATAAAATGTCGAAACATTTATTTTCTGATAAAAGGAAAATTGGCGAAACAGACAGATGATAAAGTTAATTATTATATCTCATATATTATTTGTCCTTTTATATTATATATTTTTATTTAAGGAAAAAATTAAATGTTTGGAAATGCAGTAGGTCTTGGTTCAAGACAGTGGTAGTTAAATCATTTCTTAGAATGCTGCATTCACATTTGAATATTGCTGCTGACCAATTTGTTAATTATGATTAATAATACGATTATAATTTGTGAAATTTATGGGACATTTCGGTTGTATGTTTGTTAAAAAAGAAAGATAAAGAATTCGCACATTTTCCATTTCTTAATCGTTACGATGACTAAACAAATATCACCGATTTAAGAATAGTATTTTTATAACTACCCGGCATAAATGCGCGTGGTTGCATAATGCATACAAGGTAACCTTCGAACCCAAACGGGGTAAGCAGCGTCACACTCAATGAAACTTTATTACTATCGTGGCGAGATAACCCTTTGCGCCGACAGTAAATTTCACGTTTACATATCCTATTCATAAAATCGTAACACTTGACTCGAAGTGTGATTTTATAGTTGTACAATTCTATAATTTTAAATACAAAGAAGCAATATAACAAAATAAAATAATAGTATATACAATAAAATAAAATATATATACATAATATACATACACACACACTTTAATTAAGACTTAATTACTGAGATATCGATATTAAAGTTTCAAATTTAAGATCAAATTTGGAAAATTGTGGAAAGTAATGACTTCCTTTGGTGGTTTTTGCTAAGAATATTAAATTAATTATAATTTTATATTAGTTATATTAATTTTATAATATTAATATAATTAATACAAAATTATAATTAGTTTAATATTCTTAGCAAAAACCATCAAAGGAAGTCATTACTTTCCACAATTTTCCAAATTTTATCTTAAATTTGAAACTTTAATATCGATGTTTCAGTAATTAAGTCTTAATTAAAGTGTGTGTGTGTGTGTATATATATGTATATATTTTATTATTTTATTGTACAGAAATCTACAATAAAATAATAAAATATATACATATATACATACACACACACTTTAATTAAGACTTAATTACTGAGATATCGATATTAAAGTTTCAAATTTAAGATAAAATTTGCAAAAGTGGAAAGTAATGACTTCCTTTGATGGTTTTTGCTAAGAGTATTAAATTAACTATAATTTTGTATTAATTATATTAATATTATAATTTTATATTTAATTATAATTTATTTATAAATGCCACTGCAAAGTAGAAGAGAAAAAATAAACACGTTTTATTGAAAAAACTGACAGATTATATATATTTAAGATTTTGCTATAAATAGATTTTCATCATCAGATATTTTGTTGATAATCGATTAAAAGACAGAGGAATAATGACGATAATATAACGCCGCTGGTGGTTAATTAGATTATAATTTACAATAGAGTGCATTATATAATACGGATAGAATGTATTATCAATTTTACAAATTTTACACAATTTGATATTGAATAACACGCGTAAATAACAAATTATTATTTGTTATGGATTTTTTTTCGCGCTCGATAAATATACACGATATGTTATATTTCGTAGTTAAAATAAATATTATTTCACAGATAGAGAGCTCGAAATGCTTACAACATGCATAGAGTTTATTTACGGCGGTTATCAATTAACTCGGAGATTTTGTACAAAACATTGAAATTTTGAAAGAACATGACATATATATTCGCAAACATTCGTTAAGTTACATTCGCGGAAGAATTGAAAGGTTTAAAGGATACTCGAGATTTTATTCGTAATACTATATAGGAACTAATAAAACCTTAATACATAAAATAGGTTTGGTGTAGAATAAAGAATTTTAACTCTGTCACATTTTATATTAATAGACATCGACTTGTAATCTACAAATTATTTCGCATAAAAATCTGCGTGATTTTAATAAATTAACAGATAAAAGATATTATATAAGATATAAGACGTTATAGATATACATTGATGGCGTTTCATACGGAGAGGACACTCTCCCAAAAAACGAAGTAACATGATTATCGTGATCAACATCGTCGTCATCGTTATAATTGTCAACAATATTAAGCATGCAAAAATGCAATGAGAGTTCGTTACAGCGATTTGCTTTTCCTTTTTTTAAACCAGGTCCAAACATAGCAAAGATATGCTAATGATATAAAATACGCGATCGTTGCGTAATAAGGAATATAATGATGAGTAAATATCGTTAGTATCACAGTCAATGCGAGACCCTAAACGAGTTACAGAGTCTGACGTGTTCGGTAATGCCTCGAATCATCGTACGAGTCTAAAGAAAAAAAAAAAAAGAAAAAAAAAACGAAAATCTGAAAGAATATCGCGAAGATACACAAAAATTCGAAAATTACTCAAATTATTATAATATATTTATATTTTCGCCTTTACTTAATATATTTATTAATAATTATTAGTATATGTATATATGTATTTTGATGCAACCACATGTGGCACCACCGAACCGTAATTCGGACAATTCTTTGGTGAGTCCTCGGTGATGGTAGAGTGTAGACTCTATAGTAGAGATTATAGACCGTTTCGCTCTTTTCCTCTTCCTCACGAGCAGGCGCACTCTAGCACCTGGATACTCTTCCAGTAGGACACCTTCAGCTGCGTCGCATCGTTTTCGTCAAAGTAAACGATCATCAGTTGATCGAGCTTGCTCGGTGCGCAACACGGCTTGGGTACCCTCTTCCGGTCCTCTTTCCACAACAGGCTTTGTAATAGCGCATGATGATGCGCCGGATTGTAGCGAGGCGGGCAACGGCCCTTGCAGTATCCGGCATCGAAACCTTTCGGATACACAATGAATTCGAAGCCCTCCAAGTCCTTGAACATCACTGTCAATTCGTGCCGGCAGCACTTCTTGTTATTGTCGCCCTTGCACTTGCTTCGTCGCCCCTTATGCAGCGACATCAGCTCCTCGGGGGTGGATCTCTTTCTTCTGCCACCCGATTCAAAGGTGGTGAACACGTTCAGGGTTGTGTAGGAGATATCGCGCCGAGTCGGGCGGCCGTCGTGAAGGAACTCCAGCTCGAGACCGTAGTTATCTAGATTCTGCTCGAGCCAGCTAGCGACAGCTTCGGTGAAATCCAATTCGAGCCATCGGGAGTCTGTCGTATGTCTCTGAGAAATTTTGCGCCGCAGCAGAAGACGCTGGGCGATCGGTGTGCGGAGATAAACCAGCACCTCCAGATCACGTGGGCGTCTATGATCGCCTTGAAGAAGGAATCTCATAGACGCGTGATCGACCGTGACGTCTTCGGTGTCATGAGAAACCGTGACAGGAAAGTACAGGAAATGACGGTGATTCCCTTCTTTCCAGTTTACGCTTGATCTGTTCCCCGGATGTTCTGTAACAAGAAACGCAAATCCATTAATGTATTATACACGAGTATTACGTAAATGAAAAATTATTCGCGTCATTACGCGATTACTTTAAGCTGAATACCGAATTTATATGTATGATTATTAGAGAATTTTAATAGCGATATCATATTAAAAATACTATAAAAATTACAAATTATGCAGTTCAGCAAAGAATAATTTTTTTCGAACACAAGAACATTAGTCATTAGAACATTTTTTATTGACACTGAATAAAATTTTAGTTTTGCTCAATCACAATAGTAGATTTTATATCTTTTACATCATAACATAATTTTTAAAAAATGCTATAAAATATTTAAAATGAATCATACAGGATAATAGATTGTCTATTAATTGATACGAAGAAAACATTCTTGATCCGCATTTAGATTGTAATTTAATTCTCGCAACAATGATACGGAAGGCTGCGCAAGAGTTTTGCTCGTAAGCGTGACTCAGTTTCTTTTTGTCGCGATTGTCAACGTTTGTGCTCTTTCTATACCTTGAGATTTACAGATTATATCGACGGTAAATTTAGAAAGCGAACAACAGTTCTATATCTCGCCTATTGTCTGATGCCGTTTATACCGCCACAACGGAAACGAATCTTTCCTTGACCCTTGCATATAAAAATCCAGAAAAGATAGAGAGAAAAACATGAACCAATCTAAATTCGAATCGAGAAGATGTAACACTTATTCTTACAAATATCGTCCCAGATTTTTCTTCCAAACTTTTCAAAATCGAAATTATGGAGAAACTTTACGTTCATACAGTCATATAATTTGGGGGGGGGGGAATAATTCACGAATTATTTTTTAATATTAAATTTCAGATTGAAGTGAGAATGATTAATAAATATTTTTGCAATAAAATTAAAATCTCTGTATAAAGGATCTCTATAGTGTAATAATACACATATATATATATATATATATATATATATATATATATAATATACTATATATATATAGTATTAATATATAATATTATATACAAATTCTACATATAATAAATATAACAAGAAATAAATAATTATTGATTATACAAATTCTTCGAACTAAATTGAAACTAACTCGGAACGTGACTATCAAGCAATTAATGAGGGAGTAATAAACAGAAATTACGCTGTGTTAAGAGCCAGGGCTATTTAAAACCGTATTACTTAAATAAGACAGGAACTGTTGAATTCCCGTCGATTCTCGACCGCGCGAGCATGTAACAATTCTCACGCGTATTTGCGACTGCAGATGCACCCGTCACATTCTGCAACGACGCATTCCTGCTCTAGGATATCTGCGATATAATCGCCCACGTATATTGGCAAGGAATATTTTCGCAAATCGCCTACCGGATGGAATACTCGTCGCGCATATAAACAAACGGTCGCGATCTGACAATGAGTCACCAAACTATTCGGTATTCGGCCTTCCGACGAAATCGGCCATGTAAGAAGCACTATTGCCGATCACGCAGAGATATTTTAGAGATGATACAGAGAAAACCCAAATTTAATCCTTTTTGACGTTCGCGTATAATGTAAAAAAAAGTATTTTAAGTATAAAATTTATTTATCGAAGTTGTTGATTTTTTTTCTGTTCCTGATTAACTTCGCTTCTGATCGTTTATGTGAGAAATAACTTTAATTTCGTCAAGAATAATTTAAAATCCTTTACGAATATGAATTTCACAATAACACGATAGTTCATCCCAAATGCTATATCCTCATTTATAACGCGTATTTTATTTCTTCTTAAAATATATCGTTGAAAAAATTAATCACGAGCCGATATATTGTAAACACATCTTCGAACGAACGTACTAATGAGATTTGCTCCAAAAAAGAATTTAGAATTTGTAAATCGCTCGCATTTCGGCGGCTGTAAAAGTCACATTCGAGGAATGCGAGAATCGAATCTAGAATCTAAAATAGGATGGAAAAGATAAATGTTTCAGAGAGAAAAAGAGAAAAAAGAAACCCGGCTCTCACATCGCCCCTTTCTTTCGTCGCTCTTTCTCTATCTCTCTCTAGGCACTGATTAAATCTTATTTATGAGGGCCGGGCGACTCCTTAGGAAAATTCTCGCGGAGTCATTAATTATCCACCACGATATATGTACGTGTACACCGGCAATCACACACCGCGTTTTCCGAGCTTATTGTCACGGCACGTTTAATTGGTTTGTGTCGGTATTACGGATGCCGCGATAATTACAAGGATTTTAGGCGTCATAAAGGACGGAAGAGCCTCATGTGCATTGTGAGAAAAAGGAAGTGCTATATATTTATAATTAAAGCGACGCGATAGCATGATTACGCCACACTTTCGTCCGAAATAATATAAGTGTGATTATCTGTTGGGGGTTATCTGTTTTTCATTTAAATTTATAACTTTAGTGATATATTAAGAGTGTTATCTCAATAGTAAAAAAAAATATATATATATATAAATTAAAACGAAGAATCTACAGAAATGTATGTTCTATTTATTTATTTCAAACACACGGTAAATTGTGTAGCTTGACAATTTTTTTCACGTGAAATTTTTTGAATAGTCACAAGAATAAACAATTGGCACGATTTGTGGAAAACAATGTTTATATTCATCAAAATCCGCATTTTGTGAAATTTCAAAAATAAATAATCGGCGACACTTTAAAAAAATTTTTCTCGACGTACACATTTTTATTTCAACAATAATATACGCACAATTTATTAATGTATACAACTGAGATATATGATTGTAGAAATATATAGTTTCTTTCGATTTAATCATATGGTAATATAGTATAATTAAATTATATATTATTTAATAATAATATACTCTCTTTTGCATGTAAAAATGTTAAAAAATTAGGTAGTAAAAAACAAAGTACAGACCTTTTCACACGGTTCGCCGCATACTCAGAATGCGTCACTGATTAACGCTCTTATTTATGGTGTCGCACAATTAGAGGGGCGGAGCAGGGACTGCATCGCGCATAAAGAAAATTCGTGACACCGCTCGACTTTTAGGGCCTGATATACATACTCTTCCCCCGGTCACCGGTTATCACGTTCCTCGAATAATTTATCCGACGACGAGCCAACACACCGCCGCGTCGTTTCACATGTTCGGTAGAATTGTCTGTTACCATTTTTATTCTTCCTCTCTTTTTTTCCGTCTGTTTTTCGTGGCATCACGGAATTCTCTACATTTTTAGAGAACGAGGACAATACTTTTTAATCCTCCGTTCCGCAAATAGATCGACGTCTATTTCTGCAAATTTCCTCACGTTATCGAATGAAAAATCGGATTTTGTAAACATTTAATACACACGTATAATATACTAAAACTACCAGATGTTTTCTCACTTACGAATTCTAGACAGAGAAGTGGAAGAAGATTGTGATTTTATATTTTTGTAATTATAACAAATTAAAATTCTGTATACTGCAGCAAATTAAAATATCTACCTAACGTTAATTATAACATAAAATATAACTCAACTATGTCATTATTTATTTATTTAAAAAAATTGTAGAAAGAACTTTATTTTCTTTAGAATTACTTCTCTGAAAAATGTGTAATTAAAAGAATATTTGATTTTGAAGCATTTGTGTGAAATGTAAGATTGTTTGAAAATTTATTTTTTTTAAATTTGTAATTTATACATTACTCTTTCAAAATCAAATGCTTTCGGTAAATGGAAAATTAATTGGATTTATGTTACATATCAATCGACAAATCGATCTATCATTCCATACTGAAATGTTTCCTTAGAGATGTTTCTTAACGAACACGTTCGTCGAATAATTCAACGTACGTGCATCCCTCTCGCGTTTCGATGAAATCGTTCGGGTTTGTTTTCTCAAGGCACGGCAGAACGAAAAATCTACTTTTAGAGAGATGTAGATACTTTTAAAGTATCATGTTTGTGTGATGCATGTCGTGTGAATGATGGCTCAATTGAGAAAGAGCGAATGTCACTAACCGTGTCTACTATTTATCTCCGCTAATTAGACACATCAAGTAATTCTTCATTCAGTTAAGTAAGCAATTCGCTCATTAATTCGAGATGTGGCGCTCATTTACAATATCTTCTTCGTAACGTTATGTTATCAAGAAACGTTAAAACTAGTGGAAAATTTTTGCAAGTCGAAAATTTATTGCTACAACAAAATAATGTGACCGGAAAAATGCTGCATAAGTATTTATCACAGCAAATCTACGTTTAAATATTTTTTATTATAATATTTAAACATTTTAATTTACATTTAATTAAGACAAAAGAAATATCGCAATACGGATCTTTCTTTTATATTCTTCGATTTTTATCCCGCAAGAAATCTTTGGACTTTTAAGATTTCATCATCGTAAAATGACAAAAATATACAAAACACATTTTTTATCTTCCATATTATTTATCGCGCCTTGAAATAAAAATTATAGAGATTCTTAAGCCTATTGAAAATAAAAATATAAAAAAATTCTTTCCTCTTTATTTCTTTCTTTTTATTTTATTTTCTTCGCGATCGAGGCAGCTAATGAAATTAAGCGTGCGGAGAAGAGTCGTAAATATCAAATAATCGCGAATGTATATATGAAATGTCCGACTATAGAATACGCGCGAATGCAAGGCACCTATTCCGCAAATGATTCCTCAGAAAATGGACTTCTATATCCGGAGGATTACACGCGCATTTTTCCGAGAGTACGTCAATTTTAGCACACGCCTCCTGTTCAGAACAGTTCAATCCTGTTGTCGCATCCTGGTACGACGGGCGGATGACGCATCGACCGTTCATTCAATCAGCCTCTCGACAATGAATCGACAAAAATATACACCCGAAGACGGTTTCTCGCTTGGCGATTGACCAGGTATAATCGGCGCGTAAAATAACCCGGTCAGTATAAAGCGCGCAGGAATCCGGACAATTTCTGCGTGTCCCGGAACGGAGGCGGTGCGCCTGGTGTTATGCTCTCGTCGTCATTCGATGAGAATTCGACAGCGAAAGCGTGCGCGAGAGAGAGAGAGGAATCAGAGGAATCGCCTTGCAATATATTCCTCCAAATATAACGCCACGCGCGCGGCCGTCAATCAGCTGGTCCGCGTGCCGTGCTTATTATAGGCTTTATGACTCGACACACGCATCCGAAAATAAACGCCGCGCACGCCGCGATGTATACGCACAGGTGACCCTCCACCGTCGCTATATAGCCGCGGAATTTCTCTAAAATCGCGCCCGGAATCCGATAAACACACCGAGTTAAAGTGGGTTAACTTTGGACCGCGCGTGCTAAATTCAGGATGCATAATTGGGAGATGATTCGCTCGGAATTGAGATCTAGATTGAACATTACTAGTTTTAACGCTAGCATCAAAGAAAGAATGTTTCCTGGTGTACAGAAGAATTATGAAACAGATCTTTGATCTTGCTTCTATGTCTCTTCCATAAAATCTGTTATTATAAAAGCTCTGATTAATCTCAAAAAATAGAATAAACTAAATATAATATGTTGCAATTAATAATTGGACAAACAATTTATTGTGATTGATAAGAATCTTAGCTCTTTTCGTATAAAAAAATTGAAATGCTATCAAAACTGAACTAGACTAAATGAGACTAACAGCTAAAATTGTCTTAATTGTATTGTCATGTTAGCGAAACGTAATATTTAAAAATAGCAGGAATGTAATAGAAAGCAATGATATTTTCAGGCTAGAAAATCTAAAATTAGCCGGGTTGTTTTGACATTTCGTAATATTTTGACAAAATAACTGGCTGCATTCGCACCTCTCAGTGACCATATATTTAACCGGGGCCACTTCGTCAATGTCATTAACATTTCGAAAGCAAAACTCTCTTTCTCTTTCTCTCTCTCATCTATAGAATATATTTTACCGATAACGAAAGATAAATGAGAAGATACACGCGAGATAATCTCACAAATTTATGATTTCTATAGATGACTTCTTGATCGTATAAAGCCTATAATCTTCACTTGAATTTTTTTTTCTTTACATTTACGAGCTTTTTGCGCATCTTTCTAATAGCCACGACTAATGAGCGTACTCGGCGAGAGTACCTCGGTGGTCGGATAATTGAAATAAATCCCGAAGAGCGGGGTCCTCAAGAGATCCAGAGGACGCGAGCGGGAGGGCTTTTCACGATCCTTCATGTATCGGTTATACTCGCAACGATACCGTTCACGGTTTCGTCCGCGTTTCGCGGATAAAGCAAGGCAGACTACTTCTCGCGGTATGTTTCTGCGATTTGTTCTTATTGCATTCGGGAACTCGTCGCTCGGCATTCCGCCGCGGTCGGAATTTCTATTTCATAATAACAGCCGTGTGTACGACGGAGTTTGGCGCGCACGTTCCAGGAAGAGAGAAAGAGAAAGAAAAAGAGAGGTAGGGAGAGAGAGAGGCCACCAGAAGAAATTATCTTCTTTTGCTTCGCGCACCTTTAGCCTAGTGTAGCGCACCTTTAGACGAGTGCCCACTTCAGACTGGTTTCGACTCGGTGGACGAACTCGATGGACAAACTCGATGGACGAACTCGAGTACACTCGATGTACATATATATGTGTGTGTGTGTGTGTGTGTGTGTTAAAGCTAAACCCAACATAAAGCCGTAGTGGTCGCCGACTTCTGTCTTTCTGTCTAGATCTGCCGACTTTTATCTCTTTGATCCATTATTTTCAGGGTGTCTGTAATTGAGCGAAGTCCCGCGCCGTCTTGAGTCGCCGCAAAATTCATTAGCGAGACTCACGTCTTAATTTGTCGGATCAGTATATATGGTGCTCTTGTATTGTTCAGATTTCATGAATCTGACTCGGCTAATTGCTTGACACAATTGAACGGAGCGAAGTCGAGTCTTATTACTGACAATGAGACTTATTATCTTTATAGGAGGCAAGTCGGATAAGTAGAACGGGTCGATGCAAGGATAATCTTGTACAAGACTTGGAAAGATTAATCTGGAAAAATTAAATTTAGATACGCCGCGAATTATTAGATCATGCATTATCTCGTATGTGTTTTATTAATTTGATTGGCTCTTTTAATTCCCATTGATGATCATTTGAAATCAAAAATAAAGACATTATTAAAATTTATTTTATATTAATAGGAATAACTTATTGAAGAGAAAATTCCTCTTCTCATTATCTGCCTTTGTAATAAAGAAAGAAAAATTATAATTTAATTAATCTCAAAAATCAACACACAACATCAATCTAAAATAAATAATTCGTAAATGACACGTGATTCAAATTCAATATTATGTATTACATTATCAGTTCGGCAAGTTTGATTGATCAAGATTGACAATCTTTAAAGCACACTAAATGTTACGTCCTCCTCCACCGGCAGCTTCAATTACAAGATATCTTGCTGAAAGACCGCCAACGGAATCTTTCAGCAAGATATTAAAAAATTATATCCATTTTAATTAAAAAATTATGCCGTCGTTCATTCTTTCACTCCTCGCCAAGTATAGATCGGCGAAGTATCTTTTCTCTATCAGCCATGCCGCGAGAGAAATTAGGTAAACGGCCAATAATAGCACACGTATATTTTCCCAGAATCCTTGAAGAAACACGCTTTTAGATCTCGCTTCCGGCAAGCTTCTTTTTCCTCCTACTGTGAGGGATCGTGCACGATCAATCGATCGATCGACCGATTGCGGTATGTCAAGCTGCGGCTCCTCGTTTCGTAAAATCGTGCTTTAGACGCGCGAGACACGAATTTGCGGAAAAGTTTCTCGGAGCTTCGGAGAGTTCGTCGACTTGGAAAAAATAAATATTAACCGATCGCGCGCGTCCCCTTTTTTTGCCCTCCCGCTTCGGCGAGGAGATGCCGTTTCCTTTCTTCCTCGAAGCGCGACTTTTATTGCCCGTTCGACCGATCGATCCAGCTTCTCGCTCCGCGATCCTCGTCGCCGCTTCTGTGAAACCGCGACGCGGGACTTCAATGCGTTCCACCGCGAGTAGGTACGCGTCGTCGAAGTGACGTATCGACAGGTCGCAGCGCCGGATAACTGCGTTCCCTCTTCTCTCTTCTCCAACCCCCCTCATCTCCGTACAACTTCGTTTTTCGCATTTATTTTTGTTGGATCTACTACTACTGCGAATGTATATATGCGTGCGCGCAAGGTTTTTCACTCGTATATTATATGTATATGCGGTACATTCGCACGCAATCGGCTCGTCTATGAGCAAACATTAATTCGTAGAAGCGGAAAAACGCGGAATTGTTATTCGATCAATCGAAATCGCCGATTTCCTAGACTTAGCTTATTTTCTCAGTAAATCTAATAAATTTAGGAAATATTAAAACAATCAAAGTCGCGTGATTGGAAATTATATCTTCGTCTTGAAAAAATGTTCATAATATAAATTTCTATTATATAATTATTCGTTATGTTGGCACTAATTAATTAACAATATAAATGAAGGATCAGATGTACAAATTAAGATACCATAAATATATCTCTTCTGCTACATATAAAAGTAATTTTTCAATTCTTAATTGCATCAGCAAAACTAAATTTCGGCGAATCTGACTTTTAAATTGACGATTTTAGCAAAAATTGAAGTGACTATACCTGCGTTTTGAAATACGTGAAGATCCCGCCGTCTTCTAGACTCTTGTCCGTCGTGCGACAGCTGCACTTGTTTCAGGTACTCTCTATGTGCTCTTTCATACTCGGCCTGGCTCACGTTAGCCTGGAAACAAAACATCATAATGGTTTCTTTAAAGACTCAATCATTTATGTAACGTTGCGTGTATATAATAGCGGCAGAATAATAACGCATATACATATACGGTAAATATAGTATCTTGGAAATGCATTCTTACTCTTCTTAAAAGTTTTACGCAGATAAATAATTTATAGCATGCATCTATACATTCTCTCGTTCAAGTCCCCCCTTCTTCCCTCCCTGTCCTCTGCATTTTCGTAATATTTAAAAAAAAACAATTTTAAAAAAACATAGCAAGGCAGAGTGTTGTTGCCTCAACTTTCGATTAGCTTAATTCGATTTTTCAATTAAGATCCAACGAGGTCGAATTCAGAGCGATAATGCTGCACAGATGTGACATCGAATTTATCTAACTTTCTGGGGTCATGTCGGCTTCTCGGCTCAGTTCTTCCTCGTTTCTTCTCTTGCTTTCTCGTTCTCTTCAAGATTTTTTCTTTTCTCTATTTTAATTATTTTCTCGCTCATCTGCTCCTTCGAGTCCACTCTCGGCTACTGTTTCACGGCGATGAAACTGGCGAATACTCTTTTCTCTTCTCACCATAACCATGAGAAAGACCAGACGATGACGAGTCGGCGCTCGTAAAATTAGCTTGTTGAAACCATGACCATTGACGCGGTTCTAGCAGACGAGGGATAATGGACCACTAGAGGGTGTGAGAACTCTCTCGTAAGCCTCTCGTACAACTCCAAGAGTTGAGATCAATGGTAGAGACACCTTTGGTGTCCAAAAAAAATTTTTTAAGTAATTTTAAATCAAAGGTTTCTTCGATTACGATCTCATAATTAAAATATATAATTCTTCACTCAAAAAAGTTAATATTTAAAAAAATTGTGTGCATTTCAACTATAAGCAATATTAATATATTTTTTTAAATAATTTATATACAATATAATAAATTATTTTTTGTGCGTTAAATTAAATTACTCTTTAATCAAATCTCTTCTAGTAAATAATATAAATATTATGATATCGTAAAGAATCTCTCCAACACGGAGAGATGGCAAACACAGAATTGCATAGTCATCGCGGTGACAACCGGAAGTAGCGGCATCGAAGCAAGCAGGGAACGACGCGCGCGCGATGAATCATCATGATCTAGAAGAGACACGATGCGGCGCCTCCGCAGTCTCTTTAAAATTACTTAACTACTCTTTTAAGAACAGCTAAACTGTGCTCAGACGGTAGTCGGTTCCGGTTGCAATTGACGCGCAGAAAACAAATTTGTAGCTCGCGATGATGCGAGCGAAGGTAGATGTAAATTACACCGCGAAGTGAGTCATGAATCCGAGAAATGGTCAGGGGCTTCTCCCTCTCTTTAACGACCTCAATTTTTTTCAATTATTACAAATCGCCGAATTAATTTTCATGATCGACACATCTCGTTTACGAGGAATATCGCTGTGAATCAGCGACATGGGAAAAGAAGAAAAAGAGAGTTATCTTTATCGCTATCGAACATCTTGCGTATTATATGCTAATATCGCGGCTACCAACTCGCGCAAAACGCGGTCTACTAACAATGAGAAAAAAAGAGAAAGAGAGATAATAAATATTATATAAATCATATATCGTAAATTACATATGACGTTCGGCATATTAATCGAGCGTATCTCGTCTCTCTTCGTCAATGCGTGACATATGTAAATACGTTACAAAAAACTGTTATAAAAATATTTCTTTAATTTTGTCCTCCCCCAAAAAAATTTACAAAGAAGCATTGCTTCAATATATATGTTATTGCTTAAATCTTTTCTACAAAAATAATGATGTGAAAAAATGCGCGAATTGAGAATAAAAATACTATCGTGTGTTTCTTGATGGTGTAACCATTCGATATCGCTATAAATTTTATGCTAATACTCACGTAGACATGTAAAATTACCGCGATATACATATACCGCAATGATTTAAAAAATCACTATTACAGAATGATTTATCGTTTCTTCTACTCCGTAAAAATTCGAAATTATACAGTTCAAAGACTTATCATGTGAGAACGTTGTGAGTTTTGCACATATCTTTTTATAAATGCTAATAAATAAAACAATTTATGATCGTGCATAGAAAGCGCATTCTTAAAATTGCTTACTAGCTATACATTTTAAATAAGAAATAAGTATCTGTCAAGAATCGTGCGAAAACGCTTTAAGTAAAAAAGTTTTACATTTTATTCGTGACAAATTTCTAGAGAGAGCTGAAGAATGATACAATCTCCATTACAAATATTTTAATACTCGATATAATAAATATTTCTACAAGTGATAAATTTATTTCGCAGAGTATTAGTATTTCCCGCGAAAAATATTTCATTATTAATCGCTTATAATTCGAATTCTTAATACTACTAGTGCTTCGAAGTTATTTCAGCTACAGATTGTAAATTATTTATGCACCGATTACGTGAAAGCAAAAGTTGCGTGTACTTAATGCGAATTGCAACTTGCAATATTGTACCGTAAATATTCGCATATCAATATTAATGGCTATGCAATAGTATTTAATTCCTCACGGTAGCCCTTCGACATTGTGCAACAATCAATGTGCAAATTATCAATGCCAGTTCTCACGTCTCTGCAATATAATAGAGAATGTTTCTAAGGCGCTCATCTTCGAGAAAAGACTTTCAGCTCGCAGCTGCGTATACTTTCGATCAATTTTTTTTTAAGTAGAGAACACGAAAAAATAAAGAAAGAAAGAGAGAAAGCTAAGAATATCTTATTGAAATTTTAACGAATAATTGATCATCTTGCATATTGTATACTATGTTTATCTCTCGATTATGCTGGTATTATGCACAGACCTAAAGAATTTGAAGAGTATATTCGCGAAGCATACTTAGAATACTTGAAATACATGGAACATTGTGCACGAACGCGTTTTGACGGATCGGATTTATTTACTTTACTCGCACAAAATACAAGAAAATCTCGTGGATCTCGAGATGCGAGCAAAGCGTCTGCTTTCGTCCTGGGATCTCCGAGCAAGAGCCAGGTCTCAATTTTGTGTGCAACAAGTATGTCCCGGATGTCTTCAATTGCGGGGCCTCCTGATTGATTAATGACAGATATCCGGATGTCGGATATTTCAGAGGCGCGTCGAACGTTCCGAATGCAGCGGATAATTGTAATGAGACACGGCAGATATCGTATGTGCCTTACGGTTCGAAAATTATTAAGCTATTATCTATACTGTTTCTACATACTGTTACTATACTGTTAATGATCGTAAAAAAACATGAAGGCGGGGCCTCGCATGATTCTATCCGCGGAAAACAACACCACGGTTTCTAAGAACAAACCGAACAAAAAATATTTATTTTGCATAAAAAATTAATTTTTATCTTATAAAAGAAAGTGTGACATTCGCTTTTTTATAAATAAAAATTTAAGAGACAAAAGAGTTTCGATATATATAGATCGAAAATGCGGCTTGTCTAATCCGCGCTCGTCAGTCTGTAGTTTTAATTTGCAATTATCGCAGGTAAAAAATTATTCTTATCCTCATCTCATCTCGATTCATCAGCGTTCATTTAATCGCGAGTCCTTCCACATTATCGGCTACTGACGTCCGATGCTTTCCGTCGTGTTAAAAAAAAAAAAAGGCGTGAGAATTGTTCACGCAATCTCACGTGTCCGCTTTACGCAGTCGATGTGACGCAATAATGAACGTCAATTCCCTTCCTATTTTTTTTTTTTTTTTATTTCTTATATAGGCGTGTGCGCCTCGGGGAAACACGCGTGTACGTACGAGAGACGGCGTTTTGAGAATAAACACGAAGATGTAGAATGCATCAGCACCGCGTTTAGCCGTGCAGAGATTAATGCGTTGGGCGCGTGCATTTTTGAGGCTTCTAGGTACGTCCAGACAAGATTCCGGCACGTCGTCGTCGTCGTCGTCGTTGAAAGTCGCTTTCTCTTAAAATTTAAGCCAATCATAAATCTCGTTAGCGTCGATTCAAACCGTGCGATCATGGCGTTTGTTGTCGCGGAGCGGCTTCGGCTCGCCTTTGTATCATTTTCTCGGCGTCGGGTTTTCAGGCAAGCTCTCTTCCTCTCTCTCTCTCTCTCTCATGAACAAGGGCGTCAAGCTGACAAACTTATGGCTTATTGTACTGTATCGAAATTAGGTATATTTTGTTAGCGAGTTGAATTAAAGTGAAACACGTAAGAGATTTCTGAGAAACTCAATGTTAACTTATATTTAATTCGAATTTCGACGATACACATCGATTTATCCTCTTATATTAGATTATAAATATTTAATAATATAAAATATTATATAGAGAGAATTTATCTTCTCGCACAATAAATTTAATTCAACAAAATATACTGATGCATTGTTAAAGTAACTAAAGTAACTACTAATTATTTTACATGATTGTAAAATAAAATTACCGGTGTGTTGGCTATTTTAATCGAGAACTTTTTGAAGAAAAAAAAATGTCTATTTGTAGGCTAATTCACTTTGAATGACAACTCAAATGTCGAACCGATCGATAGATTCGCGGGGTTATCGAGAAAGACGTCATACAATAAAGATTGTAGCGCAAGTTTCTCGTGTGATGCACTAATTGTAAGCCAGGCTGTAAATAACGGTTTAGGCTCGTTAAAGTTCTTCTCCGCCTTCATTCGTCCGTAAAGCGTCGAAAATTTATTCGTCAGAGCTCAGAGCCCGTCTCGATAAATATCGAAACGATTCTGTGTCGAGGTGCGAACAAATCTCTTGACATTCTCCAAATTCATAGATTTCTGGTTTTAGAGGATCCTTAAATTCATAGATATACCGTATTGTTCCCCGTTCAATCTCCATCGAGATTAAGATATAATATATATCTTATATTATATATATTTAATCTCTCGCGATGCAACGAAAGTGTCAAACTTATGCTTCTCTCGCAAGAATTACTTCACAATTATTTTAGTTGTCCTCGTGCAATTATATAAGTATTATCTTGAATTATTTTAAGTATTATCTTACTCCATACGAATCTCGTGACGTGTGTTCCGGATTATTTTGAATTGTCGTCATATGATAGAGATTTCACAATTTTTTTTCAACGTCCGATAACTTTTTTGCTGATAACTTAATACTCTTAAAGCTGAAAATAAGACGCGAGTTGAAAAGTACAGAGAGTTCTATTTAATTTATATATAAAGATCTAGAATAGAGGAAAAGAGAGAGAAGTACATAGCAATTGCTCAAGTGCTTCTGATAAATCCGACAATAAATGTCGCCGAATTATCGTCCCAGAAATCCCATAAATATCCGACTCACTCTCACAAACATTGTGTGTATTCATATTGTATGCTAGGCTTTATCTTTCGAAAATTTATGCGTTCCGCTGTATCTATATCTTTTTTAATTATTTTCAAGTTTATTTATTCAAATTAATTTTTCTAATTGTTATCAAGTTTATATTATTTAATTACATTTAAATTTATCTTCCTAATATAATATGTGCACACAATTTTTCTTAGCTATATTACATTATTAAATATGATAGTCTTACGTATAATAAATTTACCATGGGTATTACCCGGACGTATTATATTCAACGTTTGTATGATGCGCTAAAATTAAATTTTTCCTGCAAACAACATTGCATATGACGTTTGTAAATTCCAACAACATATGCACGAGGACGTCTATAATGGGATATATTACACAACATAAATCGCAAACGACATGATGAACTGTGATAAACGATATATACGTTGTAAGAAAAGGAATTTATAACTAGAAACAATTAACGGCCGACGCGATCGACCGGTTTACTTGTGATCGGCCACCGTGAAGGAGCGAAGCAAAACGAAATCGCGAAGACAATCTGTACCAGAGATCCGATTAGCGGTTCCCACGAGATTTAATCTCCCAGCTTAACTAATTTGCCGCGGTTCTCTGTGTACTCTTGCTTTAATCACGGAACTGCGTCAAGGATTCTGCGACCGGATTTTACCTCGAGGCTTCGAAACGGTGGCGATATTGCCTCGTTCAGCTGGTAAACATCGTAAAATTTGTCTTTTAATCCATTCGCTGATTTGAATGATGGTGTGTTGCCTCTGAGCTACAAAATTAATAAAGCGTTTGCTTCTTCGATAAATAAATGCTTGAAAAATATGTATTTTCTTAGAATGGGCACGAGATCCCTTGTTATTCATGGTTCTAAGCTGAAGTTTTTTTTATAGCTAATATATTAATTCATCTCTGTATTCGCGTGTTATCTTATCTGATTGTAAGTCTCGCTTGACAATAATTCATCAAAGTTTTTTCATGTGCGTAATTTTTTGACATTCCGTAATCAAGTATGTATTTATTGTATTGATATATTGTTTTCTTCTTTGAATATGCTTCAACTATTATTCATTAGCATATTAATCATATATACAGTATTGTATTGTAAGATTATATAAACTGAAGATCATACAGCCTAAAAAATCCTTTTAGTGACAGATTCTATTACTAATTTAGTTTTTTTTCTTACTGTCATCATTTGTCAATTATATTCATATATATATATATATATATATATATATATATAAAATCATTGCATTATAAAATTCTATTAAATAAAAAATTTAATTCCCTAAAGTTTAGTTCGCGAGAAGTCATTTTCTATTTCAATTCGATTAACCCGATTATTGATGCTTCGACATTTTCATTGAGTCATTAGAATTTATCGATAAAAAATAATGCAGTAAACCCGTACAAATGTATATGAATAGATTTCTCTATCTAAATAGTATTATTATATATTGATCAAAGAAGATTTCATAATACAATATAGCGCTATATTAATATTTGTAGAAACACCATACTGTTTTCTAGTACTGTCATATGCTGTCGTATTTATATATTTAAGAACAAGATAATTAATTATTTTATGCGCTTTACCAGGCATTGCATGCAAAAATGTCGTTTGTTCAGCGACGATGCTAAAGATCCGTTTTTGTTTCTAATGAGATATAGAACAAAAAATCGTAATGAATTATTTCCACGAAAAGGCAGAGCACTAATCGATTTCGAGTCAATCCTAATTTCTCTGTCAGTCTTCGTCAACGAAAAGCACATGCAGCGTTTACGCAATGATGACGATAGGTGTTCTCTCGTGTGGGCGATTCTCTTCGGGTGGTCTCTCTCTTTTCAAAATATCTATATCCGGAACCCCCCTCGAATAGGGTCTACTTTTTTCCGTCCCATCTCGCTTGGATTTCACAAGGAATAATATTTAGGAATTTCGCAGCGACATTCGGATCTCACCTGCGACTAAATCGCTCTTCGATTCAGCCGACGAAATCTTACTATCATCACTCGGGGATATTTTCGAATCGGCCGGGATACGTTGTCCTTACGTCAACCATTGTGACGAATCGCGCCGATGTAAACCGGAATTTTATATAGTAAGCGCGAAGAATTTTTGGAGAAAGCGATACACGCACAGCGAAACTTAAATAATTCGACGAAACCGATCGTTATTTATGCCGCGACATTTAAATTCACGACTGTTATTTTTGTAGTCGTCATTTCGATAAGTTCAGAAAAATTTAGCGTGGCACGTAACATATAATTATGAAAATTCCAGAGAATGAATGATTGGCAAGAAATATAATTTGAAATGATGATAATAAGTACAAGTCAAACGTGATTGCAATTATAGAAATAAGCTCTTTTTCTCTCTCTTTCTCTCTTTTTCAAATTGATATACCTACATAAAATTCGAAATATTTCTATATTGATAAAAAAATATTAAAAAATTAAATAATTAGGTAATACAAAAAATTAAGAATTGTTTATAATTGAATCGGATTGAATTTGGGATCAATTTCAATGTATGCATCCTGCAATCATAAATCTTTCTATTCATCTACCTTCGACAGATAACATGAGTGAAACTCGTAGTTCAAAAGCGATATAATTAATAATCGATGATGAGAGAGAAAAAATTAATCCTGCCGATTGAGCATTGAGAAACATAGAAATGCAAATTCACTTTTCTTGTCTCCCGTTGAAGATCCTAGATTGAATTTCAGGTCAAACGATAAATGTTTGAACGATGTGATTTTAAATTGAGAATCCGTTTATTAAAATTTGTTCAAACTAATGATCGAAATGGATGATTTTGACATATGATATCTGATATTATTTATACGAACATGTCTCTATATTTATAATCAAAATTATGGTCGAGACTTTCGAATCCTTAAGAAATCGTTGTCATTACACGCCCATAATTTATTACAACATGTTACATTAAATATGTAATTTATTTCTATTTCTAGAGAGAGAGAGAGACACGTGGAATTATAATATATGAACGATCTGTAAGCAGCTGACATAATAGTAAAATACCGAATTATTAAAACCGAATTATAAAAAATTATTGAAGGAACTTTAAGAAGTTAACTGCGATAAGGACGCATCGAAAGCTTTATAATGATAATCGAGAATCAGATAAGCATTAAAATCAAAGTGTTATAGAATCGGGCATAGAAGACACTGTGTAAAAATAAAAACTGTAAGTCGCGCCTGTGAAATTGGCGTTACGTACTTAATAAAGACGTCTCGTTTTGTTAGACACACAAAAGAACTTCTATATATTATTTTGTGTTTCCTTTATTCAAATTGTTTTCAATAAGCTGCTTACAAATCTATATCTTATTAGGATAACGCGATTGCGTCAGCAATGGGGGGAACACCCATCGAGAAGTCGACGACAAGTTACAAAAAGAGTTACGGTTCACGATTACGACATCCCACGGTTGACACACCGAAATTCGTAAAACGTTTCGCACCTCGTTGCTATTGTTCTTGTTAGGCTTATTTCGGCCCGTATTTGACAAAATGAAATAAAATGGGTACGTTTCTCTCTTTTTTTTTTTTTTTTTCTCTTCTAAGCGCGCATACACGCGTTGCACGCGTGCATGCAATGTCAACGGCGTGAGAACGCTAACGTTGAGTAATATTTAAAGGTTAATCTTTTCACGGAATCATAGACGAAGTAACTATCTCTGACATGCGTTTGCAGGATTACTGGATTGTTGTAAGCCTTGATAGCGGAATCTCGAGTCGTGTAATTCTCGATAATGTCACGTGTAACATTTGTATTTGTATAAAGAGCCAGACTTCCTTGCAAAATATTTCAACGTTTAATTAATGCTAAACGCGCCGAGTATATCTTGACATTAAATCTCTTACATATAATCATTTGACTCGATTGAACTTTTCTTTGGATAAATATATCTCGTAAATACGCTCACACTTCTATTAATATCAATCTCTTGTAATATATTCATATAACTTAAACTATTATAATATTACAATATTATAACACGCGTGAAAACAGATTAATAAAAAAAAATAAAATATTTAGTATATATCTAAAGAACATTTCTACTATACATATAAGACATACAATATTTATATCATACACTATTTTAAATTTTATTTAAAAAATCATACATGCTTAAAATCCTAACTTTTAAGTTTTAAAATATGTTGCTTAAGCCCAAGCTCTCTATCTTTATTATGTAATAAACTACAAATATTTAAATATTTTTAAAAAAGTCTAAAAAATTGAATCTTATTGTATCGCATAAAATTGCTTATAATTAAGGGTAATAATTAAAAAAAAAAAAAATTGTGTGTGCTGTAGAAAGCATATGCTATACAAGTACGTAAAAAGTTGTCAAAATGAAAAATCATGCAGCAATCAATTAATTAAGTTTTTATTGATTTAAAATGAAATTATCCTGTTTTGCGATTATACACGCGCATATCGAATTACAGTGTAAAACGTTTGGAACACCGTGGAGTAAAGTTTGAGTTTATCTCATTCCATCATAATTCTTCAAGTTGCGCGGTGCGACAGATGGTGGCTGACTGCGGTCTTTTGGCTTTCATGTTTCACAATAGGAAGACGTGTCGCGCGGAGAGAGAGGACTGGAGATTGGCTGTGTGTATTAAATATCATTTACACGAGCTGCTGCCTGCTGTGCACGCACTCGCGCAGCGAAATGTGCACGCAAAAATGCGTGTATGTACGGTCGCGCACGTGGAGAGCTCGTTTCATTTATTATTCTGCGAGAGCAACTGGAGCAATGGCGTAGCCCGGCAGCACGCATATGCTTATGCATGCGTAAGCGAAAGTGAAGCAACAAGACAGACCACCCGCACGCACGTGTGTCCTATAGGCGCGTTTCGTTTTTCACATTTTTTTTTTTAAATCTGTAGCTAATTATATTATATATGGCTGCATAATAAAAATAGAGAGCGAATATGCCCCGATGATCAGCTGACAGCAGTCGCACCGCGTCAATTTTTAACTGAATCTTCACGGTTTTGTTATCTCACCAAATATTATTTTAAATTACAGTATATTTTGGGCAAAAGCCGTGCCGCGAAATCAATCTTCGCGAATGTTACACAGTAAAACTGGCGCCACACTATTCGCGATTCGTATACAGTTCGTGTAGTATAGCGAGAACATTCAAATTTGCATTTATGATTCGTTATTCGTGCTGATTTGTCAACGAAACAATTTTTCAATAAAATAAAAAAAAAGGGTGTGTGAAGTTGGCACCTTTATGTTATGCTATCATAGTTCTGTTAAGAGTTCTGAGTTATTTAGAACCATAGGAAGAGTTCTTGATAATTTTTAGAAATAGTTCCGGTCATTACGATATCGAAAATCAGTTTCAACAAATAGGGGTGCCAACTTCACATGTTTTTACATATCGAGTTCCAATAGTTTTGAGCAGAGTTTTAAGGTTCTTTTAAATAGTTATATAGTTCCTGATTATTTTTTGAAAGAATTCTGCAATTTTTACATAAAAAACGTATCTTTGATATTGAAAGTATGTTTTTTATCTCTATAAAAATTGCAAAACTTTCAAAAAATAATCAGGAACTATAAAACTATTAAACAATTCAAATTTACTCATCTCACGGTTGCTCCTTTGTTGCCCGATGCTTCCACGGGCCTCCTCCTCGTAGAAGTTTCGAAACACTTGCACTCGCGTTATTTTTTTTCGTTCGCGACGCGCGGCGACGCCCGAGTTTTAGCTATCACAATCTTCGACGCGTTTCGGTAAAACGCGAGACTCGCGAGAGCTTATTCGCGCGCGAATAAAATCGAAGCTCATCCATTTTCGCGTCGACCGTTGATTACGAACAATCGAAGAAGAGCACTGGAGGTGGAGCTAGACTGGCATTGCCAGGTTCGGAACGCGCAACGACCAACGACACGTCGCGACAAGTCGTAGTGGTGGGGCATTGTAGGGCTCGCGACGCAACGTACGTGCGAGGTTCAGCGAATCACGTCGCGATTACATATCTCCACCACTACGACCTGGTGAGGGTATGTAGTCGCGACGTGATTCGCCGAGCTCCCACGTCGCGAGCCCTACAATGCCCCACCACTACGACTCGGCGCGACGTATCGTTGCGCGTTCCGAACCTGGCAGTGCCAGTCTAGCTCCACCTCCAGTGCTCTTCTTCGATTCTTCGTGATGAACGATCGCGCGCTTCTTGCTGGTCCGTGAAAAGACGAGTGTATTGATTAGCGTCTTTGGTGGTTAATTATCGTATAAATCCGGTCGCGTCGCACGTACTAATATCGTAATCGCGATCGCACGCGCGAGATTGATCTCGTCGGCCGTGAATCTCGCTCAATATTCGTCTCGCTTGCGTCCTTCGGCGACTTCAATGCGCTCTCTTGATCATCTTCGTTCGATAAGCCCCTGCGAAAAGTGGGTCTTGGAAAAAGCGGCGACGCGAAAATGGAGCTTCGGTTTTATTCGCGCGCGAATAAGCTCTCGCGAGTCTCGCGTTTTACCGAAACGCGTCGAAGATTGTGATAGCTAAAACCCTTTGTCGCCGCGCGTCGCGAACGAAAAAAAATAACGCGAGTGCAAGTGTTTCGAAACTTGTACGAGAAGGAGGCCCGGGGAGGCATCGGGCGACAAAGGAGCAACTGTGAGGTGAGTAAATTTGAATTGTTTAATAGTTTTATAGTTCCTGATTATTTTTTGAAAGTTTTGCAATTTTTATAGAGATAAAAAAACATACTTTCAATATCGAAGATATTTTCAAAATATCAAGTTCTGGGGAAAGACGTTAGAGTTCTGAATCGTACTCGATAAGACAAGAAAAAACGTGAAAACTGCATGGCTCTATCTATTATAGTTTCGAAGAGATTGATTTTTTAAAATTAACACACTTTTACGAAACATTTAGAAAATCACGAACTCTAACGCGTTTTTCACGAGAACTTGATATTTTAGAAATATCTTCGATATTGAAGGTACGTTTTTTTATCTAAAAATTGCACAACTCTTTCAAAAAATAATCAGGATCTATATAACTATTTAAAAGAACCTTAAAACTCTGCTCAAAACTATTAGAACTCGATGTGTAAAAAAATGTGAAGTTGCAATGGTACCCCTATTTTTTCAAACTGATTTTCGTTATCGTAATAACCGGAACTATTTCTAAAAATTATCAAAAACTCTTCCTATGGTTCTAAATAACTCAGAACTCTTAACAGAACTATGATAGCATAACATAGAGATGCCAACTTCACACACCCAAAAAAAAAAAAACGCAAATACACATAATCTGCGAGGGTCTTAATAATTTTGAGATCCGAAATCAAATGATTAAATACTTCACATATATTACGTTTTTATTAAACAACTTTGAAAAAATTTTTTTGTTTTTAATCTTTCAATTTATCTTTTAATATTATTATTATTATTAGATGTAGTATAAGAGAGTTTATTTCAACGATAAAAGTATCTTAAAATATTTCTTATATACACATAAAACAAACTTCCAGATTTAATAAATCTTAATTAAGAATTAATATAATAATTAATATAAGTATATAACTACTTATAAAATATGTATTATGTATATATTTTATATACGATTAATAATCAATAATAATATTTTTAGACTTTCTTTTCTATATTATTCAAAAATTTAACTTTTAATAAAGTTGCAAAATCGTTCTGAGGTGTGAATTATATCTCGTTTCGTAATATTTGCATATTTTCGATCTTATACTTTCTACATCCAAGATAAACTGCCTATGTTTCGATGTATCTATCTATAGACACGACTGACTAGGTAATTTTGTTCAACAGAATTAATTTAAATTCGTATACGTACACTCTTGCATCGCTTACGTCAGAACTGATAGTAACAAGTTAATTCTATCTAAAGACGGTGTAACCACGTGGATGCGTGACACCTGTTGCACGTCAATAGACGTCGCGCCAGAGCTTCGTATTTTATCCGTTAATCTGAATCACCCCACATTCATAAAAAATCAGATTCGGATATATTGCATAATTAAATGCTAATTGGTTACTAATTTAGTATTCTAAGCATGAATATTTATTGCTTCTAGCCATTAGAAAAATGATATTTAAGACGAGGATGCTAATTCCATATTTATAAAGTAACACACACGATAATTATTCTGGAAAAAATAATAAAAGCAAAATAATAAGAGCAAACAAATCTAAATGTATAATTAAATATTTTTAGAATAATTTCTATCAAAAATAGTAATTTAATATATTAAAGAATTTTAATATTCACGTACGCGTCTCGTCGATTTTCTGGGAAAGGATTCGCCTATCTACAAAATACTTTGAAGCCGTCCATTATCCACATATCCATCTGATATAAGAGATATGCGTGTTAGTGAAAGAGGGAAAGACTTGGTGGGATGCGCCGCTTTCGTTTTCAATGCACGCGTTCGGCAGCATCGGCACGAAATGGTCGGGTCGAGTAAAACGCCCAGGATTGGATAATGACAAGCCGCCTCGCGGGGTAATTTCACAGAAGGCGAGGACTTATACTACGATCTGTCAACACATGCTACCGCATGCCGCGGTTGGCACGAAGAAACGCCATTAAGCGCAATGATGTACTGAAGTCATCACCGCGACTTTCCGCGATGCCGCATAATAACAGTGTTAACAAAAAAAAGCTTCAATTTTTTTTAAATCTCTCTACGTGAGAAAGCCATATTCTTCATGGAGATATAATCATGGAAGTCGGCGGTTCGATATTAATTATTAATTGAAAGATAGAATGCAAAAAGGAGCTAAAAGTCTGCGATTTTTCAATATCGTTCAATTCCGTTTTTATCATATTAATGAAATTTTGTTCTAAAATCTAAATCTATCGTTCTCTATCTGTTATAATGTATTATTACATTCATTTCTATCTAACATTAGAACCTAGTCTACAAATTCCTAGCCAACATTAGAACCAATTAGACGACATTAAAGTAAGTGAAACTGATTACAGTGCAAGTCTCGAGTTATTTTGACGGTGTTTATCAAATTGTTTAATTTGCACTGTCAAAGAGAACGAGATGCCGCGATGCTCGAAAGTCCAGAACCGGAATAAAAAAATATTCTCCAAGAGCATTCTTGATTTATCGTTATCTTGATTATTCGCGCGAGCCCCGCACGAAAAGTAGCGTTAGTTAATTGCGCCTCTCTCGCGGATACCTGCCACGATATCCCCTCTTTCCCTCTCTCTCTCTCTCTCTGCGAATGTCTTCCCTGGAATGCGGTCCTCGATCCGAGCTCTGGAGACGCCTAGGCGTATTCCTTGACACACTTAATTACGCGATGGGATATATCCACGATAATATACGCGACATAGAGATGCCAAGCGCCTGTCTGCCTGCCTGCGTCCAAGTAAGTAGGTAATGACACTTCTCGCGTCTTCGGCTTCTCTTTTCATTTTTGCCGCCGCCGTCGATGTCGACGCGCGTTGTTCGGGTGCATTTGCAGGACAAAAGCCGCGTATGCGTCAGCAGCGGACCCTTCGAGACGAGCGTTCGAGCGAAACGACGTGGAAGAGACGAGACGAGAGAGAGAGAGCGAAGAAATCTCTTGACAGAGGTCGAGCCCCCGTTTGCCTTCTTTGTTTCACCTCTGCTCTTTTCTGGTTTCTTTCTCCCTCTCCCTTTTACTCTTTTGTACAACTCATTATGCTCCTTTTAGCGGACACGCGTATCTTTTCGCCGAGCCGACGAATCGTCGCTTCGGTCGCGATTTCACAGAGATTTCGAAACGAATCGAGACACGCGAGAGTCGTCCACGAGATCAAAAGAATATGAGACAATGTCCTAGAATTATGTCCTCTCGACGAAACGCTATCGTGCAATTCAAAAATCAACATCCAAAGAAAAGAATCAGACAAATGATACGTTGGAAATATAATTCATTCGACGAATGATTGTCATTTCCAAGTATTTAATCCTGAGATCGCAAGAATAAGGTTCCGAAAATGTATCTTTTTGAAAAGGAGATGTCATAATTTTTCAGTATTTCATGCTAATTAATATTCGCAAGATAATATCCTGAACGATCTCTTTTTTCGAGATAGCATTTAACCTTAAAGCATTTAACCTTAAAGCATTTAACTTTAAAGTATTTAATTTCAAAATTTAAAGAATGGGGATTCATGATAAGATTGGAATTATATTCTTCTAAAAATCATTATTCCGAAATGTATCCTCTAAAGCCTTACAAAATATCTTTTAAGACATATTTTTTTTTAATTGTTATGATATCTTTTATTTTCATTCAACTGGTAATTTTGCGACAGCATACAAGATGTTTTATATAGATAGAATACAAACTATTATATTTCAAAATATATAAAGCATTTCTCCTTTGATAAATTTCCGGAAATGCATCGTTTTCAAACTCTCTCACATTTTTTAAGATATCAATATATTATAAAATACATTTTCTGTTTCTTAAGTGTTCGTGCAAAAATTTTGTTATAATTAAATCTAATTATTTTTATAACAAAACATTTTAAAAAATCTTATTTAAATAGTTGTAAAATAAATTTCTTTATGACAGAGAAAAGTGTGCTTTTCGGCTTTGATGTACATAACATAAATATTAAATTTAATTACAGTAGAACTGGCAAAATTTTTACACGAAAAAATCAAGAAAACAGCAAATGTATCGACGCATGTAAGAAATGGGATATTTCGAAAACGATACATTTCTGAAGAAATTTTACCAAAAGTATTTTTTTTTTTACAAAGAATAAAGACAAGAATGTGACAATATATTGATTTATACCCTATCTATATAAAACACTCCGTACGTTTTAAGATCAAACTCTCCCGGGACGCATGCTTAATTCGCTTTTTCGAATCGCGTCTTTAAACAGATGAGCCCTGGCAACGGCAAGTTTTTTAATGAGACGTAAATCAACTTGTAAGTTACGACCGGCGTTGCGTACATCACGTATATAATATCGAGGGACTCTTGCCGTACGCAATAGAGACGAGATGAGGTCGTTCATGGTGCGAAGATAAAAATCGCTCGCACATATAATTCAACGGCGACGTTATCTACGACAGGAACTGCATTCAGTCGTAAGACTATTTACCTTGGTCGGCACTTGACAAAGGGACGGTGATTATTAGTCGCGTCTACATAGCAAATAGCGTGCATACATGTGCCAGATCGCGCGTTTCCGCGGATATACGGTACATATTATCGCGTATATTATTGTGCGAAGAGAATGCCAACTTTCCGAAAGCATATCTATACTAATACAATATTTTAAACAATATTTTCTCTCTCTCCCTCTCTAAGATTATAATATTTCTATGGCATCTTTAAACATTCACGATAATTTAACAGAACTTGTACATACATCTCTTCTACATTATTAACAATATAACGCATGGGAAATAAAGTGTAATAAAAATCGAATTAAACCGAGACACGCGAGATCAAGCGGTCTTCAGCGTGTCATAAAAATGTATAGTCGGAGAAGCAGTCGAGGGATTAAGAATCTCGGCTTTCCAAGCGCGCGGGGGTATTTCGTGCGAGTATTTATGAGACTAATGATCTGACCGACCACGCGACGTGTCACGTGTTCCCCTGGAATGGCATTGTCGTGCTTTTTCATCGCTCGGATAGAACGCGAGTGAGAGCCTACGTGTGCAAACCTTTTTCAGTCTAACCGATGTCAACGAACCTCGGAGGCTCGGCGAGCCTCGCTCAAGTCCGTTCGTGGACGTAGATCATTCTCGTGATCTCGGGTCGCTCGTTCGAGCGATTTACCCTATGATATACACGGCTATCTCTAGATACCGGAATACATCCGGTGCATGCGAATAATCGATGAGCACTAAGTACTCGTGTTTACGTGCAAATATCGCCGCGCAAGGACATCTGAATTTATACCACCTACCCTTAAAGAATTTCGAAGCAAAACACTGCATGTGCATCACGTTCACAATTTATATAAGATTTATTTTCGGATCATCGTTGCGCTTAAAGCTGACTTTGAGCAAGAAAAAACCCTCTTCCTTTATCTATATCATAAGAGATATAATTATAATCTATATAAAAGGCGATATATATACATATACATATATAAAGCGCGCACGCGCGAATCGCTAATAACAATAAGTCTAGCTCATTCAATCCAGACAATTTAAATATAATAATACTATTTACGCAAGAGACGTAAAGAGATATATATATATATATATATATTTTAAATATAATTTAATATTTAAAGTGCATTTTTTCCCGGAAACGAGAGATAAATATTTATTATACTTGACTTAACTTTGATTTAACTTTTATATTTGAGTAATCTCAACAACCAATGTTGTTCTCGACCAACGAACTCGAAGGCGCGAATAAGCACGAGCAACGTCATCACCGCGTTCTCGTCTCTTATCATCACTGTAATAATTTAGAATTTATCGACTTTTTTCCCACCGCCTGGGATCATCGATATAAATGAGGCGAGGTCTTGTTTTTTATGTGATCGATTTGATTTGATTCAGACAAGAAAGACAGCGCATTCGATCGTTTTTTATTCTAATACACATACGAGTTGTTCCTACTTATTTATGATATCTTTTCGTGTTATATATTTTCGTAATAAATATATATATATATAATTGCACTTTTAGTTTTGATCAAGTTTTCCAATATACTGCTATTTAATTAGCAGTATAGTATACTAAAAAATATTCTATTTGTAATCATATGATTTAATTGTCTCTCTATATTTTAACTGATAAAACAATTTTCGGAAAGATTATTATAAAAACAATATCAAAATGTAAAGGCTCTCTCACACATAAATATAATAAAAAATAAAATTTATATTATTCTTATAATCTTTTTTCCAAGAAAGTGCAGTTATAATATAACGCTTTTTATTTTCGCTGAATATTATGAAGACTCACCTTCGAAGCATCGGGTATTCTCTGAAGTCCGAGACCTTGCACAATGCTCCTTCTGATAATCTCCAACTCGTCCTCGCCGAGTTTGTTTCTTGGTATCACCAGCTCCTCCTCTTCGATACCATCTTCAAAGATGTCCAAAGCCGACGACGACGATGACGGCGCGGCCAGCACTAGGTCGCAGAGCAAACTCATCATGAGTAGTCCCAGTAGAAAAGCTCTTGGCAATCCTCTATACGTCTTGATCCGCCAGACTTGTCGATGATCGGTTCTCGCCGGGAATCGCGACGACAACGACGACGTATTTCTTCGACGTGCTATCTCCTCGACGAAGATACACGAGGACTTGACGAGACCAATCAGCCTAGCAAAATTGCAGATATTATTGTTTTTCGTATTAATGTCCACGTGTCTAGACGCGTTACTGGTACCGTTGTCTAAGATACGTCCATCGCACTTGGAAACTTGGTCCGTGACACCGAGGAGCGAACCGGCGAATCGATTTCGGTCTTCCCGTCCGATCGCAATATTATCCACTATATTCGGCGATATTTCCTTCTCGACGTCTTCCGCGACGTCGATCGGCGCACTGACAGCTCGTCGACGATTTCGTCGCTCGACGAGCGACGATGAATGACGTCCGATAAGATCTTGGCGGCGGATCGCTCGATCGCGAGCTCGTCTCCACGCGAGAAACGAAGACGCGACGTCGCTCGAGGTGCAACAAGTCCGTTCGATAACATTATCCCGCGCGATATCTTTTTCGCGCAGTCGCCTGACACTCGAGACGCCGGTGTCCCGGTGCTTTTGACGCGCGTTCACCAGATGATCACTTATCGGAATTCTTTGCCCGTCAACGATCTCCGAGATCGGGCGACTCGCGACTGCCGAACGCTCGCGGCACTTTCCCCTCGATGATGGCACGCCATCGTTGCGCCCGATCGACGCGATAAGGAATCGGTAATCGCGATCGGCGGCAGCGCTATCGGCGATCGCGCCACTCGTCGCGCTGGACCCTTGGACAATCGCCGCCGTTGCCGTCGTTCTCTCCTCTTCCGCGCTATTCACCCTTGCGTTGTCGCGAATAGTATCACTCGGCGGGATTATTAAGAGCTTGCCCATAGCCAGGGACACGGTCTCTCGCGGCCGGTCTCACGCCGGCTAACTTGTTATAGGAGCGCGAGGTTTGCACGCGTCCTTAACTTTCTGTCACTCGTTCTTTCTCTCTTTCTATTTCGCTACCAGTCGTTCGATATCATCTACCGAACTACCGGATGTAACTCTCGCCCTCGCTCGCCTTTGGTATCTTCGAAGAAAGATAAATCCTCTTCGACAAAATATAATATCCTCGATTTGTAAAATCCAGTTAATTCCGGTTACTTCCACTTGTAATCATCGTTCCTTCGCGCGTTGTCCTCGAGAAGTTTGGAGCCTACGAGCTCAGACCGTTCCGAGAGAGAAAGGGAAGTCTGGTCTTGTTTCGCGGATCGAGCGAGGTTCTCCGATCGATCTCTCTCAGATGCCGGCACGTGGCATTCTAAGAGCTCTTCGCGATGAAAAAATCGGTACGCGAGCCGGATGCTCGACGGGGAAATCTCGTCGCGACGTACCTCTTCTTCTTTCCATTGACGAACGACAACGACGAAATCATCGCGTAACAAAAAGCGACCACGATTTAATGGCGAGGTAATCAATTCCAATTATAACATTCACGGAGATTCCTCTCGATGATTTTATATCAAGACAAGATAAAACACTTCTCTCACGATTCACTTCTCTCTCTTTCTTTATCGCTATCTTTTTTCTTTCTCCCCCTCAATCGCAAGAAGAGAGCGCGACAAGACCCACCTCGTACGAGTGTCGCGCGTCGACTGGTTGCCACCGCGATATTGCGTGTGTATATATCCCGCCGCGGCGAGTCGCGCAGTGCGCAGAAGAAGAGAGCGAGTGAGAGGGAAACAGGGGAGAGAGAGAGAGAGAGAAAGTCTGAGCGCGAACGTCAAAGCTGTCATCTCGAATGGGGTAAATAGGAACAGCACATTCTTCTTCCACGTAAAACACATGATACGCGTAACATGTACTAATCTTTAATCTTCCGAAAGACATTCGTACTTTATATCTGTAAGTTTTTATAAAGAAAAGAATGTAATTCGATAAAATGTTTTATTGTGTGTCCATATGTAAATTCGTACTTTTTCATATACTTTTTTGAAAATGACAGCAATTATCATCCTTATAATTAAAATTGTTATACAATTTTTATGAATTCGATCGTCTTAAAGTTGGCAAAAGATATCTACATCTATACACTATCTATAATAAACGAAATATCATTGCATGCAAAAAAAATAATGCGATTGTGACAAGATAATTTATTTGATATAAACGTTAATTAATTAAACATCTTTACGTGTAAAATTATAGCTTATTAAAAGTACATTATTTTTTTAGAAAAATTGATTCTAAAATAAAAGAAAGAAAATCTTTAATTCGTTATACACGTTATAAAATAATACGAAAGATATAGAAATATTTGTAAATGTCACTCAAAAAGAAAAAATGACACATATTTTCCATAGCAATAATATATTGGCATTTGTATATATGTATCGTAATCAAAAATAATGTCTAAATTTCAGATAAAATTTTAGATAAAATTTCGTTAAAATTAAAAACATAATTTTTCGTGCATCTGTATGTGTAGTGTGATTAGTTCTTTAAAAATTACAACAAAGGATTCGATCGTCAAATTTATACCTCGAGAAATTCGGCGTACATTTAACGGAGTCCTCTGTTCCCGTGTGCATTTCGAGTGTTTCACGTTTTTACACAATTCCGAACTCATCCTTTTGCGTTAAGTAAAGGGCTGGCACTTCTCAGAATTTCATGCACTGGTCAGCTGTTCAGGTACCAAACCGAGTAGTCGGCGAATGGCGATTCGAAAGAACGATTCCAGCCAACTTGTCTTTCCGACCTGTGCATGCAACTTTTTGTTTTTAGATTCGAAGAAACGAATCGAGCTAAAATCTGCTAAAATATACGCACAAGCTGAGTCGCACATGCTTAATATTAAGCTTACATTTAATATTTATTTCGCGCGAGATTTGCATCTGACATAAAAGTTTTCGCTCAAAATTATATCGCTATTATATTAATTATATTTAATAATTATATATATATATATAATATATAATAATTATATATTAATGAAAGAAAATGTTAGCTTCTCAAATACAGTTTAAGAAAGTGTAATTAAACAAACAAATCTGGACTCCTCTGATTTCCGAGACTGCATGCGATTATTTTCATATAAATCTATATATATTTCAAACTGACTTTTATGTATAAAAATTTGTATGGGTTCAAGATTTAAAAGATTCTATTCGTAATTGTATGTTATAAAAGCCTAGAGTAAATCTAACTTTAAAATGTAAATTTAATGGGATAATTCAAACTTCCTGGTCATTCTGTCGCAAGAAAAAGGCGAAAGGTTTCGCTACTTTCTCGTAACCAATGTTCATCTCCATGATTTCCATCGAGTCGATCACCGTCAAATTTCGATTCTCATCGAGTCTCGATTTCTCCGAGAGCGCGAACGACTTTCTCGCGGTACTTTGAGTGCAACGCGTCTGAAGTTCAATTACGCACGAGACGAAGTATAAAGTGATCGAATACTCGTCGCCCACCCCCTTCATTCCCCCTGTCGTCCTGTAATCGTTAAATTCATCTTTGCCGTTTGAAGTTTAATTGCGAGGTGTAATCGAGTCTCGACGGCGACCTTCTGTTGATTTATCCTTCGACGGCGAGACGAGGCTTCATGTATTAAGTTTCTCAAGAGTGCGACATCGCATTTATTCGTAAACGAGATTTTTTTTAAACGATGCACAGATCGCAACCGGGCACAAAAACAATCAGCTGGCAATCGAACGCGGTCGATATTATAATTTCTATCTTTTATTTTTTCTAATGCATACTTTGCTATATCTCTTGTTGCTCTTTAAATTCATTTCTGTCAGAATTCTTGGACAATACAGGAACGTAACACAGCAAACAATATATGAACGAAAGAACAAAAAATCTAGTTGATAAATATATATATGATTTAAATTTTTCATCTTCTTCAGCATGATATATTTGAAAAGAAAAGATGATGTGGAAAAAATGAGAAATTTTATTGGAATCGCGACAATTTAAGTAGAAAAATCGCAGGGTAATGCGTCCTCGTATTTACATATAAATCTTGTCCGCGTGTTCACGGAGGTACGGAATAAAAATTATACATCCGCATTGTGACTTCTGACCCGCGATTATTCCAATCGCATAACCCCGCGCCTTCGATTTTCTCGTTAGCGTCCCACTTAGCTTTTCTTCCGGTGATAACGAGCATCGTGTCACATTCTCGGCTTTCGTCAAATCCCATCACTTATCTGCGCTGACAACTGTTTTTCTTATTAATTATGAAAAATATATTCCATCGAGAGAAGAGAATAATCGTTGACGTCTTGCGACGTCTAGATTCCCTCGTATTTCGAGTGAGATCTAAATCCAATGTACAAAGACTATTCTAGAGAGCTATTTTGAAATTAAAAAATAGTAATTTTGAAACCAAAAAATAGTAATTTACTTATATAACAAATTTTCTTATATATATAATTCTATTTTAATATTTTTATTAGAGTGTTTAGAATAAGAAAATGTATAATTCAAAAGTTTGAAATTTGAATTTACAATTATTACGTAGTGTGATAAGAAATAATTTTTTAGAATTATAACGATTTCTCTGTGAGATGCAGGAAATGATGTAATTCAGAATGAAATTCATGTCGAAAATAGTAAATGAGAACTTTCGCTCCTAAAACGATTCACATTAACAACTTCTCGGATGAGAAATAGCTGCATTTTTATTCCAATACATAAACATAGTATATATAAGACTTTTCACGAAAATGCATCTTTTAATGTTCATATTTTTTAAACGAATAAAGAAATTAATTCCAAAACTTTACGCTCCAAGTTTTAAATAAATTCTCGCGAATTTTTGGCTTGTAAGATAGATATCGTACATCGTAATAATCCAAGTTGTTAATCATCAAGAAAGTCAGCGGGAAAATCAATCATAAAAAAATGTGGACGGAGCGACTGGTCTATCGATCGGCTTGAATAGGTGACGATTCGGGCTTTACGCGCGTCCTCGTAACAGGGATCGAAGTTCTTACGTGTGCACGTGATAGAGGAACGAATAGTAGGGTGCTGTTACCTGGACGAGGTAGTGTTTTCCACCTCTCTCTATCTTCCTTTCTCTCGCTCATACATATACACATACACAGAAATCGAACGAAATAAAAGCGTGACCGCGACGGAATCCCCGAATGAAGTCACCTCCCGGAAGCCGATCGATTTCGGGGAAGCTGCCACTACGGTCGCGCGAATACCACACGTGCGAGTTCCTCGCCTTTTTTCGTGGAACAACGCTTTTCGCGTGATAATCCGTTAATCTCGAAAATGCATTAGCGAGATTCCTGATAATATGGATAATATATCGCGAAAAGCGAGAAAGACAATCGCCACCTCCCGGAAATCCCCAGATGAGAATTGACTATAAAACTTTCATCATCGCAACCGATGATTTCGCCGAATTTATTCATTTTACATACATCGGTTTCGCGTTTGTAGAGAGAAAAGGGAGAAAATGTTAAATTGATAATACTTTTCCGAGGAAGAATCTCTGTCCACTATCGGATGCATATCGAGCTGCATAAGAGACTGACAATGAAAGATGCATACAAAAAGTAAGAATACCAGGAAGTAGTATAAGGCTAAAAATTTTATTTATGTATAAAACAAAAAAACATAATGGATATTTAAAAAAATTATAATTATTATGCATTGAATTTTATATTTAATTTTACATCAAAAAACTATTCTTTTTAAATGCAAGTTTTTATAGGATAATATAAAAATCTTATCTCTCATTTTTGTTGAAATCATCCAAATAAACGAACCAAATAAATACAGGATTGAGACGCGTATATGTGCGATTAATAAAAAATAATATACAAATAAAAAATGAATTACCCCAAAGTTATTCAGTCGTTGCTCCTGGGCCGCCTCCTCTTTCTCTCAGGATGTCAGAATTTATTCGTGTACTGCATGCAGTCACGAACATATAATTCATAACGATTGCAAGCGAATTGTCCGCGGGATGGAAAAATTGAAAATGCAATGCAAGATATACGAGAGAAGTATCGTTAAAAAATTAATTGCCACTCATAAAATATCACGACATAATAAATTTAACAAATTTCCAATTTTAATAAGAATTGATGAATTTTTTGTTTGCATAAATTTTAAATTTATTGAGTTATTTCAATGGCCTCATTAAAGTTTAATCGACGCACGTTTTAATTATTATAACTTATTATATTATTATTATTTCTTATTATATTTATTATTTCTCTCGAAATGCGAAATTGCACACAGAGTAAATCGACTAAATCTCCAGTTTTTTGTATAAGAAATCTCGCGAATATAACATTGAAAGTATAATGATGTTCAAGACAAGACTTGCGGTGACGAGTAACACCTGGACACCTCGTATACCCATCGTTTATAGTTTGCGGGCTAACGGCGCCGAACATTGTGGGAGTGGTCTTAATACAAGGCAACGCTCCGCTCGTAAGGAAGACATCAAGAATACATGCTCACGACTACACGGCGCGGCGTCTGGGACGCATAAAGTGCGTGGTAGGGTCTTCATAAGAGCTCGGCCGAAAGGCCTCTCATCTACACCATCCAAGGTGGATAAGAGGGATCCTCGACCACAAATATGTCATAACTCACTGCTTTTTCTCTGGGGCGTATTTACGCACCCGTTGCACCGGTATGCAGTCTGCGCAGCAGAGGATACAGTGTTTCTCGGAAGCAGACATAGAGAGAGAGAGAGAGAGCGGAAGATTGATATGCAATGTGACGTGTTATCACGAATTGCGGTAACGCGAATGTTAAAATAATGAAACGGAGAGCCGAGGCGATACCCGAAAGGCACTTCCGAGGAAGCATTAGTTAATGAAACCTGAATTGATATGCTTATAATTATATGTTTTAATTTACACTATTATCTAAATTGGAAAATGATAAGAGAGGTATAATACGAATACAATAAATGTAATGGGCGTGATGATATGGAGAGATAATTTAAAAAGATATAAATACAAATATATATTAAACCGAGAAAAAATCGATATACATATATATAGATATATATATGTTTTATTTCTTTTGTAGCAATCTCTGTCCGTACAAGAAAAATAAAAGGAAGAATAATTGAAAAAATAATTATTAGTAGAATAATTCTCGCATTGTTCTTTTTTTTGAAAAAATTTAAACTAATAAAAAGCTACGAGACTTATCGCCATGTATTTGCAACAAAGATATAACCAGTTCATGGGAAAATATCCTGGAGAGCTGCTTTGCCGGAACCGTCAAATTAATAAAAGCAAATGAGGAAAAAATGTGGGTTGTTACATTTTCTCCCGCGACGGTAATTCACTGATCCTATGACGCATTTTACGGAGAAACCTACGAATTCCTGGAACGGACGGCTAATGAACGTGAAGAGTAATCGCGCTCTCAGGTAGACAAAGAAGAACAGCCCCGATGTGTGGAACTGTAACTGTCATATTTCACCACCCCCATATGTACGCATCCTGATTCCGCATATCCTTTCACCTTTCTCTTAAATTAAAACACATTATTCCCTGACAAGAGAAACACCTTAATCACCCACGAGAGAACTTGATATATAATACCATAAAAAATAGTGCCACGAAAAAATGGGATATCTTCTGTAAAAAATAATAATAAAATAATTTATCTTTACAATCACGTATTATAAAGATAAATATATAACGCTATATATTACAATATATCACAATATATTATACTTATAAATTCTTCTAAAAGAAAATAAAGAATGTCTCTATTTTCTTTTTCGAAAAATTATTAATTTTTACATTAAATATATTAACGGTAGATATTGCAAGTAAAAATTGCTAAAATTCGTTCCGTGCTTCCGGGCAAAATGTTCAAATTTTTTATATCAGTTTCGATCTCCTTTTTTTTTGACATTAGCTGGGACACAAATTTCACCTGTCACATTATCTTCCGATCATCGCATTATATTTCATGTTAAGCGCTGCGGAAAAAGAAGCGGGGACGATTATCTCGAATTTCTTCAAACAAGGACGAGTCAAAAAGAGCCTTATTTACGTTACATTCTCAGATTATTAAGTCGCGGTACCGTTAAGTAGAAAGTGGACGACAAATGGCAAATTGCCGTAAATTATCTGTAGATTAAGATCATTGCAAATTTTATGTATGAATTTACGACACCTGTGCAAAAAATTTGCATTTCCCAAAATTTTGTAACTACATATCTGTATACATATTTATTAACATATGTGTATATGTATAAAATATTATATATACATATATTAGGTCGGTGCATAAGTTCCTGGAGTTTTTTGAAAACTTTTAATCAAAATATTTTGCCTCGCTTGCTATAATTTTAGACAACAAATCTTTTAGGCAACAAACAGATTCCTCGGTTGAAAAGTACACCTTTCGATGCGATAAATTCGTCAAAGCATTTTCGTACCTCGACCTCGTTTCTAAATCGCATAGCGGAGAGATAATTCTGCATTGACCGAAATAGATGAAAACCGGAAGGGATATATACCGAGTGTGATCGGACTTCTCATTCAAGCTCGAGTAAGGTATTCTTGGTTCTCATTGTTAGTCGCGGAAGCAATGTGTGGCCAGCTGTTGTCATGGTGCAAGATGATTTCGATTTCCTTTTCAATGGCTTTTTTAATTAATTTTTTCGCTCAAACGATATATAATTGATGATTATTTTATTCTCCCTTATCGCTCTTCTATAATTTTAAAATTTGAAAAGTGATTTCATATTGCAAATTATCGATCAACATTGCTTACAACAGTAGCTCAATCTTCTCATTACTTAATTCAAACTGAAAGTTGGATGTAAATCCTACGAATCTTAATAATCCACAAATTTTCTCCTGCAAACTCTGAATTAAGATCTCACGAATCTCTGTTGTGCCATTTCCACGAACTTTAATCCCATATCATAGCAAGTGCCCCAGCATCAGTTACGCTGCACCTCATTATACCGAAGACCTTCGCGACCTTCGGCATGAGTTGACTATCTGGAGATTGCTGGATATTATACGAGAAGGAGAAGGAGAGGGAGAGATAGAGAGAGAAGAAGAATTGAATGTCCCGCGTGTGGGTCTCGGTTACGTGAGGTCGCGTAGGCGTTTATGTTTGCGTATGTAGAGTCAATATTTCCCAGAAGTCGCGATCGCTTACCAGGTAAAGGTAAGGTTGCATGATTCACGAGCTACGTGACCTATAGCGTTCTACCCCGTTCTTTCTTTCTCTGTCATAGAACGCACACATGGATATAGAGCTGCGAATGGCGATGCGAGTTGATGCTGCCACAATAATGTCCCGTTAATGTTCCGCAATGCCCTGTAATACGACCGCTGACTAAGCCAATTTCGTCGACACGCAGCTCCAACGTTGCTTAGCAGGGGGTTTCTTTCGCGATTCTAATCAACGCGCCTCGCGTTTATATGCGCTCGCTCGTTCTTCCTCGCGGAATCGCCGCTAATTGAACTTCTCGGTAAGTCACCTGTAGGAGAACGCCTCGGGAACGATTTATCGCTTCGTCACGATTCCTATCTTCCTGGTCGCTTGATCAACCCCAAACGCGGAGATCGCAATTCTGCCGAAAGAGGCACGAGAGTTTAGAAGAGAGAGAGAGATTATATTTTAAAGCTCTTTAAACACGCATACAAATCATAATGATAGAACGTGTATTATAATTATGTTTATCACCTGCAATTAGAATTACAAGTCAACGTAATTATGAAGATATGTAATATTAAATATAAAAAATAAAAAATATTCTTTAATTATATTACTGAATTTTGCTCTAGTTCGAAAAATGAAATGATGAAAGTTGTTCAAGCTTAATCAGGACCAGAGAGATCGAATCGTACCGTCGAGAGATCTCGAAGAGGACGAATTGCGCGGTGGTCCTGATGAAAGGAAGTAATGCCGTGGCGAAGCCACGAGGCGGAAATCATGTGAAGTTGCGAATATCGGAATCCTGTAAGGTAGAGATGAAGGAGCGCCGCGGCAGCAAATGCCTCGATGAATCACTAAAAATAAAGAAGCCCTTTCTCGCCGGAGAATGGTAACGAACTCGACCGGCCGATCGCATCTTCGAAGTAAGGGACCGCCGTGAGAAAACGCAGGAGTATACATTTCGTTGCTACGATCTCTACATTCCTCTATCATCGGAAAAGCTATTTGCACGTCAAGATTATTAAAATGTTGAAAAAATTGAAAAAAATTACATGCATAAAACTAAATTTTTAATTTCGTGTAGGATTTGTGTTCTTCGATTAGTTTTAGAATTTTTTTTGTCTTTTGCAACGAAATGAACAGTGATCGTTTACTACACTAATTAGTGTAAAACAAAAAAATTATCTTTTCGCAAACACATCAATAAGCTCTCATAGAACCATTCCAATTTTTGTTAAATCTATAATGTGCAATAAAAAAGTTTAACAAAATTAAAATTAAGAAAAATTTTGAACATATAAGTTGTGATAGAGTATAATAAAAATAAAAAAATATATAGTGCAAATTTAATGTAAAAAAATTAGCGAAATAGATCTCGTATCTTCTTCATTTACGCGTAAATCTTTTCTCTTATACAGAGGATATTCAGTACGATATAGAGGTCTGGCGATTATTACCTACATCTTATATATATTATGATGAAAATGCGACTCCAGGATGCCTCCACGCATTGAAAGATCGATGTAACCTCATTTCAGGTTGAGTAATTACATGGCTATACGCGACCTGTTGGTCTTTTATTACATTGCACATATCCCAGGTTGGTGAAGGGACCAAATCCCTTCTCCCTTCGCGACCTCTACAAAAGTATGTATATACATCGTGAATGCAGAACAAAAAACCGACAATTACTCTCGAAGCGGGTCGATTCATATATAATAATTGCCGCGCACAGCAGCTTTATACTGAAATAATTTCACCTCGTTAACGAGACGCACAGTCGTTAATTAGATAATATAACTGTTGTTCGGATCTCTAATTTCGCGGCGACCAGAGATCGATCAAACTGAGAATATCATAGTATGAAAGTTCACAATTCTATAATAATATATATTATGCGCAATAAATATGAAAAATGTCTTCCTATTATTAAGAAAGATAAACTTTTTAATTTAGGATGAATTTTTCCAAGCAATCATGAATCACACATGTCACTCAGTTAATAAATATTTATTACACCCCTTCCCTCTAAACACACACAGATATAGACTTCTCACGATCAATTTCTGACACGTATTAAGTACAGATTAATTCGAGATCCAAATAAAATGATATATGACATTAAGATAGATAAAAATTTTACACATACGTGTGCTTTTAAACGCCTTGCGAAAGATCGACAACGGTATAATTGCAAAACAATAAAATTAGAATGCACGTTTCGCATATATCTTATGTGTGCACACTCGCTTGTTAAACATAACCGACAATTATCCCATACAAAACAACGGTTTACGATCGATCAACTCGTTAACAAGATTCGCACACAGGTACTCTACGAGAGAGAACCCCTGAATTAATTTCTTTTATAACTTTTATCAAAAGGTTATCGTGCATTAAACGCATTTTTGTATATAGATATTCGTCCACAAAGGTTATCTCATATAGATTTAAATGGATATATAATGCTTATATATAAATGATTTAAAAGACATATATTTACAAGAATTGTATCTTGTAATTACAAGTGGCGCTTTTAATAAAAGGCTTCTCTCTTTCCTCTCATCAAATAATAATTAGTCCTAAACACACATTTTAACAAACGAAAAATTAAAACTAAAAACTATTAAAAAATAAACTAAACTAATAATAAAAATAATAATAAACAAAAAATAAAAAAATAATAGAAAAAGTCAATAATCAAAATAAGTAAAAAAACGGAATTTAAAAACAGTTTAAAATATAAAATTAAAATATAAAAATAAATTATAGAATTGCTAAAAATATATTAATAAACTGCGATTGAACTAAAAAATAATTACAAGTGCGCCTTTTTAAAAAGTAACGAGAATGTAAGGCTTTTTTCGTAAGCCAAGGCTCTTCGTAATATAAGATCTTAAGCTATAATTCTTTTAGTTTATACGTTAATTTCAGCTTTGTATAATTATCTGCAATCTCTAAAACGTTACCTAAACAACCTTTTACTTCTGCGTTGTTGTTTTCATTTCGCCATGTTACCTTCATGTATTTTATTAATTACATACAATGTCGCGCAATTTAAAAATTTCTCGATTAAATTCTCAGGATGCGAAAGCAAATACCGCGAAAATATAACTACAAGATGAGTTATTATATTATGTGACTATATGAGGAAACATATGATAAAGAGGCTGCGCCCTATTATAGTATAGTGTGACACTGTCAGTATATCGGTGTGTCGTTTAGCATAATAGATTGTGTCCGGTTTATTGAAAACTTCCCAGGCATCTTCACACATCGATAGACAACCGCGTATGCCAAAACTTTAGCTTTTATCGCATTCATATTACGTGATAAGTGTGACAACGAGCGGGAAAGCTTGTGTCGCTAACTGTACCACCAGGACTTTGCTAACTGTAACGTTCTAGATAACACTCTAGTGATTGTAATTATAATAAGAATAAACTAAAAAGTCATCGAAAGTAATACAGTTCGTTTTTATATGCGGAAAGCAAAATTAAAGTTAATTAAAAAAAAAAACTGTAAAATATCTCATGAGAGATCTAGTTGAAAAATATAATTTCAAGTTTAACTTAGTTAAAAATAATATTATTTCAGATTTTTTTAGCAAGATGTATCACCATGTTCGTCAAATTATATTACGGCCACTACTAAAACAAGCGATTTACATATAATCATATACAATAAAATAATTTGTTGCCTCAGATCGAAATAATGTATCCTCAAATTAATTTTATATCATATTTAATTAAGCTAATGAATGAATTATGATTGAATAATTTTGCGAGCGCGAACACACTGATAAAAATGAACAAACCAGTTCCTGGAGAGAACAAATCCTTTGTTCGAAGTATTGCCTGACCCGGGTGAATCAAGCTCTCCCCTTCGCGCATATCATTTAACCAACGGATTACTCACCTAATCGAGATAACCGCGAACTTCATCATCGCGCCAGCCAGCGCGGAGGCCTAATCAATTTTACGAAACTAAAAACTCGAACACGAATTTTCGGAAGTGAATTACGCGTGAGTTTAAAATTCGCTCTGCGAACTGTGTACCAGAATCTTGGAACTCATATTAAGCATGGAGAAGAATTCCTTCCGCAGAAGAATGCAACGAGCTATTATACAGTAACTTACTCATGATCGAATAATGTCATATACATTTCTTCGTAGTCTCGTTAATTCAAATATATCGAAAGATTCAACGAGTTCTTAAATTAAATATACGATTGGATTTGACTTTATGTTTATATATTTGTTTATTTCTAAATATAGTTTAGATTTGCTTATAGGCTAAACGTTTACATTATACTTTAATTGATCTTTTTAATTAAAATCTCACATTAAGAAAAATATATATATGTATTATTACATAATATATGCGTATATAATTGTGACATGATATTATCGGTAAATAACACTGACATAATTATATATTAATTTCATTAAAATATATAAAATAAAACATAAATCTATTCATTAAAAAATAATAGAAAAGTTATAAACTTCTTTGTATCATGTACATATTTAACGTTAAAATAATTTCATATTATTTGTATAACGTCGTCATTTAAAATAATTAATTCTAAACATGTATAATAGAAACAAGAAGGTATATAACTCTTTACCACTCGATCACCCCGGGAATATATTTATCGATCAATTTTTCATAGTAAGGCCACAATTGCTCAATATCGGGTACGCCGTCACTCTTAGTATAAAGATCGAATTTACTGCAAAAGTTTTCATTATTTTAAATTAATTACTCCGATCTCCTACCTCTCTAGATTTTCAATAATTACTTTAAATTAAATATAGATAGTAATTAATAACTTTTATGGATTACTTTTTGATTAGTAACTTTTTATGTTTCTTATATTTCACTGCATTCCATATCGCCATGATATATTTGATACTTACTTGAATTCCATGACCCATTTTAACATCTCGGTGTCTTCCGGAGTACAGAAATACATGTAGTCGCCGCTAGCATGCCAAGGGTAAAAGGAATGAAAACGGATCATAGCCAAAGCCTTCTCCGGCAATTTACTCTTGTTGTGTATAAGTAAGCGATACAAGTACTCGTCGTGGCCCCACGACATCGTTAAATTAGATATTCCGCATTTGGGTTTGTACATACCATATTTTGTACTGCAACAAAAAATAATGTTAATGCAGTACGATTTTATCCTATATTACAATTATATCCTATATATTTAGTTTTCATATATTTAAATTATCCTATATATTTCCTGCCTTTTCTTTCAATAATTAAAATTCTGTGGACTCTAGAGTTTTACTTTAGTTCAGAATTTTTCTCCTTAAACGCTCTATGATAAATATATTTTTCTTACTCATATATGTCTTTCAAACGAATCGTATCTCTTTTACAATTGACAATAGAAAATAATTCATTCATATTCTACGCGTGAGAATATTGAAATGAAAAAGAGCACACTTCGATAAAAAAAAAAGTAAATATAAGAAATGAAAGAATTTCACAAATCATTCAACTATCTTTACTTGTTATTGTTTTCAATTAGAAACGACTCGTGATTTCAACTTAATAAGAGCTGTGTTTTGAAATTCATTGCCAGTACTGAAAATCTATATATGTGACGTAAAGATCTATTTTCAGCACTGGCAGTGAATTTCTAAACAAGGTGATATATATATATATAATATATGTATACATAGCATATACCCATAATATTAAAACATACTTGTAGCGAGAGTCTTTGCCATCGGGATTATTGTCGAAACTCGTTGCTCTGTACGCGATAGAATCACCCCAGGCACAACCGACAGGGAATGTGTCACCCACTACTGCCCATTGAGGTTCCCCATGAAACGCCATCACCTGCAATGAATGATCAATCTTGCTCTCCGATTGTATATTGAAAGAATGATGATTTGACAAGCGTATATTATTCTAAACGAATTTATAAAAAGTTTAATAGTTTATTCTAAAATTATGCAAAGAGAATAATGTTTCTTTATGCATTAATTTTTAAGAATATAGATTCTGCACCCGATCTGAATTTGAGAATATCAATTATTTATTACAACTTTTCACACAGTGTTTGTTCTTGTTTAGATTAAAATTCTCTTATAATAAATTACACCTGAGAGTATAGCTGAAGAATTTGTTACTTATTTTCATCTGAAGGGAAAGAATAATTAAGTTTTCGAAATAATCTTCCTTTTTCAATCGCTTATAATTCGAAAATTTTCATAAAGGAAAGATCAATTTCAAATTTAAAAGTTGTTAAGAGGACATTTTATCTTTTTGAGATATCTATTATTATGACAAATTATATATTTGTTAGAATGTGCATTTTCTAATTTTATAGTCTGCATTACCTTTCCAAGATCATGAATTAAGCCGGTGAGATGAAACCAATCTAAATCTGGATGTTCTTTCCTGATAGACTCTGCAGTTTGAAATGCATGAACGATATTAGGCAGATTAGTATCCGGATCGCTTTCGTCTATGAGATCATTTAGTTTCAACAGGGCATCCTTTATCGTCATCTTGAATTTGTTAAACTGCAGCCAATTTTTCATGCGAGCTATAAGAAGAGTAATGACTTTACTATTCTTTTATCTTGTTTCTGTCTTTCTCATTATATTCGAAGCAATAAATAATTACAAGACATTAATCAATCGTTCAAATTATTTAGAGGCGAACATTCATTAATCAACATTCAAGGCAAATAAAGTATGCAATTTATAATCCAATGTAAAGATGATGATATAACTTTTTTACTAACATTTCACAAACTCGACGGTTTGATTGGAATGCATCGCCTCGTAAGTTTTGCGAACACGTTCTTTGATAGGATCTTCGAAATCTTCCTCGAAATTGCGGAACTCTCTCTGCAATTTTCCAGCATATATCGGCTCGGGCCGAAACTGTTCCGATGGATCCAGCAATTTAGCATGGTTTTGTTGCTGCAGCAAATTAATCGCTCTTAATAATCCATCAAACAATTTTGCAACATCTATAATTATTTTCTATATATATTCTTGCCTACTAAAAATTGTTATTGTACGAAAAAAATCTTCGAAATATGTCACAGAATTTATTTTATAAATTAATTTTTAATTATATTTTACAATATACATATATACACATATATGAGTATTGTAAAATAATTACAGATATGTATGTGTGTGTGGTTTGGTCATTTGGCAAAATTTAAGTGTTAAAACTTATTTTATTAACCATACTTATTTATGTAACTATATTTTTTCTGTTTCATAATTACACTTTGGAAATTAACTTTTTATATCTATTTATACAGTTTTGATTTTTACATATGTAAAAAATAAATTTACAATTTTATTCTTTATTAGCATATTGTGCAATCAATAAATAGTAATATATCATATGAAAATATGTGATTGTGATTTTCCATACCTACTACAAATGAAAACTTATTCACATTAATGTCATTTAAAATACTTTTCCTGTTTTTCATAAATGAATTAAAATCAACATTGATTAGAGTAATCGATTAGATTAATGATTTTAGAAGTTCATAGGTGATAGCTTTATGAAATATTTGTTGTATATTTTCAAATGACGCACAAAACATACATTCTTATTAGTGTATCTTCTCAAAGTCTAATAATAATCAAGTAATAATTTCCGTTTGTAACAAAAATCATAAAATATATGTCGCAAAAAGTCCGAAGTTTATCTATATAAATATTTAAAACCGATTGTTCCAACTTGTTGGTAAATTTTACCTGACAGATAGCATATCTTCGTCTCTTTTCAGATAAGTTAAAAAAAAGACGAACATGCTATCTGTCGGGTAAAATTTATCAAGAAGTTGGGACAATCACCCTTACAATATTATTTTTTAAATATCAGATATAAGAAACTCATATGTTAACATATGTCAGATCTCTTTCAGATATCATAAATAAGAACTCCATATGTTGACATAATTTAGATATCTTAAAGACATCCGATTTGAGAAACCTTTTAGACATCATTTTCGTGATATCTCTTTGTGATCCTTCAGAAGCCTCTAAGTTATCAGGTTCAGAAATGTGATACCTTTTTTAGAAATCCTTTTGATAACATATTGTTTTCTGGGATATTATAGATAATTCAGAAAAAGAGACTTTCTTTTCGAACCTTTTTCGCTTTCTTTTTATAAATCTCAAAATGTTTAAAATGTGCTTCTATAAAGTCTGATCTGTTTAAAGGCGCTTTAATTATATATGTATCTCTATAATTCTAATCTCTCTTATTGTTAGCGATTAATATAGAACGGAAAGATCAAAAGAAAAAGAAATTTGCTTCGATTATACTGCGTCAACACTTAATTATTTATTACATAAAAAATGGAACAATATAGCTATTATATGTTTATGAAAATTTTACGTACAATCGAATGTAAAAATAATGATTTAGTGACGCGAACAAACCGTGGTATCGAACAAATGTTGATATCATATCACGTATTGCAATAATTTTATCAGTTTTCTTTTTCTTATTAAAGCCAGAATTTCGAAATGTGACACATGAAGCATATGTTTGAATTTCATGCGATATTTGCAAAAACAATTAAAATTACAGCCAAAAGAGGAGAAATTTTACAATGTATTTTAAAGAGGCATTAAATAATTTTGTATTATTAAAGATTATATGTATTTACCTTATATATATATTTAAAAATAATTCCAACTAATTTTTATTCAATAAGATTGATTCAAATTTTCAATACGATAAAATTTAAAAAAACGAGATAATTACGATAATTGTACAAGAGCAAATATTCGTTTAATTTATAAAATAATCAATATATGTATCTAAAAGAAAAGTTTTTTAATATCGCGATATTACATTGTTTTTTATTACAATCTTGAATTTTTGCCGCGAAATTCCATCAAAAGTACAATCAGGATACTTACAGCTGTCGCAGCGGTCATCCTGTAGCTGTTGATCGGTTGTTAATGAAAATACAACTGCCGGCTTCTATCCTTACAACTGACTTATAAAGTCGAAGACAATTCACCCTTGATCCCCTTATCGCCTGACTGGTGGTCATTGGTCACACGCACAAATGTCAAATCATCATAGTTATACCATATACACAATCTTCCCTTTCCTCCTCTTCTCTATGCTACAAATTCATACTACTGTAAATACATTGTCAAATGCAAATAAGATGAGCGATTTATTATCAATATTTTTATCCAATACAGAATTTGTTCGACTTATGTATTATACAAAGTAGTCTGGTACATAAATACAGCTTGTATTTATAATACATAATATATTATGCATAAGAGTCAAAAAACATTTTTTGACGTCTTCACCGAATTTCCTGTATAGCTCTTAGCCAATCTGGCAATCTGAAATTGATCTCAATTGAAATTAAAGTTAGTTTTTTAAATGAATAATTAAAATATTATCACATATTAAAAACATTAAAAATAATGATAATTATCGTGATAATGCAGAAATTGGATTGGTATTAAAATAGAAGGCTATTACTTATCGTCGTATTTATGAATGACACTCTTTATATACCAAATTGTGGCGCGTATCTCTCTATGAGCGCTTTGAAAAAAAGTTTACGACTGAAATTTCTTTATTCCAATAAATCGAATTTCAATGAAGGTCTTGTGCATTTTTATTCACTCGTTTATTGATTGCGAAAAATTATCTTGCAATAATGAAACAGTCTTAAACAATAAATAAATAAAAATTAAAAATATTTCTAGAAGAAAATATTAACAAAAATTTGATAATTTTAATGATTTTTTTTAGAAAAGTCAAACGATTTGTTTTTGATTATATATAAAATAAGATACATTTAGCGAAAGAAATAGAGAGATGCTGAGAATAACATGTGTTCAAAAATAGACTTCTAAATCGTCCATCCATAAATTTGCTATTTATTACATCGATAATAGTAATTGTTCACTTAACCGTGTTAAACTGAACTGATTTGCCACGATGATCTGTTGATACTTGGCGCACAACCGCAAAACAACAAAAAACGTGCAAATAATATCAAATATATACAATATAATTGACGTCGTTCCACTGCAAATAGATTCAATTGCTACACATGTTACGCGTGAAATACGTATTTCACTCTTTAGAGACTTTACTTTTGATGCTTTGATATCGCACATAAGTGTTGTAGTAAATGCTCACGCAAGTAAAACAGCAATATTTATATTTCATAAACGTAACATTCAAAACAAGCATGATGCGTGGAAAAGTCCGATTTGATAACCCTTTTGATATTGCATAATCGCTCTATACTACAATCAGGAAAAATTTACGTTTGAATGTGTACGACTAGAATTTTTGTAAGAACTATCTAATACTTTTTCATACGTATCAAATTTAGAATAGCAATTTTGAATACATATAATTCTTATTTTATTATGTCTTTCTCACAATGTGTCATATTTAGAATAGCAATTTTGAATATATACAATTTCTATTTTATTATATCTTTGTCACAATTATGCATCTATCCTCCTATATTAATGCATATTTTACGTCATACAAAGCGTTAAAATCATTGGTTTAGGAAAAAAAAAAAATAAGAAACCTTTATACATTACGTACTTTGGAATTCAGGAGAAATTTGGAGATGAAAAAGTATGATAAGTTGATTTGAGACATAGATAAATAAGCGACATTGAAAATAATTGATATTTTCATCGAAAGGATACATCGCCAAAGATATGATCAATGAGAGATGGAAAGAGATGTACATATATATAAATGGCATAAGAGGTATAGTTCGTAACAAACACGTTGAATGGCAATCAAGAAGCAAATAAATTTCCTTGTGTTTACTTTGTGACAAAAACTATATCAAATTTGCGTCGTCTCGCTGTCGTCACAATATGCACGCAATTATAATATGTATATTTATTTTGTGTACGTATATACAACATTGCTTGATACAAACTTATTTGAATCAAGCGGAGAGATGTCATCAGGGCGAACTCGAGTCCGAGTAGCTCGTGTTGCTCCCTCGCCGTCGAATATTATGTCGGTGTCTATGCGAGGGACTGCGCGATCGCGATCTATGCGAGGACGATTTCTTGCTCTTCTTGAAACGATGCGAGCGCGAGGAGCTGGAGCTATCGTAACTGCTGAAATCATACACGTACAATTTCTGATAAAACTGAAATACAATTTTAAACATGTTTGAAAGGTGAAAAATCAAACAACTTCAAATACCTTCGATGAGAACTTTTCTTCTTCTTGTGTTTTTTATGCAGTTTGTGCCGGTCCGTGCGACTTCCGCTCCGACTCCGGGAACGTTGTCGCGATCTCTTGCCGCTCAAGTCTGCGCTCTTTAGCCGATCCATCAAGGAATTCCCGCATGTCTTCGTACCTTGCGAGGATCTATCTTTGTTTTCGTCGGCAAGAAGCGGCGACGGTACGGAGGTCACCTCATCCGAGTCATCTTTTCGAGAGTTTTGATTCACCGTGATAGTGGTAGAACCAGTCTTGGATGTCGGTGCCTGGATATGACTAAGAAAGATGGCCGCTTTCTTTTTCCTCTCCAGTTGCAACTGTCGTTCTTTGGATAGTAGCTTATCTCGCGCAGCCGCCATCAACTTGTCCTTGAGTCTGTCTTCCTGCGCCTGTTTGTGCCTGATCTCCTTCTGACAATCCTCGAGAATATCGTCGGTCAGATCCACCAATTCTTTGTCGTCGCTCTTCGATCTTTTGTCCGATTTCGGTGGATCCTTGTCTTCGATCGCGGGAATCGAAGCATTCACGTCGGCGATGCTACTCTGAGGTGAACTGGGTTTAGAATTCGCGTCCTTCTTGTCGTCGTCCATCTCTTCGTCACTCTCCTCCAACGGTAACGCGTTTCTCTTCTCGATCACCGTACTCTCTCCGTCTTTTGGCTTCTTGATAGAAAACGATACGGTGGTGATCTGTTTTGTGGATCCCGTGTTCTGCTTCGTCTTTGTGTCGCCACCATTCTTTTTCTTCGCCTGTATCATCTTCACCCGCTTCTGCACCTCCTCCATTCGCTGCTGCTTCTTCTGCAGTTCCTCTAGCTTTTTTTGTTTTTCCTCCTGCGGTTCTTGCTTCTGCAGCAGTTCCTCTTCCGTCAACACCTTCGGATTTATCGCACCCTCATACATTGTGAGCTTGTGCGCGTAGTAACCGTGATACTGATGTGACAGTTCTAAGAAGTTGAATCTAGAATCTCCTTTGTTTTTAACGATTGTCTCAAAATCACGACCGTTTTTCGCCACGTAACTCGCCATCTTGTCGATGATTATTTGCACGTCCGCCGGTGGTACAATAAAGGAGGGTCTACTGAGTGGCTTTTGCGTAGGTATCCCGTACGGTACCAAGGGCGATGGTGTTTCTTTAGCTGGTGTGATTTGTGTCGTAGCCGCGTCGTTTGACATGGTTGGCATGTTGACGAGTTGCGAAGACGATTGCACCTGTCCGTTTGGTCCATATATAACTGGACCATGCGAATACTGCATAGGCGTAGGATAAGGAGGATATCTCTGGAAACAAAATTATATGATGAAAAAATAACTGAATATTCCGCTAAAGTTTATCAATCATATTTTATATTATTAAGATAATCCAAAAAAAGCCAAAATTATATGTACCTGCAGTGGCATTGGATGATAGTATCCAGCAGACGGCGGCATTGGCTGCATCGTTGGGTCTAATATCTGTGGTACCTTGGATGGCGGTGGTTTTCCCGTAATCTTATTCACGAGCATGGAATACGCGCAATCCGCTGATGGTTTGTATTGTATGCTCGGTATGCTAGGCGCCTATAAAAATGAAAAGTTTGTGTTTTTATAATAATTCTGCATTTAATTCATCCTAGATCTATTTTCGTACAATACCTATCAAAATAAAAACCGATACATAATTCATTTTTGATATCTATAAGTTATATATATATATATATATATATATAAATATATTTTTATAAATAATTTTTTTAAATAATTTATATATAGACAGTAAAAGATAGTGAAACCTATTTAATTAAAAAACACCTATTTTTCTAAATTACAAACGGCAATTACAACAGCCATTAATGAATATTTTTAGCTATATATATAATAATCATAATTATATTAATATTATATACTGTGTTATATAATGCATAAAGAAATTTGATTTGATTAAATTCTATTCACTCCATTATTTCTCTGTTAAAACAACACATTTACAAAATACTAATTACATATGTATTTACTGTATTTTTGATATGTCGTCAATGACAAGTTATACGCGCGCGGAATTAAACGTTTTAAGAAATGGTGTAGTAAATGAGTAAATAAAAATGTATGAGAATACATATGTCCAATGCATACCAGAATCAGCCCTGGAAGCAGAAATATTTGACACATAAATTAGTGTTGCAGAGTACTATTAACATTTCATCCTATTCTGATCCGTGAATTTCGAGAGCATCATTCTAAAAGTAATTCAGTGTGGTCCAGCAAAGATCTTCCACATTTCGAACTACTCCAAACGCAAAATTCTTCCGCAGGAATCGCTTATGCATTTTTAAGAACAGATTAATGTACAGCGTGCAAATAATTTGCGCACATGTATGCAAACTTACCGCTTCAATCTTGGTAAATGACGACGCAAGACTTGGATGCAGGTACGATTCGTCATCTTGGTCTGATTCTTCCTCAGGTTCTATCAGTGAAAAAGAAAGATAACAATAAGAATCGCATACATCTTAGAATCATTAAAATAGATTTATACATACATACTGATTACCAATTAAAGTATTAACAAAAATTTATGACAATACTTACGGCAAGAAAAACTAAGTAGAATCAAAGTAGGTGTGGGTAATCAAATCCTGCTTTATGTCGCTTCAATTACTTCAACTCAATAACGTCAACTTCAATGTAATTACTATACGACACATCTTTTATAGAAAATAAAATGCGTACCGGTTTCTTCTTTCTCAGGTTGCTTTTCCGGATTATATTTTCCATTCTTGATAGCATCGAGGACAAACTTGTAATATTGATGGAGCGGCTCGTCTATCGATAGGAACGCAAACTGCGGATTATTTGCCTGTTTCGTCTTTATCAAGATTTCCAATTGGCTTCCGTGTTGACTTATAAACAGCGCCGTTTTTGTTATAATGGCACTCAATTTCTGTGTTTCCGGCTAAACACATAAAATTAACATATGTTTATTTAAACATATCATGTTGATATAAAAACGTAATCGATAAGTAAAATAGAATCTTACCACAGTCATTCCTTCGGGAATTTCCAGCTCGGGAGGCGGCACAAACGCCTGATCTTCCTCTTGCGAGTCCTCCGATTGTTTTGGACTTTGAGAGTCCTCGCCAGAAGCCTTCTGATTGTTCTCGTCTTCATTATAATTAAATCCTACTTGATTGTACGAAGATTCAGAATCCAATGCTTGATGTAATCTTTTTATTTCCTCTTCTGCAATATATAGATACGTTTTTTTTATTATATACATATATTAAACTATCATAACAATTAAAATGTAATCAAAACGATTTAAAAAAAAAGATACGTTACCATGATACATGGATTCTTCCGCATCATTGTTGTAGAGAGATTGATAGCGTTCCTCGTCACAGAGTTGCTCTACTTTCAATTCTTCCTCGGTAAGTATCGTTCGTTGATCGAAACCACCTGGTGGTGGTTCATGAATCCGTAAGTCAGCCAGTGCCCCTCGTCCATCGTATCTATACACATACAATACAATCATTAGAGAAGGAAGATGATAGTGTTTTAGATTGATGTAGACAGTTGGCCACAGCATCTGTAAATTTAAATCAAGGAGTAAACTCCACCAAAGTAATTTCTCTGAAATAAAATAGAGTTGTAGAGGACACCTTGCGCAATGTTTTTTTCCGTCGCTGTCTTTTAAAATAAATAACAATATATATTTGATATATAAAAATTATATTGCGATATTAAAAATATCTTGTATATCGTTTCTAATATATGATTATTTATATTAATCTTTAAATTTGACATCTTTAAACGTATGCAGATTTTTTTTACATTTACATATATATATATATATAGTATGATAAAAATCAATAATACAATAAAACATGAATATTGTTCAATATTACTCCAGTTTTTTTTATCGATACAAATAAACTTGCGTATACATATGTGTATAGATAGCATCGACAAATTTATACCGCATACTTGTGAGTACGTAAGAGTGACCTATGCGCTTCCTGAGACAAAGCCGAGTCTAATGTTCTAATACATACCATGCTGAGCGGTCGTATAATACCTACAACCGTCAGCTGCCATTTGTCTCTCTACACCGTGTCTCACCTTGCTGTTGCATAGACGGCCAGCCATAAGCGCCGCGTCACGAGAGCACCTGATTCTGCGCCCGTGCAGAGCGCATAAATCGCGCTGCCACACTGCGCGTTTTTTCACAGCCGAGACAACACCTGCGGAAGCCTTAAACAGTCTCCAGTTTGCTTATCCAGAGATTAATGATGAAAGAGAGAGAGAAAGAGGGACTTTTTTTTTCGCTTTTAAATGTAGCACTTGGCGCTTAGTTGACTTTTGGTTCAAATTGATTTTTTTTTTTTTGTTTTGTCTAGGTCAATCATTTTCATCGGAGAAACGTATGCATGAGAACAAATATCCTAGATGAGAAATTTGTCTAGGTTAGAGAAACGGACCTGTCTATCTTCAATGCGCTATCGCCCATCCATGGTATCAAATGTTTTCCCTGATCAATCATTTTCGCCTTGTCATCATCGCGAAATAATTTGCAGCTATATCCAAACACCAACAGCTCCTGCGGTTCCTCGTCGGTATTCTTTTTACGCAGAATGCCCGAGTCTACCATCCACCGTTGGTTTTTCGACGACGCCATTTTCCGACTGCGAGATGAGATCACATACCACATACATCACTTCCCTCCGATAAACGCGAAGCCGCGCGTTGCCCGATGACGTCACAGCGCCAGCGTCGCTTCTATCCGGATGCACTGCAGATTTTCCTTAAATAAAGAAACCAGAGCTAATAATAACTCGCGTATTCGTATTTTTATCAATTATTCGCTATTTATGCTATCCACAAAAAATCTAATAATAATAAGAGATAATATAAAAAATAATAATAAAAATAATATAATAATATAATTATTATATTATATTATTATATTGTTATTGTACAATTTTTTATATAATATAAAAAACTATAATAAGAAGAAAAATGAATAATCAATAAAATATTGCAAGGGAGGATTCGAATTAGCCGCCTCGAGGTTTCCGGGCCGGCCGCGGGGGGTCGCGACCGGTCGATGCTGAGTTGCCGATGATCGCGCGCTTATATTTATCGCACGACATTTCAATCCGGGCGACTGAAATCCGGGCGAGAAGGGCGTTATTACAGGCGCCGAACGGATATTATTTCTCGCTGGTCGCGCGCGTCCGCGCGCAGCTCGCTCGCGCGGAGAGAAGCGCGTACCGCCCCCCCTCAGTACGTAATGGAATGCGCGACGGGTAGCTACCGAGTTACGCGGCTCTGCACGATGCCCGGCCGAGAATGCCCGTTAACAGACCGGAATCCCGTGCGACGCGGCCGTGGACTTGACGTCTCGCCGCCCGACATCGGCCACGGTGCCCAAGTCGACCCCTGGTCGCCCACGCCGTTCGCCACCGAAAGCACCAGCTCCCGTATCCTACGTCGTCGTCGGTAGCACGTCGTATACGTGGCAACAGAGCGTGTGTGGTGGCTGCTCCACTCGACTCGGGCTGCTGTGCCGTGTGTGCTGCCCTGCCGTGCGAAAGCAGTGCGCGACCCATCCTGGGGCCTCCGTCACTTCTCCTAGTCAAGAGGAAGAATTTCGTCGGCGGCGGCTGGCTGGCTGGTCGACCGAGTGACGTCGTTCGCCCCGGAAGAGTCCTCGCCGAACGAGGGACGCCGCGACGAGGGCTCCCGTCCAGGGTTCCGAGCCACCTCGGAGCACGTATCTCTCGGCCGACGCGGAGCTCTCCCTCGGTCAGCGACGCTGATTTCCTTATCGTCCCGCGAGTTTCGTTCGACGCCGACCTGCGAATCGATTTCGTCGATTCCGCGGGACCCGACTCGGCGGGAGCGTGGTTTCGTAGCCTTCGCCGAGGAATGCATGCGTAACGCGCGAATGCGGATGTTATTTACTCGCACGTCGTTTTGGAAACTGGGAAACACTCTCGTTCGTCCCCCCTCGGTGGGAATTTAATGCTGTAAGTTTCTCTGTTGGCTTTATCTCTCGACAGCTTCTGGTATTACACACAGAGTCGTCGTCTACTATATCCTGCCGTGTTAGCGGTATTAAATTAGTTAATACTTGTACAAGAACATTTGTACAATTGTTTAAGTTCGTGTTGTAGTACGTAATAAAAGAATTGTATGAAGAAATACAGAGAAAAATTTATTTGAAGAAATTAAAATCATAGTACTGCTTATATAATGATACTATTGTTGCAAATCATGAATAAATTCTAATTTTATTGTTTAACAACACAATCTTATACAAAATCGTTTACATTTTATTACATACAATATATTTCTTTGCAACAGGTGTTTCCGATGGCCTTACGTACCTGGTAACTGCAATGGGCTGACTACGACTCGCTTAGTATTCCTCAGATGCTCTTCTCTCTACGGCGTCATCCACATGAGAGAGTTAACTTGATAAAAGTTGATGGTGCTTCCGCACGTTGTCATCTTTATCTTTCTGTTGATACAATGGAGGAACCGGTTAAGAAGAAACAACGCATTGAAAATTGCGAGGACGCCAAGAACAGGCTTATTGAAATCGAGCAACTGCAAAGTAGCCTGCTTACGCGATGTTTGTGCCACATCCCAGAGAGCAGTCTGCGCAAACCATTTATTAATACTACAGTGGAAGAAGCTGATGGTAGCATCCGTGCTGCCGTTCTGTCAGAATGGCATATGGATCAGACCCTGGAGTTTCTGAGCGCTCTACAGTTGCTGTTCGACTTGGCGATCAAGCAGAATGTCCGAGGTGTCATGTGCCAGAGAGTGGTGGACGTTTGCGATGCTCTGGCGCGAAACGAGCACGGCATTATCGATCAGATCATCGATCTGTCCTATACGTCCAACAAATTCGTATCGTATGCCGGGAGTCGCGTGCTCGCGTCGTTCTTCATCCTCACGAGGGATAACGTGGAGATTGCCTGGCTGGAGAGGCTCATGATATCTCTGGTGGACATGCACTCGACGACTAGCCAGATGCTGTTCACCCTGGACGTGGTCAAGAGGGTAGTCGAGCACAAGGACTGCAGTATACACCCGCTGGAGGAAGCAGACGCGTCCGTGTTGCCTTCTGGCTGCAACGCGCACGTCATTTCCGATCCAGAGAGCTTCGATAGCACGGAAATCAAGGCAATGTGTGTGAAGGCCCTCGAGTCCAAGTGGACCATCCTCGTGTCCAAGTTCAAAACCATTCTCAGGACTTATACGCCGCAACACGCGTCCGTCGTCATCACCTTCCTGCATCTGTGGGAAACCATCATCTCGGTCAAAGCTAATCTATCCGTTATCGACACCAAGCCCTTCTACTCGAAGCTGAACGATCTCGTGTGGTTGCTCAACAGCAATCTGCCGGGTGTGATCTGGCGACATCTGCTCGGTTTGTTCAACGAGGTGCTGTGCTACGGCAGCACGCTAGCGCTCCAAGACGTGTTGCCGGACGAACCATGTTCCTTGGCGACCCTGATCGTGCGCGTCGTCAAGGATCATCGACTGCTCGATTCATTACCTTATCGTCACGGTTCAGGCAGCTTCGGTGGCGGCACTGGTGACGGTGATCGTCCTCTGTTGCAGAAGATGGTTCTGCTGGTGCTGAAGAGCGCCGCCGTAACGGTGCGGGAGACGCGCAGCGATTCCAGCGACTCGTCCCTGGGCTCCGAGGCCGAAGATCTTGACGAGGATATGGCGGTGATCGACAGGAGTATCCGGGAAGTGCTGCGTCAGCTGGATCAATGCGTGAAGGCGCTGATGCCCTTCCATCCGGAGATGCCGCTGTCTCAGTGGGTTGTGCAGATGTTACACGACCAGGACGACTTTCTGATCGAGGGTATGGTCTGCTGCCTGGACGTCGCCGTGGGTCTCTTCTACCGTGGATCGCCGCAGAACGGTCCAGTCTCCAGGTCGATGCTCAGCCCCCTCAGACCCACGTTGACTTTTGTGCAATTTATCCACGTCGTGTCGCACGATCCGGATGTGTTGCTGGATCTGCTGGTCAGCAACGAGACCTGCTTTCTGTTGTATCTGTTGCGATTCCTCAAGTACATTAGGCGCAATTGGGGCGAGTTCGTCGAGTGTTGCGGTCGCGAGCTAGACGACACTATGACGGTACTGACAAGACTACGGTTTACGCTTAATCGATTAGTGATCAAGGAGCTATTCCCGTACAACATTAATCCGGTTCTCCGTTTGCTGGAGAAATGCGAATCGTTTTACGAGGGTAACGTGGAAAACGGTAACGCGTCTGTTATGTAAGATAACGAGAGATTCGATTAGCCGCCAGAGGTCAATCAAACATGTACAAATTGTACGAATCTCTTTCCGAATGTTAGCTAGATTTTGTCATCTGTAAAATATTCGCGTGTAGCTCTACAGATCGCCGCATTTCGTCCCATAACAAAAGAAAAAAAAGTGACTGAATCGACTTGCCGTCAACCGTCTTTGAAGCCCTAAAGGAGATCAGAGAGACGAGCGCGTTTTTTATTTATTAATCCTTAGCAAAATTTTCGAATGTAATTGAAATTGCGAGACGGAGGTGATGCTTTCGTTTGTTTACGAATCAGTGAAGTTTTGAGAGAAATTATTACGTCATCATGGACTAGTACGCAAAAAAAAGAGAATTATTAATAGCGAAATTCGTATCGATCATCTCAAAACGAAACTGCATTTGTGTGGTGCTAATGAAGTATACCTCTGCCAAAGCACCATCGCGAAGACACATGTTGATGTATACCACTAGGATAATATTTATATGTACACTTCGAACTATTTGTACAGTTTGCTGCCAGTCACATCTGTAAATGTAATTTTTATTTTTCGTATTTCGGTAATAATTCTTGAGAAATATGTACATATCTCGTAATCACATCTTTGCCAATTTTGTAATACAATCTTTCTGAATGAAACTTTATTTTATTTTTTTTTTTTCGTCAAATTTCGAAGAAATTAAAAAAAAGAGAAATCTTTTCTTATAATTAATATTACATAAAAAAGTATAACGCAATAAATAGAATAAATATAATACACAGAATATGTTACATTGTTATCAAATCACGTTTATCAGATCACATCAAAGAATCACGAGAACATGATAAAATTAGTAAAATTTAATTGGCAAACATTTGATATTACGAATATTCTTCGTTAAGAATTATTCAATTGCAGACGAGAAACTAATTTTTCTTTTCCAGCCTCTTCTAAATGGAAGAGAAGAACCGAACAATTATCAGAAATTATTTCGAGATTTTCTGATAAACCAATACTTGTATGTAAATAGTAAATATATTAACAATTAACGATTAACGCGCGCGACGTACTCAGATAACAGATTTCCTTCTGTAAGTGTTACAGAAGTATGTATAATAGACAAAATCTCATATTTGTACTTTTATAATGTGGTGTCGTTTAATTCAATCTCGTGATTAAGTGCGACCTATTTTCGGGACATCGTGCGGGATCGTTTTCGATATAGCAGCGGCTTAAAAATTCCACTTTACTTTTGCGGAAAGATCAATCGACTGTAAGAGATTTCAAAGATATTTTTTTCGAACCAAAAATTTATTGTTATCTTTCTCAACGCAAGTTAAATACAATTGTCATTATCGAGAGTTACTATTATAATGTATAGCCCGGCAGATTGTGTCACTGATGCCCCGCGATTAATCATGCAAATATTTGATACATTGATTAGAGCGATGTAACGCGCTTGTCTTATCGGGACAAAGTGTCCGGATTCTTTTATTTTAAAAAGATCAGATATAATAGAATTAAGTTTGTAACGTTAGCGGTTTTTCGGCGTATTTTCTTTATAAAATTACGCTACTCTCTAATTAGAATTTGCAAATATAGCTCTAATTATTTAAATAAACGCGTTCGATAGGAGTACGATCGAAAAACTTTTTGTCGAGATGGATAATTTTTAAAAACACAAAATTTTTTTACTAAATATTTATATTTGCATATTAAATCATTATTTATATATTTCTGTACTTCGTCAATAAATCACTATTTCACAGCATTTTATTTTGTCACATTTAAAACAAAAAAAACTTAGCGGTACCATACTCTTCCTTTCCTTTTATATAAATTAAACGTTTATTTGCGTTCTCCCTTCATTCGCAAAATGTTGCCTTGCTCCAAATCGATTAAAACTATCGCATTTTTTTATACACTGACTGATGTACTATATGCAAGACTGTACATATCTGTAAACAGTTTTATTCAGCGAAACAGGAAATGTCCAACTGCTTTATTATAACTGCAGCAAAAGTTAGTTTAACAAGCTCTACTAAATCAACAACAGAATCTGAGTTACGTAGCCCATTGTTAACGGCGAGTTCAAAAGTATATGTGTGTGTGTGTGACTTCTTTCTCTTCTTCCTTCCGCTTCTTCCTTTCGCCGATTTATTCGTTGCTACACATATTACCAGATTATTAATTATAATAAACCGCTAATTGTCCATAGCATACAATGAAGCATTTTTTCTCTGTACATGTTATCTGAATAAAAAAATGTTCAATGTCGATCGCGCAACAGCGGCAGAGAAGCGATTTTAATTACGACATATAGGCGAGGCATAAAAGAAATCAAAATATCGCGAATATTATTAGAAAGATCCTTTTTTTGTCACAAAAATATATCAGATTGTCGTTCGTTCGACAATTTTCGCAGTTTGTTAAATAAGAAGTTCATTTGTAGTGTCTGCAGACACACGTAGTATGCAGGCATCCAAAGTTTTACATCAATAGTTTAAAATTATTACGACTAATTTTATTTTACCTGACAGATTCAACGATGCGATCAAAAGAATACAATATACAAAAGAAGAGAATTTACATAAGTTTGTCAAATATTTGCACCAAAATATACATGAAGATGTAGCATCGCACATACAAAGGATACTATGTAATTTTTGCATATCTTGTCGTACTTCTTATCTTGTTACTATGCATATACATACATACACATTTATATATATTTATATATTTATATACACATACAAGATGTTTTATTTTATTTTTGACAGTCAAATATCTGAAAACATATATTTTTTTCTAAAACCCCTCGTAATTTCCAGATATTTGACTGTCAAAAATAAAATAAGATATTCTGTATATATATTTTATATATATGTATATGTGTATATGCGCACACACACTGAACTCCTTTATTGCACTCTTATATCAATTTGCTTTCTTTAATCCTCTCTCTTTCTCTCTCTGCTTCGTCTAATATAAGAAATTAATGTACAAGCGATTAATTCACTACGAGGAAAAGTATTTTGGGATGTGATGTGTTTCCATAGAATTTATATATATATATGTATATATATAATTGAAATAAAACTTTTTCACTTTCCTTTATATCGTAGGAAACGATCTAAAAAAAATCCGCTTTTGCAGATGTAATAGGTGTGTATTGAGATAAAGAGATTATTATTAAACAGCACGCATGTATAAATCGAGTGTAACGGCGAAATATAGTCAGGCCATTAACACACGATCTCTCTACTAACCTTGAAGCCTTTAATATGCTCTAGTAAAAGTAGCGAGTTTTTTTTTCCCTTCTTTCTCTTTCTCTCGCTTTCTCTTTCTCGCTTGCTTCACGTTTAGCCTGATAATTTAATTCCGATTCGCCGATCGACCGAACCAAATAAAATTTCAGTCACTCTGGTATTAAGTAGTCGGATGATATGAGCTAATTAGCGCCGCATCCACCGGCTCCATGCATGATGGACAAGTCAACGAGCGTAATAACCAATCGTCGATGCAGATCGCGTGGTAGGTGTGCATACAGGGTAGATAGCGAACCTCTTCGCCTACCAGCAGCTCCATCATGCATATCACGCACTCGCCCTTCTTCACACCATCGTATTCTCGCATCGGCAGGTGCTGTATCAGTCCAATACGCTTGGCGATCCTCATCTGTTGTTCCTCTTCGCTCAAACCACCCGAGCCACTACTCTGCACTAAATTGACTCCGATTCCACGACCAATGTTTAAGTTGGTGGACTGCAAGTGACGTTCCCTTGTAGCAATTGAGGGATAATAAGTTGCTTGCTGTAAAACATCAGAAAATCAATTAATCTAACAATTTCATCTCCAATATTATTTATGTAGATCTTTAAAACTTGAAGAGAAATATATGTTTGCTCCAAGACCTTGTTATTTTATTCCATATCAATAAGAATTAACATGTTAATCTTTAACTATGTCTATTCGTTAACTCTATTTCAGTTAAAATCAAAATCATTAGTAAAATACAGCAATAAAATGAAGAAAATATAGAGACTGAATTATATTAACGTAATTAATTCAACAAATGTCAAAATATGAGCCTTAATTCTTCCAGTTGTATTACGTTTTATTAGAATCTGTGTTTAAAATCAGGTAAACGCATATTTTCAGATTAGAAAGAGAATCAAGAAACGAACAAGGACAAAGCAAAAAAAAACAAAACGCTAACGACAGAACAAAGCTGAAGAAAACGCTCGCCCGAAAAAGAAACAACGCGTTTTCCCAGCTGATAAGAATGACTATACACGAATGACGACGCTTATTATTACGTTGTAGGGAATCGGTGGTCCAAGGCCCTCCTGCGAAGATCCACTGGTGGATACGTTGGGCTCGGGATTGTTACTCAGCAAAGTCGTATTGTCCTGTTGATTGCCGCCTGCGCGCTTCAAGCAATTGCCCATGTTTGCTATCAGCTTTGTTCGTCGCCTTCGTGTCGCATTCGTGCAAGATCTTTCGATCTCGATCTCCCCACCGCGCAGAATTACAGGAGCCTGTGCAGCGTAACGACGTTTGACGCCCGTTCACTCGTTGCCATTTTAATGGCTAGATCGCCGCTCTTTGTAGCCCATTGTCCACTGTCATGCGATGACATTCGTCACAAAATCCGACACAGATATCAAGCTCGGCTAACACGATCGAGATATCGGCCGTGATGCACTAGACGCGGCCATCCGTCACATATCTTTCGCACTGGAAATCGTCAGACAAGTTACTAGTCACTACCAGCTGAGCGTCGCCATGATGCGCAAACAAGAAAGCGAAGCGTCCGCGCATAATAGCAAAAAATGGTCGATTTATATATATATATATACTAGAAATTATTGTCGCTAATTTAAATTCATTAAAAAATGAAAAGACGTTTTTAAAAATATAAGAACGTGTTAATAAAATTTTCAACTACTCAGACATTTCATGACTTTCTTTATACAGGATTGCAATTAAAAAATCCCAAACTTATTATATAGAAAAAAGAAATGTTTTTGTCGATGTATAAAATTATAATTATATAATAATTATATAATTATAACTTCACAAAATATAATTGAATTTATTGTTAGATGAATCGAGGATATTTTATATATGTCATGAAACAAACAGACCTTTAGGTTAGATTAAAGCACGAATTTTTTTAGGAAGCGCCGATGCCATCGAGAAAAAGATGACGCGATTTTAAAAATTCCCTAGAGAGTCTTCGTTTAGCTTCGAGTTGCGCTACTATAGTATAACTGTATATACTGTGCCATAGGGCTACTGCACACAGGACGCGTTGACGCGTTGACGCCATTATGGCTTCTGCAGCCAGCGCGATTTCGCGACACGCGACGCGCGATATCCAATGAGCGTACAGCTTTTTCGAGAAAGCTGTACGCTCATTGGATATCGCGCGTCGCGTGTCGCGAAATCGCGCTGGCTGCAGAAGTCATTAGGGTGCATTTATTAATTTTGTCCGCATAGAACGTGCTTTTTCGAGAAGCTGCTGCATGTAATTAATATTATATATTAACAATTTTCGCTTTTCTTTTCACTGGATTTAGACACAATTGTTTTCATCAAACACTTGATCAAGGATTCGTCAAACACTCAACTACTGTTTGATAACAAGACCGAATAATTTGATGACTCTCTCTCTCTATTTTTTTATTTTGAAAATTTATTATTTTCTCTTTCGCAGACTGAAGAAGAAGGCACTGAGGAAGAGTTTGCGAATCTTACCGAAGATGAGAGAGTTTTAAAGCTGTCATAATTTGTCGAGAACATTATTATTCATCATAGAATTGTAGAACAATACATCTATTGGCATGTGGCATCAGCGTTCTGGGAAAAGTTCGAGAATACAGAGTACAGCCAACAGGGAATTGTTCAAGCATGCTGTGGATGATCTGTACATTATGTTTACGGAGTTTCTACCTGTTCTAAAAATGTTGGAATATATAAGAAGGACAAGTATGCGGCTACGGATCCATAAAGCACCAAAAATGATATGGAGGCACAATTCAAGCTCATTGTCAGAGCTACATTGTTGAAACAATTATTACTATTGTGTCACGAATTACTATAGACCAGATCTATAAAATTGCCTTTAATGTATTCTGTAATTCAGACAACTCTTCTCAAGGTAAATATTTATCTTAATATAATCACTTTGTGATTTATCTAATGCTTATGAGATATATACAGAAATATATGTCTTAAATCAGATATATCAATTAATAGAAAACTAGTTGATCTGAAATTATTGGAGAGACTCGTAGGAAATTGCACTCACATATCATTAATTTATATTTGTATCAAGAATCATCTGATTCAAAAAACATGCGACAACATTTGACAAGTCATAATAGATTTCATTAGTAAACGTATGTGAACGTTTTTATCTCTCTTTTTATTAATCTCATATAATTTATAATAATAATTATAATAATGATAGTAATATCTATGATGTAATGTTTTATTTTTTACAGTGGCTCGAAACTGTTGTCATAATTTAGCGGGTAAGAATCTGTTTTGGTGGTTTTTCGAAAACGGTTGCACTAACTGATGAAATCCATAGTGCCATAAATAAATTTAAACAGAAATTATTTCTATTTCCTGTATGAAACATACACCAAGATATGGATCGATCATCTATTCAACATAATAATAGGTACAAATGTCGAATATATATATATATTTATAAATTTTATTCATAAAAACATGTATTTGCATGCTATACTTTTTTCCAGAATATCTCGAGTCACAACCTGCGGTGAATGATCTGAATTTGCCTGGGAGAAACGGCTCAATGGAAGGATCTTAGAAATTTTCAGAAAGCAATTAAAACGAGACTCTTACATACCGGGGTGAACACCCCGAATATAGATCGCCGCTATAAAAAGATAAAATAAAAATTGTCAAGTATCTCGATCTAACGGGAGTTCTTCTGGAAGCTGTCAAGCTGTCAATGGAACCTATCAAGTGAGATCTCTACAGCTTATCGCATATAGATTATTATGTGTCCGTTTGTTATCTATATTGATTTGTCGAATACGTTTATTTCTTCAGGAGTTATTTGGAAAGCAGAGAGGACATCGTACGTTCTGTCGTTAACTGTCTGCTCGAAGATTCGCCGAGCAAATTGGCCGACGAATTGGTAAAGGACGTGCAATTAAACAACAGTTGGACGATCAGCGAGACTGAGGATTGGAAAAGGTGAATGCCGGATCCTGTCAACGTTAATCCCAGTAAACCGCGAAATTAGTCGTGTTATAAAAGCAGCTGTGTGTTGTACTGGCTGGCCTCAGTATTGTATAGCGTCAGTATTAAACATAGAATTTGTATTTTCAGCTAAAACAACGCAGCAAAGTGTCTGACATAATATCTACCCTGGTGAAGGTGTACAGCAGTCAGGATTTATTTGTCAATGAGTATCGCACAATTTAGTGAAGGAGTATCAAGCTGCAACTCAACTCGATTATCTTAGTTGGAATCCAAGCAAAACAGATACATAAAATATCTAAGAAATACAAAATATAAGTGTGATCATATAAATATAAAATTATATTATATTATATATAATATTATATAAATATATTATATAAAATATTATATTATTAAATTATATTATTAAATATAAAGTATTATATTGGAAGAAAAATATTTCTATTGCTTGTTTTCAAAATTAAATATCTTTTTCTAAGATTATTATTCTAGAATTTTAGAAAATATAACGCGAGTGACTAATTTTTTATAATTCCATTGTTCTGATATTTCTGATTATCTTATATTAGAAAATATATTGTTACCTGAAATAAATATTTTATTTATTAAATATTACTCGAAATAAATATTTTATATTTAATAAATATATTTTCTAAAATTCAATATATATATGAATATGTAATATAAATTCCACGCGCATGCGCGAGAAAGCCAATACACGATTTATTAAAATTATTATTGATTAATAATACGTAAAAAATAATATAATGTATTTTATATTTTATTTATAATATAAATATATATTATTTATTTTTATTATTTATATTTTTTTAGTATATTTTTGTAATATATAATTTAATTTATTTTTATTTATGCAAGACCGTGATTACAATAAATTGTACAGAAAACAGAAAAATATACATTTAATAATAATAAAACATCATTAATTCTATTAATTTCTTACTAATTCTATTTTTCATTTAACGGCTTGTCGATTAGCGATTTTTATTTATTTATTTGATTTATAATCTCAGGACTCTTGCGCTTATTCAGTGGCAGAATCTGCGAGAAAAATCAGTTTTCATATATTTTTGTTATTAATTTACAGATAATTATTAATGCAATTAACGTGCAATAATACGAGTCTTAATATCTTCGATAATTCATCTAAATTAATAGATTATATTTTGCGAAGAGATAAATAGTTAACGAGCAATAATATAATTGCGCTCGAAAAATCGTCTGAGTTAATAGGGGAACATATTTTGCGAAGAGGTATAGTGTAGCAATATGTGTCTTTTCAGGTCCGAAAAATCGTCTGAGCTAATAGGAATACATATTATGCAAAGAGGTAGATCGAAGTAACGTCGGTAATAAAGGTTGCTAATTTATCGAAAATAACGTCGGTAATAAAGGTTGCTAATTTATCGAAAATAACGTCGATAATTTACCAACCTTTATTACCGACGTTACTTCGATCTACCTCTTTGCATAATATGTATTCCTATTAGCTCAGACGATTTTTCGGACCTGAAAAGACACATATTGCTACACTATACCTCTTCGCAAAATATGTTCCCCTATTAACTCAGACGATTTTTCGAGCGCAATTATATTATTGCTCGTTAACTATTTATCTCTTCGCAAAATATAATCTATTAATTTAGATGAATTATCGAAGATATTAAAAGATTCGTATTATTGCACGTTAATTGCATTAATAATTATCTGTAAATTAATAACAAAAATATATGAAAACTGATTTTTCTCGCAGATTCTGCCACTGAATAAGCGCAAGAGTCCTGAGATTATAAATCAAATAAATAAAAATTGCTAATCGACAAGCCGTTAAATGAAAAATAGAATTAGTAAGAAATTAATAGAATTAATGATGTTTTATTATTATTAAATGTATATTTTTCTGTTATCTGTACAATTTATTGTAATCACGGTCTTGCATAAATAAAAATAAATTAAATTATATATTACAATAAAAAAATATAAATAATAAAAATAAATAATAGATATATATTTATATTATAAATAAAATATAAAATTCATTATTATATTATTTTTTACGTAATTATTATTAATCAATAATAATTTTAATAAATCGTGTATTGGCTTTCTCGCGCATGCGCGTGGAATTTATATTACATATTCATATATATATTGAATTTTAGAAAATATATTTATTAAATATAAAATATTTATTTCGAGTAATATTTAATAAATAAAATATTTATTTCAGGTAACAATATATTTTCTAATATAAGATAATCAGAAATATCAGAACAATGGAATTATAAAAAATTAATCACTCGCGTTATATTTTCAAAAATTCTAGAATTAACCAGCCGTACTGTGTGCGGTAGCCCATAAGATCGAGAAAAAGATGACAACATTAAATCGCGATTTTTAAAATTCCCTAGATAGGTGTATGTCTATAAATCCCTGTCTGGGATTACTGTGTTTAGACAGTTGACAATACTTAATTCTGTTATCTCACGGACAATCAAAGGAATGAACGTGCGGGGTGTCGTGTCACGTTTCGTACTCGAACCTCAAAAGAAGGGTTCCGCTTCTGTGACTCCTCTTGAGTGAGCGACGTTACTTAGAGAAAGAGACTTCTTCTCGCGGGTTAGAGGATGAATAATCATCATCAGGCATTGCGTAAACTAATGCTCGCGATGTCGGCGAGCCTCCTCCTTCTCCTGGCCACTCTGGGCCACGTAGCCGGCTCAGGGGTGTTTCAGATTCGCGGTATCCCGGTGGCGAAGAACTCGTTGTATCGACCGGACCGCGACTTCGAGTGTCTGGACGGTAGCCGGCTGATACCCTTCACGTGGGTCAATGACGATTACTGCGACTGCGGGGACAGCAGCGATGAACCTGGGACGGCAGCGTGTGCCAACGGCTCGTTCTACTGCGAGAACGCCGGACACAAGCCGGTCTATATACCGTCATCGTGGGTAAATGACGGCGTATGCGACTGTTGTGACACGAACGACGAATACGCGTCCAAGGCGCGCTGTGTCAACAATTGCAGCGAGTTGGGCCGGGAGGCCCGGTTGGAGCAGCAGAAAGCGGAGCAGTTGGCGCGAGATGGTAACAAGCTGCGCCTGGAATTAGTCACAAGGGGTAAAATGATTAAAACGGAGCAGCAGTCGCGCCTGGCGAAGCTAAGGACGAACTACGCGGAGGCGGAATTAATGAAGAAGGAGAAGGAGATATTGAAGACGCAGGCAGAAGAACGGGAGACTTTGGCATTGGAAAAGTACAAACCTGTTGAACCAGAGCAACAAGAAGTTGCAACAGAGGAGAGGACTGAAGAGGAAGAAGAGGAATTGAATATTTCAGAAGCGGAGGATTATTTTAAGGTACTGGATTCAGATTCAAGTGACACGATAACATTGGCGGAATTGCAAACCAGGGCTACGTTTGATAAAAATAGGGATGGAGTTGTGTCGGAGGAAGAAGCACTATACTTCCTCAATTATAAGAAGGAAGTCAATCTGCAAGAATTTGTGGATACTGCATGGGCAAACATAAAACCTTTCTTAATGTTGGAGCAAGGTAGATAACATTGTGATAACAAGTTTGTTTTTTTCTTAGTCTGTAAACTTTTTTGTTTTGAAATCTTATAAAATTGCAAATATGTTTAAAGCGGCAGATAACATTGAAATTTGTTTCTTTTTTTTTTCTTTTACAGTCTGTAAACTTTGTTTTGAAATCTTATTATATAATTGCAGGCATGTTTAAAACGGCAGATAATAAAAAGGAGACTGATGAGCAACAGCCTTTGGATGATCACGAGAGGGAAGAAGACGAAGAAGAAGAAATCACCGACGAAGAAGAAGGAGCTGCTCCTGAAGAGGAACAGGAGAAGGAACCCCAGGAACCAGAAGTACAATACGACGAAGAAACGCAAGCACTTATTGATGAAGCCAATAGTGCTCGCGAACGTTTTCAGGAAACCGTGAAAGCCGTCAACGAATTGCAGTCAGAGATTGGAGAGCTGGAGGAAAAGCTGGATCGCGATTACGGGCCACAAGAAGAATTCGCGTCGCTCGACGGCGAGTGTTTCGAATACACCGATTTAGAATACATCTACAAGCTGTGTTTATTCGGCAAAACGACGCAGAAGTCCAAATCCGGCGGTAGTGACGTCAATTTGGGTCACTGGTACGACTGGGCGGGACCAGCTGATAACAAGTACACCAAGATGAAGTACGATCGAGGTCTCACTTGCTGGAACGGTCCGGCGCGTTCCACGATTATCACCCTGACGTGCGGGATAGAGAATAAGCTCATCTCGGTGGCGGAACCGAGTCGTTGCGAATACGCGATGGAATTCTCCACGCCGACACTCTGTAATCCTAGTTCGGTGGACGCCGCGGACAAGCACGACGAACTGTAAAGTTATTACTCCGTTTAGTATAAAAAAAATTAAAGCGCTCGCGCACGTGATCAGTCGCACGTACCATGTGAATTGTCAAGCATTTTAGCTCTTCGTGGATTGCGAGACGTGTTGCAAGGATCGATAAAGCAACGTTGGACAAACCGTTTCGCAAAAATTTCCACAATTGCAATAGTAATATTATATAATAGCACTTACATAATAATTTTAATTTTTCTCTTTATTTTAATAGACATTTTTGAGTCGTCCTTAATTGAGACATACATCACACGGTTTTTTTTCTTTTTTTCTTTTTTTTTCTATAACAACTAGTGATAATTGACGTAAGCATCTAAAGGTGATAAGAAAGTTCGTAAAAATTTTCAGGTGCTATCGCGTATAATATTTTAGTATCAATACTTTGTTTTAACTCAAGAAGATAAAATTGTAATATTAAGGATAAAACATATTGTCAACAGAGTCTGGTCGTGTATTGTGTTGATCAAAAAATTGATCGTTTTTTTCTTATACTTATCGTTTTTTCTCACATATTCTAAATTATAAACGGGTCGAAATTATTAATATATCAGAATAGAAATAAACCCACTGTATATATTTCTTTGGATTATGTGAATTTACATATGCATTAGTCGAAAATGTTAATAAAAAAAAAAAAGGAAAGACGAAAAGAATTTTTTGATGAAATCTGATGCAATACATGACATAAGATGATTTAAAAGACAATGCTTAAATAATTTTTTTGAACGGAAAAAGAAATATATTGTGTGCGTGTGTAATTAGAATGCGTCGGCTGTATATACGAAGTACAACGTTACGATCGCAATCAATTATTCATCCTTGCATCCGGAAAGTCCGTCAACTCAGTATTGAACGATGTTCGTTAATAATAACCGTGCAATGTTAATCTCGTTCCGATAAAGAGATCATTTACTACGCGCAAAGTCATTATATTAAAACTGACTGTTACACATTCCTCTTTTTGTACACGAAGAAGTGATTTCTATGTGATTTAAAAATAAAATCGAGATCAAGGCTAAATGCCAGAATCTCTGAACCTGAAATAAAATGAAACATACTTTATATCATACTTGCATCTCGAGAGAAATGATAATAGGGGATAAAAATTATACACCATTTCTGGGATTCGATTAGTTACATGTGTCCAGCATTTAAGTCGGATATTTTGTAATTTTTTAACAGTGTGCGCTATGCTATGGGGTATACATGTAATAAAGAGAGAAAAAGATTCTGTTGTAACTGTAATTTGTGATGGCAGCTTTATTTACATCAATGAAAAGAGATTTGTTTTTGTGTGAATTTTGTGTATATGCGTATGTGTATCTGCGTGTGGAATTCCTCTTGTTATTCCTTGTATATTATTACATAATATTACAATGAGATTTGATAGTTAAATCCAGTTTTTATCTATTTACTCTAAGAGACAATATCTTTGCATCTCTTTCGGGAAAACTTCCGAAAAAAACGCACATTTATTATCTAAATAACTAAAGGGGAAAAGGAGGATGAGACGATATAACGTTTCTGGGTTCTCTATGTTCGACGATAGTTTAATTCAGTTTCTTCGATTGATTTGGTAAGGCACTTGAAAGGTTACAAAAATCATTTTTCTCTCGTGAAAATTCGGCGGTGATAAGACAATTAGACGCTATTATACAGCGCTTTCTGGGTCATTGAAACGAGAGTTTCGGGGATATAATCATATTTCAACTATCGACAAAATATCGCAATTTCTCTTTTCTTTATACATTATTTCTCTTTTCAACAATTCTCTAGAGGCATTTAATTAAATTGAGACCAACATTCTTAATATCACTTAATGACATTTTATCGACCAAGAGAATTGTAGGCCTATTTTAACGTGATTATACGTTTTAGGCAACCCGTAGGCAATTTGTATAAGAATAATATATACTTTTATATAGAATAAACAGTTTTCGAGCATCGAAAAAATACAATTGCACACACGTAACATTTCTTATATTATACCCCGTGACTCTATTACAATTATCAACATTAATATACAGAGTGCATCATAATTCTTGCTCACGAATAATTATTTCTTAATGAAAAATGAATCGAAAAGTCCCGAAGCATTCTTTTTCTGCGATATTTAACGAAAGAAGAATTATAAAAGAATTATATATATAATTATACAATTCCTCTAATAATTCATCTTAATCGTTAAATATCACAGATAAAGAATGATTTGGAACTTTCCGATTCATTTTGCATTAAGAAATAACGCTTCGAAGAGCGAATTACGATACACTTTGCATACTTTATATATATATAGTATATAGTATGTACATAGATAGTTTTATATATTTTTTCTGCAAGATATAATTAAAATGATAACGCACACATATTTTTTCATATTTACACGATATGAGATAATACACGATATTTATAAATGTGTCACATACTGAGAATCACATAATATATTGCTAAACTGTCGTATTATACAATTATCTGCGAATAAACGCTAAAGCTTTTTTACGAGAATATGCATATGTATATATGTGTGTGGATGTGTGCTGCGCGCGCGTGTGTGTGTGTGCGCGCTCGCGTGCATTCGCGAATACGTTTCTTTGTGATGAGCATTAATGCACGATCAGATATAATCTCAACAAAGTATTATCTTTTAATGATGTAGAAAAATCCGAGCGCGAAAATTGAGAAAATTGCCGCCGGGTTGATATTTTTGTTACCCTCATAAATGCATCGACGACAAAGCAGATCCAGGTATTAGCTACCTGAACTGATACTATTTTGATTTTTGGAGTTACATAGATTCCGCGACGTTATATTACATTTATAATTACACGAATTAATGTACAAAACATGCAAATTATTTAGACATAATTTAAATATCAAGTATTCACATTGATACTTCACAAAATTTATTTAATACTTCAAAAATTTATCTTCTCTAAATCAGTATTTATAGAATATATTTTAATTTACTATTTTTATACATATAATTACGCTCATCATGCGAATCTATTTTTCATTATTTTTTTTTATTTCAATTCTATAACTTTGGATGACCAAACTAAGTTCTCTGCAAAAAATAATTATCTGCAATCGAATTTTTGATTTCCTTTTCTATCTACTTCTTCGTGATCCAAATATAATTCCACTAGATGTACTCTACTACAACAATATGTGTACATTTACCAAGTACTAAACGAGATCGTTTATCTCTTCTCAGGTTTCCCGTATCTTCTTTCTCTGCATTAAGTTTCGACCACCATTAAAGTGGTATTCAAAAAAGAAATTGTGGAAACGATTTTACATCGTTCTATTGTCGCGCGTTTATTTCCCGAGTTTCTCAAACATGATTAGTTTCTCCTTAAAACTTTTAGTGTCGGTTGACACTTCCGATATGTTTCCGTTGAGCATGTTTTGCAGGTCTTCATCGTTTTTGCTGCTCACTAGCAGATTATCGAACAACATTTTCGTGTCCTCTTGTTTGGCTACCGGCGATGTCGGTTGTGATGTACTCATCTGCTGTCTTTTCTTCGGATAAATGACGGAACCGCGTTGATTGTTACCGTTATCGGCCATCCTGGTCATTATTGTAATAGCTAATAACTGCTGAATACCCAAGTTCTCCTTGGATACTGGCTCAGAGGACTGGCGCCAATAATATTTGTTATCGGCAGAAATAAGCGACTTGGAGTCCTCAGTGTCATCTCCCATTGATGCTTGATCGGAATCGGTCACTGCCGCGTTTCTGCTGGACCAAGAATCCTGAAAGAGATCATCGGGATATATATTTTTGTTATTAAGAAAACATACTAGAATATACTAGTCTAGTTAATATATTTATATAATTCTTTCTATAAGATAAACTAACATCTCTCGATTTAAATAAATTTCTTCTTTAGTATCATGTTAAGTCTGCTAAAGAATAACGTAATTTCTTCTTATAGATAGAATAGAAGGATATCTTTATCATTTATATTATATATATAAATTATATAATTATATTATACATATAATTATATATTTCTTTATCTTAATCACATATCTTACATTTTTTTCACGCTTGTCCACCACGTTATCCGTAATCTCCTCGTCTTTTCTATCCTGTTCCAAGTCTTTCTCCAGACTGTCCAGCGTCTCGGTGCTCTCCGACGATTTGTTTCTTCTCTCTGAGTCCAGGGTATCCGTACTACCCAGTTCCGAACTTTCGGAAGACTTTTGAAGCCTTGACGGTTTTCTAGTAGGAGTCGGTCGCCTCTCCCTTTCGTGATCGTCCCCAGAAACTATCATGTCCACTATGCTGGTGCTCGGCATTCTCTTGGGTGTCCTTCTGACTCTCCTATTCTCCAGCCTATCCTCCACGTCTAGATTGTCCGAGCTTTCCGAGGACATTCTCTTGGTCGACCGTCCGCCACCCGCTTTTGGCGTATCATCTTCCAACAGCACTTCTATATCGACGTCATCCTTCATGTCGCTCATGTCAATCCTTTCAAAGTTCTCGGACGACTTGGAAATGCTCTTCGACAGTCTTTGACTGCGCGACAGATTAATATCGGACACGCTACTCCTCTTTAGCAGCTCCTGGCTGATCTCTTCTCCAACGCAGCCGCTTTGCTCGAGCACGTCAAAGTTCTCCGATGATTTAGATATTAATTTCGAGCTCTTGCGCGCTCGGAAATCAAAACTGTTTCGTCGCCGTTCGATCGAATCGTCACTTACCAACGGTTCGATCGCCTCTAGACTGTCCGATGATTTGGAGACGCGATCGGTGGACTTCGAGATGGGGTTCAGCAGCGCTCGTCTGACCGAAATTACCGGCTTCGCAATTTCTTCATACTCCACGAGTTTGTCGAAGACCTCTTCGGTGGATTTGGAGAACCAGCAACCGGGAGCAGAGTCCAGGCTGTCCGGCGATTTGGATAATCGATTCGACGAAGATCTCCTGCGCGGCAATTTTGCCTCCAGTTCCTCGAATACGTCGGGCTTGGATATCCGGTTTGACAGTTTCCTACTAATCCATTTGATCTCCGGTTGCTGCTGTTCTTCAGTGACAGGCATTTCCGCGCTGCTCCGTGATATCGTCGTTACGTCCAGACTGTCTGGCGACAACGAGGTCGCGCTCATCTTCCTCGGCAACCTTGACTCTAACTCCTCAAAGATGTCGGAGTTGCGAGACAATCGGCTTGACGACTTTCTGATTACGCCAATAGTCTTGGGTGGTGGTTCTATCGGTGACGAATTACTATTGCTGATCGTCGATTGAGATAGTTGCTGCTCCTGCTTCTGTTGTTCCAAACTGTCCAGGGTATCCTCGACAATGGTCGGTGGTATCGATGACGAATTGGAAACGCCGAGGTCGGACGACGTCGTCGTCGGTACTGTACGACGTGGTGGACGTCGGTTCTTCGGACGCACGGAAATCCTGTGATGCGCCGCCGTGTGGTTCAAGCTCGCGCTTTCCAATTGTGCTGTTATAAATAAAAAAGAAAATTGCGTTTACTGAATCTATTCATTGTGCCAAGTATCGTATAACGTGATACAGATGTAGTGCATAAATATGGCTTATATAACAACCGGGAGTCATTAGTGATACAAAAAGGTCTGCTTATCTTTCCTAAGTCATGATAGTGCGAGCGAGATCGAATGGAGAACAAGCTAGAGATTACTTGTCTCATCAAAGAATTTCGAAATCTCTCCTCTCTTAGGTCGGAGGATTTCTCCAATCTACGTAATTCGGAGATTCTTATAAAAGGCAGAGGAATATTTTAATTAAAAATATGATTGACAAAAAAAATTCCGGATAAAGAGAAAATAGCGGTAGATATCAATAGAACTAAATTACAATCGATTTGTCTTCATGTACTTGTCGGTGAGACGCGTCTCTTGATAAACAAATTTTTTATTTTTACAGAGATAAATCAACTGCTAGATAAATATAACAAATAAAAAATTTCAATAGTGAGTAGTTATAAATAATATATGTACGGTAAGATTAACAAAAGATTTTGACAGATTGTTTCGTAAGATTTAGAAAGATTGGAATTTAATTCTGAATATTACTTTTTTGTGAGAAAAATATATTTAAAAATTCTTATTTTTTTATAATAAATTTAAATGCTAATGAAATAATTAATTAGATAAGTAAGATTGTAAACCGCGATTAGTTGTATAATTTAAAGTGTTGTGAAGCAATAACACTGTGCAAAAAACATTATAAAACTTACGTAAGTCTTCCTTGGCCACCAGAACGGTTCGGTCAACCGTATTTTTCGTTGATCTCGTAATCTGCGTAAGAAAATCACATTTATTATCTAATCGATCTGATTGCGCTTATAATTATTAGATCATGCAATGCCAACGAATCTTAACCCGTGATTTTTCGCATCGTTCTGATTTTGAGAATTTTGAGAACTCATAAATCGCTCAAAAGTGAGACCTGAGAATCTTCTAAGGAGATTCTTATAGAATATATATGAGCGTGTGTGTGTGTGTGTGTTTAATAAATAATGCATAATTTAAATAAAATAAATATAACAAACTCAATAAATATAAAAAATAAAACTTGTTAATATTTTCTTTTTGAGAGCTATTTTCTTTTGTCAAATCATATTTTATTAATATCAAAAACTCTCTATTTGAACTCGTTTTAATTTATTTTTTTGTTGTCAAAATATATCTTGATAACTTTAAGGATTTCCCGAGGATGTCGAGAGAGAGAGAGACGTTCCTTCCAACTCTCGCTCATCTCCAGAGACTTTTAAAGTCATCGTTTTCGATTTATTGATCGATCTACGTCGTACGCGATGAGATAGAGACTTGGCGCCCGATGCGATGTAACATAATTCCAGACGCCGTTACTGACGTTATTTTCGACGACCAGGCTGCGAGAAAGAGCGAGGCAAGTCGCCCAATCGTTTTCTAACGGTATTGACCACCGTGCAAGAGTCGAGCGCGGCCACTTAACCGCGATCGGCTTCGGAAACCGGTCGCAGGTGCGTCGTCACTTGCTTTCGGTCCCGAATGCGAGAACTATCACGCGAGGGGATAAAGTATGATAACGGGGGAGCAAGGGAGATGTAGGTGAGCTCTCTTTCGAATCGATCGTCCTCTCTTAACCGAAGTAATTGTAGGCGATCGCGCGATTCACGCGATTCGATCATGCGGGCGTAGTACGAGATGGCAATGAAAACTTAAACCTAAACCCCTTAAAATTATTTGATACGCTGAACACGATGTCTCATACAGTATTACACGATATAGAGAATGAGAAAGAAGATATAAAAATTAAATCTATATATTATACAAACAATATAATAATCTTACTTTATAATTCTAATTATTTTTAATATTATATAATATAAACAATCAGCACATTTGCTCTTAGCGTCAATTATTAAATTAATGAGACTGTATTTTAATTCCTTAAACAATATTTCGAAAAAACTCGCATTATTTTTATTTCATAAAAATGTAAGACAGAATCTATATTAATTTGACAAACATCTAATTATTAATTAATTTTTCTCATAATTATAACATTAGAATATTTAAGATTCGAAGAGAATGATAATGATAATTGATTTGCCCCCTTCGTTATATTAATATTTAAGAGATCATGAGCGATATCGATCGATCGATTACCTCGATCGTGTCCTGTTCCTTGACAATCATCTGTTCCTTCGTAGCTCGGAGAATTTTGACGTTCATCGTCGTATCTGGCTGCTTCAATCTGAGACGATTTTCAATTTTGTACAATGGTCTGATCGACACTGTTGATGCGTCCGCGACCTTGTCCTTAGGCAGATAGATGGTACATATACAGATCGATTATATAATTGTTATTAATCGCGCTTAATTAAGCACGCATGAAAAACATATGCTTATCGCGGTAGAAATCCCGCGATTTTTATTTATTCGATCGATTACCTCGATCGTGCAGGAGTCGATTTGAATAGTGTGCTCTTTCTTGATAATTTGTTGATCTGTCGGAAGCATCTTCATTGGCAGCGTTGATCTTATTCGGTTGTCACCCTTGGTAAGGATCGTATCCTTTTTAAAGGATCCGATAGACACTATCGATCGACACTTGAACTTGCCCTTGAATTTTTATACAATTCGGATTAAATTATTATCCGCGTTTTCATGTATGTATGTACACGATCGATCGATCATGTGTTTTTGTTCGTATTTGATTTGATTAAAAGGAGATGTGTTTAATAAAATCCCGAAATATAAAAAACAAATCTAAAACAATTATATTTTACATTACAAATATGATATAGACATCTTGTATCTAGCAGTTAAAAATATCTATTATCGATTCATAAATACTAAATTATATAAAAATTAAAAGTATATAAAAAGCTAATAAAACGACGAAATTACGCACAATCACGTGAATGTTAAAATCAAAATAAATTACAATTAGCAGTAAATTGCAATTATCTTTCTATAAGAGTACAGCGAGCTTCGACCGCGCGATCGCGATGAATATTATCGATTTACCTCGTTTGTGGTCAAGTGGTCCATTCTCACTTCTCTCTTCACTTGTGAAGGCGCTTCTATTTTTATCTGGCATGCGGGAAGAGCTTCTTTTTTCTGCGTCAGAAGCCTCTGTCGCGTGTCCATCTTCGATCTCGATCGCTCGATCTCGATCTTGCGCATTGCAATCGGATGATCTGGTATCCTGAATTCGGTACTTCGATCCTTACAGCCGTAAACACCGATGTTGATCTTAGGTGCTTGCGACTCCATCACTATACCATCCGGGAGGCTCTTGCATCGCGCATTGCTCTCCTGCCTGGTCTTGTTGATCAGTCGTCTCCTTTCCACCGGATTCAAGTTCAGCTGCTCGATTATCGCCCGTATGTTTGACGATATGCTAGACTCGCGATGCGACATCACCATGATGACGTGTAATAAAACGTGTAATTGGATATCGCAATGGTTTCTCTTCACGTAATTACACGTGCACGTGGTAGATTTGTCCTCTGTGATTCATACGAAGCTTTCGGCTGGAAACACGTGTATCGTCAAAACAGAGTGACGATAATTCCCCAATTGCCAAAATTTATAACAAACTGATATCTCTCACTTTTGTATTCGCACACAGAGAGAATTTTCTTTTAGAATTTACCTTGAAAATCATAGTAATCGTGAACAATATGATATGGAAAGAATTTTATGAGAATTTGTCTGATTAATATTTAGCATAATAAAAAATAATAATATCTATCACAATAAAATATAAAATATGTTTGATTAGTTTTACTAAAAGTATGGTAAAATTTAAAATTCTTTCCATACCATATTGTCCCACGATTACCATGATTTTCATAGTAAATTTTAAGAAAAAATTCTCTCTGTGCAATAATTAATTTTTAAAAAAATATATATATAAATTTAATTAACACAAAAATTTAATTGTATATATAATTATATATATGATTAAATTTTTATGTCAATTAAATTTCCTGTTAATTTATTATATATTATATATGTATATACATATTTAGCAATTTTAATGATCAGTACATTCAAGTATCAATAACATTTTCTATGCGTGCCTTAAAAAAGTGTGACATCACGCCAATTTTTATTTCAGATTTATTCCAAATTCGTAGCTCCTACGGTTTCACTCGTAATTTCGATTGACTCTCTAAACGCGTAGAATTTAATTTTCCACGTGCGTCTTGGAAGAAATATAGAAACGCCATTCTCGGATTAGTGTAAATTTATGTACCGTAAATTTATTCTCCATCTCGATATTGGTTTTTCCGTTTGATCGTCAATGAGATTTTCCACTGAATGCTCAAATGCTACGCGGGATTGATTCGAGGGAAACCGGGAAAACATACACAAACGACAGCCTGTCTAAGTACATTAACGAATAAACACTATCACCGTCCGGGCTACCTGTCTCTCGCAATTAACGCGCACCCTTTCACAGAACTTCTCACACGGGCCAGCCAGCACCTCGTCCTCGTTTCCTCGACCTACAAGGATCCGCGCGATCCCGATCGCTTCCCACGCAATCGTCTCTTTCTCTCGTGTCGCCCCGTCTTCGTCTTCGCGATCATAAGTCAAATTGGTACGTCGATTTCGTTGAGGTCGTGCATTCCCCGCTGACCTCAAAATATTGTATAAATAACTGTCTTTTTCTTCTTCTTTTCTCTTCCCTCTCTTTCTCCTCCCTCGTATAAGTCGCTATCGACTCCGTGAAATTTAAAGTGCCGCTAATTAACTTTAAAATGCGTTCTCCAATTTGCAAAAACAATTAAAGAGCCCGCCGCTTGGCTTAAATAAGTCACGCGGATTTTTTTTTTCTTTTTTTCATCATTAAATGATATTAAGAGCACCAATTTAGCGCGTTTCGATTTGGCAACGAGAGAGCGAGCGTGAGAAGAAGTCAAATTTCAATTTCTTCATTTCCTCGCTGATTTCGTACCAAGAGATAGATGGTGCGTCGTTTCGGATCAAGGGATCGGCCCACGCGAATCGCCCACGATATTTGCTCAATCACCATCGTGATTCTTCTTCGCGCAATCGTTAAACACCGCGTCGTACATTTACGTTTGTTAGAACATCGCGCTACGTGACACAAAGAGAAATCAAAATACCGCCTCGACCTCGATATATGATGTCAGTTATATTCCGAATATCTCTGCTTTTGAAACAATAAGCTCGCTTTAATTAAAATTTATTTTCGCGATATTAGTGTGTCTTTATCTCTTGCGAATCGAAAACTTAATTGTTTTTTTTTTTAAATCGATGATATCATTTGCATATAAAAATATAAACGTGATAGTATCTTATATTATTATATTCATAAATAAAAATTTTAAAATATAAAGCTTTCAAGCATATATTTAAAAGACAACGCACTACTTATAAAATATATCGATAGTGACGTTAATTAAATATATAGATAAAGGGAATGTAAATGAATCTAAATCTCAGATCCAGTTTTAACACATGTATATACAAATATAAATTTTATCGTCTAAATAATCAAGCTATCTATTATTGTATTCTGTAAATTTGGTCACATCTATCAATAAGCATTTAGTTTACCGATTTAAGTTCTAAGCAGAGACAGTAGTAACGCGCCTGTACATGTCATAACTAACGAATGTTGCGGAATACAATAATTTTTTACGTAGTCGAGAGAAAGTAGAGTCGATAACTCCAAGGAAACGGACTAAACAAGGCAGAACCGTTTTAGTGTTGCAATCAATAATTACGGCAATTGCGTAATTCAATGTCTGTTAATCCTTTAAGCATCCGTGCCTTTACTTGGTAACATCAGTTTTTATATCGAATTTACATATATATCAATGAAATATTTTCGTATTGTTTTATCATTGTATATATTAAAAAGATAAATAAAATAAAAAATGTATGCGTGTATTTCATTTTTTAAAATTATTACATAGTTCTTTCGTCGTAAATGCCAGCCAATGTTTCCAAAATGCAAAGTCACTTAAATTTCAAAAAACAAGTTTTTCGAAAATTAAAATCACTTCAAAAAAAATTCCTTTAAGTTGTTCGCAAACGTAATAATCTAAAACTAAATTAATTTTCGAAGCTTAACTTGCCCAAAGGCAAAAGATAAAGAAACTGCGTTTTACGCTCCGACGAGTTTGTAACTTTTTCTCTCGTTTACCGACTTGATCGAGACCTCTATTTCCATGTCAGATCCAGTTCGAACTCGGTTTCTCCGTGCAATCGCGGTTGCAATTTGCGACCGCAGCATCGCCTCGCACAGCTGCGAATGCACTTGACAGATGCGAGCCGCATCTCGCCGTTGTACGATGCATTATTAATTGCACAAATGTATTATTTGCAGGAACGAGTACGAGATAATAATAATGCTCAGATAGATACATATATAGTACTCTCTCGCCGTCTGTGCATCGTTAGAAATAATTACGAACCACGCGAGTCGGCAATCGCGAGAGATCTCATTGCGCGATAGTGATACTGAATTTTTTAAACAACAACCACGTGAAAGTCGCATCAAGAGCGAGATTATTCGGGCATTTATTTATTCGGAATATATATAAAACGACAGAAATAAGGAGGACCAGCAACAACATCAACATCGTTATAGCCGTGTTTTCTCGCGAGTTGGTCAACGAAATGAAAAATCGCAATGCAATCGGGCCAAGATAAGCATCGAATGATTTCTTCGACTCAATTTTTTTTTCTTTCCCTATTTCGCCAATATTTCACGCAGTTTCGCGAAATAGTAGCGTACTGATGAATGCGCGTACAACGAATTGTGCGCGCAATTTTGCGTCACAGAGAAGAGGATGTTGGAAATCTAGCACGACACGCGCAAAGGCAACGCTCGCGTTTCCGCGGCATTGTAAAAGGCAGCTGATACGAAATCAGAGGGGACAAAGAGGGAGAGAAAGAGAGGGGAGAAAAGAGAATAGTAAAATAGAAGGGAAATGTAGCTATGCGGGTCAATTGCGCCGAAAGGTCGTTAAACAAACGCGCGTTAAAGACTGAAAAGTCGGATGTTTAATCTGCAGACTCTAAATCACGAATTTACGTTTAAAACAATGACAAACATTACGATTATTAATATTAATATTATACGGAACTTCTCTTCTATTATTTCAACTTTTATGACTATTACAATTGTATGATTGTCATAGTTATTATATAATAATAATAATAAACTAATAATAAATTATAACTAATAATTAACTAATAATAAATCAATATTCAAATTTAAGAAATAAGAAATTACGGATATACAAACATTTTTCTCCCTGTTTAGAAATTATACATTATACTATTAAAAATTGTAATATGGTATAAATTACCGAGATTCTCAATCGGCTTGTCGGAAATTGTGAGTTGCCGTGGATTTTACAAATGTAACATGCATCCGAAAATAAAATAATAATAATAATTTATAGGCAAACAAAAACGATGATTACATATTCTTGCGCCAAATGGGTATTTTCTTTTTCTCTTTTACAGACACGGTCACGCTTCTAGCACGTTCCGAGAAACCCGTTTCGAAAGAAAGAGAACTTGCTCCTAAGTGACATACGGTTTTAAGGTCCACCTAGTTCTCACGACGCATTTTGCCATCAACATTCTAACCATGCTCCTTAACTGACCAAAATTAGTGCGACATTAATAAACCTGACAGTTTCTACTTATTTTCTATGAAACGTATATGATTTCTCCTTTTACTTCGATTTGTCGATTTAATGTTGGAGTAAATGGTTTCTTTGAATCGCGCCGAAAGACATGTTTCATTAACTGTTAATTTTTATGACGCACACATTACGATTGCTTTTATAAAATATTTCCATCTAACTCGATTCTTTTAATTTTCTTTTATTTAAATTTATTTAATTAATTAATTTGATAGAATTATTTGTATTTCTTAATTGTGTATGATTAAAATTATTGATATGTAATAATAATAAATTCAAAAATTAAATAATATTATATAGTAAAGTTATTCTCGAAAGTTTCGTATATGCATATATTGACAATGCTTTTTTTAATTTTTTATATTTCATAAATTGTAAAACTATGTTAAAAATATTTAATATAAAAATTAATATTTTCAGTAAAAATTAATCCGCAAAATTCAAATATTTAATTTGCGATAAAATCGCAATTAAAAATAAAGAAATAACATACTAAAACACAGTTATCTCTATTCGAAAATCAGTCTCGTTTTGATAACGTATCACTTGAAGTATCTTTGATGTATCGTATATGGATGCGCAATAAAATATATTTGCCAAATCTCACACACACATATATTAATATCGAACAACGTCATTTGCATAAATTATATATTCAGATTCTCAAGAAATGTATGCATATTTCACGTGTTTCTTTTCAGAAATGTATACAGAAATATATTGAGAAATATACAGCTATATATTAAGTTGGGTCATTCCATAATAAAGCATGATTTTTAATCTTTAAACAATTTAATTTTAAAAATCGTAATGCAATCTGGAAAATCAATTTAGAGTAATCAATGTCTGTAGATAAATTATCAATACTGTATCGATAAAAGATAAATGAATCTTAAGACAATAATTTTTTTAATTTCGTACGTTTTGCAAGAAAATATTAATATAATTAAACTTCCATAATATATATGCATATATATTCTGTTCTTTATAGTCAATTAAAATATAACATAATATTATATGACAATTTAATTGTGTAACATTTTTTTGCAAATTTACAAGATTAAAAAATTATTGTTTCTTAAGATTTATTTATCTTATTATTCTCTCTTCACAGAAATTTTATGTAGAAAATATATCAGATTGAAATATCAGAGATAAAGATTAGAGAGTTTAAATTACATCAGATTTACAAGAGTTCAAGAACTTCTCGCAGAATCACGCACGAGATTATTGAACGAAGGCGAATCTCGTAAAATCTCGCGTTCAAACAGCCGCTTAACATAACCGGCAGATTTTTAATTCACACGCGGTCCGGCCGGTTTGTTAGCCTTTCCGGCGCATAAACAACGAGCGTATTTCACGCGAGACGCGTATCCGCAGGAAGAAAGTGACTGACTCTCTTGCAGATCGCACAATCGCGATAACAATGCGAAATAACCGCATCGCGGTTCATGTGATTTACATTTCGAATCTCCTGCATTTTTACGAAATTAAAATCCGTTCGCCGCGTAAACATATTAGCCCGAGATAGCGAGCAGATAGCGAGCAGATAGCGGGGAAAAGGAGAAAAAAAAAAAAATGAAGTGTCGTTTGTTCTCTCGTCGCTTTTTCGACGACGATAATCAGAGAAAGAGAACGAGGAAAAAGTGAATACACAAGAGAGATTCAGCTTTCCGATACTTTTCATCATCGGCGAGAAATCGAAGGCGTTCGCGAGACTCGCGTCCGTGATTTGGAGAAATTAAACGCGGCCAAGAAGAAACCGAGAGATCCCGAAGAGGACCGTGATGGAAGCAGCGATGTGATGGCGCGCTGTGAGAAAGTTATCCGAGATATTGTATTACTACGACCACGCTTGTGAAAAAGAAAATCTCATCTCGTGTTGTCCAGCTTCGATTTATACGTCAAACGCCGTACATCGATACTTTTTTTACACGTTCCATTGACGATTTATGCGAGATCTCTCTTTTATTTTATCACCAACGCGCAACGCAACATGTGTATTTTAAATATATTGGAAATTATGCATATATAATTGAGTCAGTCATTTTATATACAGCTTTGTTATAGAAATGTCAAATTATTTTGCAATATATTGCTGTATATATACATACAGATGCTGCAGTTAGTAGCATACATTTAAAGAGAATCAGCTGATGAAAGTGAAAGATTCGCGTGATTTAATAGACACCGCGGAATAAGGAGAGATTTTCGAGAAAAGCATTGTATTCTGCATTTGCAACTGCATCTGCCCTTGAGACACATGTATGTACGCGTAAAGAAAGTAAATGATAGATCGCGGAGTGAGATACCAGCAGAACCGCTGCTCGTTATATACCTTGCGGACATGGTGTTTAATTCGGATACGACTAACACAAACGAACGAACAATTAAACAACGTTGTATAAGCAAAGGCGAATTGTTGTATTGTACGATCACGAATGTTGAATGCGAAGAGACAAATTGATTCGATCAAATCGAGCTTATACCTATTCAATAATTAATTCATTTTACACATTTTTTTAATTAATACTGCGAACGACGCGATGATAAAAAATATCGGTAGTGTTCTTTCTTAATAGGCTCGATTCCGAGTCGAGTTTTATGGATTCCGTCTAATCTAATCGCATACCTAAACAATTACGAGAATGAGAAAAAATTCATCAAACAACCGTGATTAACAGTTCGTAATTATGGTAACAGAAACATCGAAAAAACTAATCAAATAGTACTGAATATTTGATAAAAAAAAAAGAAACAAATTAAAAATGTTTGCCTCCTTTCTTCAAATTTGCATAAAAGTTTGTAATTTTAATTAACGAGCAATAAATAAAACTTTTTAATTAATATGCAAACTTTTGTTAGATCTTTAAATCTTATTTTTTAATATTTACTCAATATTATTATTTAATGAATAATTATATTATATATTTATGAAATAGCTATGAAATAGTATTATCAATGAAATATTGAAACAATCTTTATGAAATAGTATTATCAATTATCTAATTTTTCATTCAATATTAAATATTGTAATATCTTAGAAAAAATTTTAAATAATGTAACAGATCGGTGAAAGATTTTAGATAAATCTGTTCTTGGGTTGCAATTATCTTTATGAAAGAGAGATACAGTGTGAAGAGATGGGTGCGGAACTATTCAAATGTAGTCCTCATAAATGCGAGATTGCGCAGAGTAGAAAGGCGAAAGAAAGATTATAAGAAAACCGCATTACACTTTGAATTTGCATATGACGTATGTATGTATATGCATTGCAATTTATCTGCAATGCACAGAAAGAAAGAAAAAGAGAAAGATACGTGTATTATTGAATACAGAGAAGACTTATGATAGCAATTCTCAATCCAGAAAAGTAAGAAATTACAGAATTAACGAGTTAACAACGATCGTTTCAAACACGAAATGAAAAAGTGATAAAAAGAAATACATACAAAGCAAGAGTTCGTTAATGTAAATTAATAAGAAATGCAAAAAGTTAAAACAATATAAGATACTTTGCAGATTTTTCTGGTCATTGCATTGTCGTTGCATTGCCCTTAATATTATGTATAATGTGAAGCAATTATTATATTACTTTAAATTATAATTTAGCACTATTTACATTATATCATAAATATAAAAGAATATCAGAATTAAAGAATAAATTTCTCTAAAGAATAAATTTATTCTGACGAACCCTTTCTTTGCCTAACATCTTTTGCAGAAAATTGATCACGTTAAGTGATTATTAAAACGTTAAGTTTTTTTATTACTTAACTTTATTCATTACTTTTAATAATATTTTGATAAAACTTGCGAAAAGATTACACCGATTCACTTTGATTTTCATATATTATAGTCGATAGATGAGTCGCGCATATTTTCGTTGTAAATTCTTTTAATTTTTGAGATACGATACTTAAAAATATTGTATTTTAATTATATTTACAACTACCCTGTTAATTATATTAGTTTAGTTTTTCGTATTACGTATTATTCACGCCTCTTTGATATTTATTATTTGTGCTATTTTTTTGTCTTCAGTATGAGTTACACTATCGTTAATGCATTTCATTCATTTCTGCCAGTTCTTAAACAGATTTCGATATGCGACTTTTTGAGTGCAAAGAGAAACTTGTCTTCTATTGTTTTACTTTATTGCAAAGTATAGCGTAAAAGGAAGAGGGGCTCTGCCTCTCCTGTGCATCTCTATATCCTCGAAAAAATTCTAACTTAATCCAAACTAATTTTAATTTTTTTAAATTAAAATGTTTGAGTTACATTAGAATTTTTTCAGGGTGAGAGTGCAAAAGAAGGAGTTCTGCTTCGTATGAGAAACGCGGCGATTAAATTCTAGATATCCCCCCCGAGTGTGTTCGATCGATCGATTAAACAATAGTACAGGAAACGCGAGATTGCAATTCCTGCAATTGAAATATCAGTTTTGCTGTAATAGTAAGTGAGAAGAAAAAAAGAGCGTGAGTTTGTTCCAATGAATGCGTACGCTTAGCGACGCGAGAAAAGAGGAAGTACAAGAATGCGGAGTACATGCTAATTTTCATCGTTCGTTCGTAACGACAACGAGAGTTGTTGTTTAGAGATCACTAGGATGATCACTAAAGATGATCTTAAACGCAGTCTCTATTTCATTTGCAGCTCGCGTATAATATCTAATAAATATGATTCATAAATTATAATCATGTTAGTTTATAATAAAATAATCCTTGTACTATCGGGACAAATTTATATAAATTAATATGATCGTAAGAGCCACAAATGTTTAAGTGCAAACATTAATGTCAAACTTGAGGGAACTTGAGTATCGAAAGTTGTGTGTTGAAAAATTGAATTTCGAATTTACGAAAAGACAAATATATAATTTATTCGAGACACGATTGCTTTAATTGGTGATCATGCTAAGTTCGATGATAAAATAAAATTGAGATATCATTTAAATGTCTGAAACACATATACATATATGTATATATGTATAAAATCACAAATTAATTATTTTACACACGTCAAATACCAAGAGTAGTGGGACTTCGATAAAAGTCCTTCCCGAGACACTTTTCGCTTCTCGGAGTATTAACGATTCGACGAAAACGCGCACATCTGCTCTTCTGGCACTAACATTTCTTTCTTCCTTAGTACTTTTAGCACTTTATAATTAATTATTAGGATTATTAATTAACTTATTCAAAGTTGATACATCGAAAAAGCGGAGCGTACGGTTCCGTTCCCGCGGTCAATAATTCTGAACGACTCGCACCGCCGAAGGTCGGTGCGATCAATCGAGATTTATATAACGAGAAGCCCTTCACTTAACAGAGAACGGGGTGAATACGATAATTTTCTAGACTACTCGCGTATCTTTACTCGTTGTCACGCGTGCGGAAAACGCGTCGCGGCACGATACCGACTGAATCGAGTCGAGTCGCGCGGATCCTGACTTCTCGTCCCGCCGAACCTGGACGGCAGTAGAAGTGGCAAATGCCGATCAGACCAAGGTAGTGGAGAGGTCCCAGGAACGTATGCAGAGATACGACGCGCCGTTACTTATAGCATGCAATTTTTTCTCGTTTTTTTAGAAATTTACATCTCCGAAATTTATTGGAAAATGATTTACATGAAATTGATTTTTTGTCTTAGCTCTTAATAAGTATTTTACTATCTAGAGTAAAAATATCTAGGTAAAATAATTGCTTCATCTTTATTTGAATTATCAAAATACATATTATCACCATATTTGTTTGAGCTAAAAAAATGTTATCTTCTTTAAATAATAGAAATTATCTCAGCAGAACATTGCTTCTATTACTGATATCTCAAAACTTATAAAATAATTTTAAGAAATTTATAATAAAAATTAAGTCTTATTTCACAATTTAATTCAGATTCAATCTTTTCAGTCCACGAATATAATATATCATGTAATTATATTTTATGTGACATATATAATGATACATAGTTTTCACAATGTAGTTTCCACAGAATTAATTTTTTAGTCAACAGTTAAATGGTATTATCTTATTATTTGATTAAATCCAAGTAGTCTTTTTCGAAATTTAAATCTTAATATTTCAATTAATATAACAAACTATTGCTATTAATTTCAATATAAAAGTACAAAACATTTGTGGCTTTTGTTGTGGCAAAAATTTTTCTTAAAAAATCAATTTCATGTATAAGTAACGTGAAGCTTAATATTGATACAATAAATTCTTTAAATATCGCTAGTAAATTAATCAAAGGATCAATATTGAAATAATCGACCAAACTAGCACAAATTTTTTACTTTATTAAAAGTTACGACGTTTCGACCATATGGTTGTGGTCCTTTTCAAGTACAGTTATAAATGTGAATAATAGATAAGCATGTTCAAAAGATTCGCTCACAAATGTTGTCAATATTAAAGGCGAGAACGTTAAGTCAGTAAGAAACCTTGTCAATAAATTTGTGAGCGAATCTTTTGAACATGCTTATCTATTATTCACATTTATAACTGTACTTGAAAAGGACCACAACCATATGGTCGAAACGTCGTAACTTTTAATAAAGTAAAAAATTTGTGCTAGTTTGGTCGATTATTTCAATATTGATCCTTAATATTGATTATGCTTATATTTCAATGTGATTTCTCGACGTCGGAGGATCAAATTCCGTACGTCCCTGAAAACTTTAATGGCCTCTGACAAGAAGTAAAGAAAGGCAAGGATCGAGAAGACTGATCTATGAGGAATCGGACGAGCCGCGTGCTAACGGTGCTATCCATCTCTCTGCTTGCCAGCTGTTGGCTGTTGAAGCAAGAGTAGGAAAGCTCCTCTGTGTCTCCAATCTCTTTTTCCATTCGTTATCTTTCGCTTAATAGCGTTCGATACAATAACGAAAGAGAAAAAGAGAGTAAAAAGAATCTCGTTATAAAAAATTGATACCAATATAATGAAACTTTTGAAGCCTCGAATCATTTTACGAAATTTATTATATATATATCTTATCACGAATGTAATTTAACGCGGCGAGATAATGTACCGTAATATTGAAACTTAATTAGAAACCTGGACTTATATCGCCTATTAATTTCCAGTAGTTTATTAACATTTGTGACTTGTCTCGAAAACAGATTTTTTTTTAAGCAAATCAGAACCGATCGAGTTTCGTATCTCTCGACTATTTAGAAAAAAGAATTGTGTCACCGTTTGTTTTTACGCTCGAGCGAAATTTAAACTAATGTTAGAAGCTGATACGAAGCCTTACACGATGCGCGTGTCATTCCTGTTGCAATTGATATTTGCAAGTGCATATTTATTCTGAGAAACAATCTATTTTCTCTCCATCGTCGCCATTCATCCACAACCGCTCCTCCTCCTTTCTCGACGTTAAATGAGGGCCTTTCATAGTGCAATTGTCGCGGCGCAATAATTTGCAATCGCGAAAACGCCATCACTTTCGTGCAGCAATCGCGTGCTCTTTTTTTCTCCTTCATCACGAAATAAAAAAAGAATCGTGACCGAAAAAGGCGTAGACGACACAAATCACAGTCTACTAGCTTATTAGAACAAATCCGCGATGCATCCATTATCGATATTAGAAATCTTAGATAGAAAATTCAGCAGAGAGTATTATTTTTTACCGTGGAAAATTTCTTAAGAAATTAATAAATTTTATTTCTTAAGAAATTTATAAATTTTATAATGCGCGCCAATTAATATAAATTGGTAATAAAGTACGTACGCGCTAAACGTATGCAAAAAGTTACTACAATACGCAACAAATAAAATCTAAATATATTAGTGCTATTTTGTTAAAAAAAAAAATGATAAGTTATCGATAATTTAAAGAATCATTTACTCACACTCTTTTCCATTCAATTTTCCAAAAGATCGTTATTTCCGATAATATATAATTCCAATAAATTATAGTGTAAAGTATACGTTTTTCTAAATATTAGATTATTTCAGCGAATAATTTTGATATGTAATAAATTTATATCCAATTTTTTTTTTAATTTTAGACATTTATAGCAATCAATTAAGATCATATTTGACAAGTAGGCGATAACTAGATACACCTTAGTCCTTCGTAAGGACTTGTAAGGATTCCTCGGCCTTACTGACATGCTATAAAATAAACCACACAATGTAACAAATGCCAAGCAAATACCAAACTGGCTTAGATTGACAATCTGGTGGGTACGTGTCGCAAATGTCAAGCCGCGATTAGAGGCCATGTAACTTCTATAAATCTCCTGACGAATTATTCAAAATTGTCTCTATAATTTGAACAAAGAGAGAAATATAAAAACGAGGTACGTATACATGTAGTACCCTTCATGTGCACATATGAAGCAAAACAAGGTAAACGATGCACGCGTCACTGTAAATCTTTCGAATAAAATGTTTCATTGCATTGGATTAACAAATTTATGCGTCATTTCATGCATTGCTTGAACGACATAGAATCGCGTGCCATCGTTAATTAAATATTATTTTTATACTTTTAAAAATATTCAATAATAAATATTTTCTTCAAAATTTAATTCATCCTTTGTTCATTATAATATCTCATTCCCTAAATTTAAATAAAAAAATATACTAAAATATAGATATAAATTATATATATATATATATTATATATATAATTATAAATATATATATAACATGTACCTATATAAATATTCACAAATGCCAGCGAAAAATCGTTATATTCTGAATCAAATCTTGTGGCGAAGGAGACATAAATTTACGATAGTAGTTATAAAAAAAAAGAAAAAAGAAGAAGAATCTGATGTATTATTAAGCGCGTGTAATCATTAATCCATTGATCGACAGCAGAACAAGACTGCTCCATTCGTTTTCTACTTGCACAAGTACGCTCGAATGCACCCGAGACATCATCGCTAGCATTACGATGCTTCACGTAATGTCTAGAAAGTCTGTTTAGATACTTCTTAAAAAAAAAGTATCATGAATAAACTATACAACCGATAATCCCGGAGATCAATAACTGTTATAATATTATTATTAATGCATACAATCTGTAATAATTAATATTGTTTCGCGTAATAATTAAAATTGTGGTAAGAGCAATAACACAGTTCAATAGAAAAATATAAAATATATTTGCGTCAAAATAGTGACGCGTTATCAGCGTTGCTTCATCTTTTTTTTTATCTTAAATATATCATCTGCATCTTTATCTTATTGTTAAATAAAAGAAATGTTATTTTCCTCACATCATTTAAGATAATATTTAACAAATTTAGTCTACATCGATGTAAATATATTTTTAGAGAATTTTAAGTATCATATTTGTATAAAATTTTAATTTTTTAAATAATTAACTTTTAAATCATAGCGCTTTTTTAGTTATGAAGATAATAAGCATATATAAGAAGTAGAAAATTATCTATCAGATGATATATTTAACAAATTCTTGATTTTATAAAATAAAAACTTATAATGTTATCTAAAATTCTCTACTTCATCTTTCAAGCTTAAATTTCAAGCAGAACTATCTTCATCTGAAATATATTTACATATATTTTATTTTGATTTCGAGATTATCTAAGCGAAACACTGCACATTATAAATAACAATAAAGATGAATTAACGCGTCTCTCTCTTTCACAAATATTTTAATTAATTTTAAATTTATGACGACTGATGAACGTACGAGTTTCGCCATCTACAGTTGCTAGCTACAACTCTGATCACCTTGTATAATCATAGTCTCAAATCATTTTACCGACATTTCATTGAGAAAATTCATTGAGAGATTTTCATTTCATTGACAAAAACGTTTCTTTATTAATATTTTCAATTACCGCGATCACATTAGATAGTATATATATATATCTAGATCAAGAGTATTCATAGTTTCTCTATAGAAAATGTAAAGTTGTATAATAACAGAGAAAATATGCGACAAAAAGCATCTTTGAAAAAGGCATCTTCTCCCCTCATTTCAATTAATGATTATTTCTAAATTGTTGACTGCTGCTTTAAAAAAAAAGAGAGAAGAATCCTCAAAGATGATTCTGTCTAACAGTTTTTCTGTCAACTAATTAGCTTCATTCTAATCGATCGAATACTAGCAGCGTTTATTACTCAACACGTTACGCTTTGCAAACAAATGATAAAAGATTTAAAGATTACGCACACTTTATAAATCTTGATTGATATAAATCTTTCTCGCAATTAAATTTAAAAAAAAAACCAAAAATATGAAGTATCACCTTCTCTTACGTTTATTTAAATTTTACTGCAAATAATGAACGATAATTCCTCGTAGAAATTAAACAATGTATGTGAAAGATAAATAAAATACCTCATATCGATATTATTTATTAATTAAGAAATAAAAATCGATTTCAAATTGATAAATGATGGCATTAAATACCTTCGATCTATGTCATTAATACGTTTCTATCGGGTAGCAAATTTTTTTCTGGAATACAAGAAATTTACATCATATCCTGTCAATCTGTCCGTGTCCATCGATCTGCCAACGATGACAATGAAAGCGAGCCAACAAACCAACAGCAGCAGGCGAGACCGAACGTTCGGCCTGTTGATCTGTGCACAGACCACGGGCCAAGTAACAGTAAACTTTGTATCCGCGCCCCTTCCTACCTCACGTCTCTCGCTTCTATATACTTGTTCCTATACATTTACTATCGAAACATTGTTCGCGTCCCTTTCTCTTGCATCTTTTGATATATTCTATTGTCTTCTCATTTCCATCTCTTATACATCGTCGTTAGATCAATTTGTGACCAATATGAAATGTATGCGACTGTAATGTTTATTGTAGTGATTTAAGATTTTCTGATGTTAAATTTGTTTTTTGTTCACATTTTCACTGCAAGCCAATCTATTTAAATTTTAATTCGAATCTTGATTTTTATGCGAGTTTAGTGCTTATTTTTAATAGATATATATTTTTTAAGTCGCGAAAAGAAAAGAAAGAGAGAATGGCATTTTTATGCTATTTTATTGCGATTCTCGAATTTCATGTAAAATGATGATTATTTAATAATTATTTTAATGATAGATATGTTACTTTCAAAAAACTTGGCATTTAAAATTTAATTGATCGATAAATTCTAAAATCGCATATAAGGAAAAATTTTTTGCCAACAATTTAATTGCTCGTTATAATGAACTTTTTCTTAGAAAAAAAAAACTAACTTTTTAACAACTTTACAACAATGCAGCGTTAGCAAATGAAGCTAAAATAGAGCGCGAGGCGTGTTTTTCATAGCTCGAAAACTGAGTCAGTGATGACAACGGAGAACGTGATTTTGCGAAGAGCGACTCGGGACAATACAAACCGAGTATATTGTTTTAAACAGTTGTCGTCCGTCATCAAGTCCGTAATAATAGCCACCGACGAAGATTCATCACCGAGATGGAAATAATGGTGGTGCAGGCAACGTACGAGAGAGTAGTCGAAACAAACGCGATAGAATACCGTAAAAGGGACACACATTCCCATGTCGGTTCCCTTCCCTATTTCTTTTCGCTCTCTCACAAAGTCCTTCCCATCTTCATTGTCTTATATTTTATAAAACGTTCGCTCTTGTGTGACGACAGATCCGCAAACGTGTCACGATCCAAAAATATCTCCCGTTAGACGATGATAAACTCGGGGATTTATATAGATACATATATATATATCAGAATACAATCCCCTCTTATTCCCCCTTATTCATTGCGCGTTTGGTCATTTTTTTTGTTCTTTAAAAAATGAATAAAAATAAATTTGCTTCTTCACATTGGAAAATAAAATCTTTTGAAGAGAGTTGTATATCAATAGTAAAATGATATTAATATTGTAATAAACGTGATTATTAATTATTCAATCCTAATTATCTTATTAGTTATTAATTATTATTAATATACATAATAATTTACGGTTCAAATTAATTTTCGCAAACAGGGCAACATTAACCATTTCATTGTAATTTTGATGTAACAATGTTACCTAAGATATAACAACCAATTTTTACTATCGATATACGAAAAGGAGTTTTATAAAAATTGCAGAAATGTAGTTTTCATATATTGACTATAAAATTATCATACTCTGATCGTTTAAAAAACGATATGGAGAATTTTCATAAATTATATGACACGTATTCATTTCAAGTAAAAATAACAATAATAAAATGTATAATTACATTTTAAAAAATATCATAGAGAACATTTTATACGCGTAATACAATAACGATAGGTCCAATCTGATTTTATAGAAGCGCGGACAATGAAAGAAATATATTAATGCAGCCACGAAGAGCACAAAAAAAATATAAAAAAGAGCTTTCTATTAATAGTTTCTCATTTCAGATGGACCCACATCTTTGTTCTTTGTAACGCGATTACGACCGTGAAAGCGCGCACTCCTATCTTTCCCAGAATTTTAATAACTATATATGACGCGTGTTCCGGTTCTCTAAGCCGCGCATTATTTTTTTTAACGACAGACTTTAACGGAGACGTCCTATGTATTCAACGTGTTGAACAAAAGTATCAGTAGACACAATTTCGCGCGTATGCGCGGATGTTACAGCTTTTTTCGGTCGAGCGATGACCTTAAAAAATTCCCGTTACAAGACGAGTGCACCCGCATCCGAGGTGATAATGCGACTCGACTGTGAGTCATATCTCGCAATCAACGCAAGCGATTGTTCTCACGTTTTCGATTCGTTGGCAATGCATACACAAAATATTATCCCATGCGGTAAAAGAAATTGACGGCTCTTTATCGGATTCGCCATCTGTTGCAGAAATTCGGTTGATTTCTCGATTACCGATTAATTTAAGTCTCATTAGTCCGAGGAATGCTTTTTCTTTTCTTTTTTTTTTATAACGTACAGTGAGGCGAAAACGATAGAGAAATACAAAGGAATACTTCTTTCGTGTACTCACCTTTGCCTGCTGACAGTCCTCCGCGCTGTTCCTCTCTCCATGCTTGTCAAACACGGCAAAGCGATTCTAAAAAAAGAGAACGAAGCTCTAATTATTCACTATGATATCACAATGGGAATATCGTATGTTAAAGCGAAGCGTGTTTCATTCGATCCCGATGAGTAATGTCAGCGAGTTAATCTCGATACCGCGAGCGAATCATAAAATGCGCCTCGAATTTCTGAGCGAGATACCAGTAAATTATTCACGGATTATTTTATGAGCTGAAATATATGTATGTATGCGTGTACTTTTACCGCGCGCGAGAGACTATAAGCGCGAATGTTGTGACGTTGTGACGTAAGGAATGAAAGTCGATGACAGACTGTCACCGCGGCGGCGAGATTGCGATTTTTTGGCGAACGGAGAAAGTTCACAGGGAAGAAGTAGCGAGAGAGGAGATGGCACTACTCTTCCATCTCTTACCCCGATTCTGGTCCTTAAGGTTGACACGATCGAAGACACGAGCAATACCCGATTAAGAATCTTCCGCACCGATTTTGGGCGACTTGCGGCATCGCGGTTCATGTTGACAGAAATTACACACTACTTGTCACTCGCGCGTGTCTTCCCACCGCGATAAATCGCTATAGCGATACGTCATAATTAAAAAAAAAGAAAAAAAGGACTGAAGGATATCGAGATAAGTAGTGCGAATATATACGGGCGATATGCAACGCAATCGCCGACGATATCGAGGGCGATATATATTGGCACTCTAACTAGCACTATCGTAACGCACGAGGCGATACTAGTCCACGATGGATCGAAACTGCGCTCGACGCGCGCACTAACGCGCCGATACCGCGAGGAAAAAGCACGCTCTCGCGCTATACTATACTTTATCTCACCTCGGTGGTTTCCTGCTGATACCGCTCGCCAGCAGCCTGAAACGCAAAAGCGAAACGTGACGTCACTTATACACACCGAGCGTATATACAACATATTAGAAAAATGGGTGAAACGCGCGGTAATTATGCGCATCGGGGCTATCACTGCGCGAAGTGCTTTCTGTCTTTATTAAAGAGCGCCGACTTTCTTTCGCGCCATTCGTCGCCGGACCAAAAAAATAATCAAGTTTCTTCGTCAAGCTTTATAATTTGACAAATAATAAGAGAAATGTGCAATTAGGTAACTAACACAAATAGCATTAAATATATAATCATAATAATAAGTTAAGAAGGATTTTGTAATTTATAGTAAATGATGGAACTCTCGATAATAGTGACAGAAAATTTCTTTTTACAAAATGACTGAACGCAAAGAAATTTTTTTTAAGTAAAAGATTTGCCCGACAAAAAAACAATCCAGCTGTATATATCTGCCGTTCAAGAGATCAACAAGTCGGCGAAGATTGTGACTTGCGCTTTTGATCTAACGAATTAATCTAGATACTTACAGGCACTATACTGGCCGTATCTGGCGAGGTCGCGGAGGCTAGTTGGTTCCGGTTCTCTATGACCGTCTTGATTTGTTCGAGTACCTGCAAACAAATCACGTGTAAGCGATCAATAGTTACACACGTGTTGTTATACGCGACCGTGTCATTTGTCAAAATTATAATTTGACAAATGTATAAGTTCGAGAAAAAGATGCGAAATCTATTTTTTTATTATCTTTCTGATGAACGGAAAATTTCCGCCGTATATTGAAAAACGAAAATCTTCTTTTTTTAATATATTTAGTATTTCTTTGTTTTATGTGTTTAGCATATATACGTATAAAACACATTATTATTTTAGTGCTCTATCAAAGGTAGAAAATATGTTTTTGACAAAAAAAATACGACGATAAAGATTGTTATGCGTCTAGCGCGTGAAATGTTTATCGTTAAAAGCGTCCGAGAGCAGCCGCGGGTTTTACGAGCATCGATTTACGTGTTTTAAAAAGTATGTTAAAAGCTTCCGCGAATTTACCCGCAGGGATATCCGGTGCCTTTGTGCAGCGTGATGATTGCACTCCTTGTGTTCGATAATCTCGTTACTCTTCCTAGCCTGTCTCCGCTGGAAAAAGAAAACGTTCGTAAAATGAAACTGAGTTTTGCATGCCAAGATTTTCCACGAAACGTGAAAACTATTCGAGAAGACTTTCCACACAAGTATTAGGACGGAACGTGCTCATCTCATTTTTTTTCTCTCGAAAATAGAAAGGATCGTCCTACATTTCGTGGCATTCTGATACGAGTCATCCGATAATTATCGATTGCAATAATTGCAATAATTGAAATAATTGCAGTTGAGATGCGTCCGAGATGTAATTCTCGCCGATACTAATCGAAGCATAAGATATATAATTTGTCGGAATATATAATTTCGAAATAGAATTTATCTTATAATATAAATTATATATATACTTTCCAGAATCGAATTAATACTTGTATCACGAAGATGTACATCAGATAAATTGTAATCATCATCGAGAAATGAAATATAATTTGCCGATATATAAGAGGTTTGAAGAATACAAAATAGAATTTAATTAAATTAATAAATTACATTTCGCAAAATAGAATCAACATTTGTTATATACGAATAGATCTATAAATCAGATATATTTCTTATATAAAAACCATTCCTATTATTAGTATACAAAAATTAATAATATTTTAAGGTAACTATTATATGATAAACGATATGTGCTACATCGAATACATAAAAAAACAGGAAAAAAGTTAATAATCCTCATTCACGCAAACGGAATATCAAATGGAGGAAAGTAACGGTGTGCGCGATGAGAGAAAGAACAAGAAAAAGTAATTCGCACGCTCATTCGAAGAAACGCGAAATGTCGAGTTAATTAGCCTCGTTAGTCAATTATATATCCGCGCGGCGTGTTGTCATTTTTATGCAACTCCGCGATAACGGTGATTGATCTACCTATATACGTACATGTGCGTACCGTATTCGCGCTCCTGAAAAAATCAGAAGACAAGTCACGAGTCAATCGTGGACATGTGTAATCGCGTAATTCGATTCGCGCGTGCTTAGAATGCGCGACTCTCCCGAGATGTCAGCGAGATGAGACAAGAGAAAGAGAGAAGCATCGTCGTTTTTGCGGCTGTTCACGCTTCACGCGGTAGCGAACACGACTCGCGAATCTCCGTGTATGTACACACGCTCGTGTATATAATTCGCGGATATGTAAATGATACTAGAAAATACATACTCTCCCGTGCACTTGCATCACAATTAATGAGCTCTTAAAATTATTCGCGTTGTCGCGAGTTTCACTAGCTGACGGAAAGGAAAACTTTACGAGTCTCTCCTCGTGTATTCCTTATGTCCTTATGTGAATGATTAAGATTGAATGTAACTTTTAAGTATAAATTAATCTATCAATGCTCAAATAATCGCTTTAATTTTTTATAACAACTGTGAAATCTGTAATTGCGCTATTGCAACATAAATAATGTAAACTTAAAAATTGATTTAAAATTTGGAAAAATCGTAACATCCTTTTTTCCCATTTTGTCTTAATTTTTGCGAGGATTTAAAAAATTTTATTTTTAATATTTTTCTAAAAAAGATATTTATTTCACACGTTTCGCTTTAAATAATTTACTGGTCTCTGTGAGATATGTACCAGTTCCTTGAGAAATACGCTCTAAAAGCAACTCGACAATATTACATCTGTGACATCTGAATACGAGAATAAAGTACTGACCTCGAGTGTCGTCAAGCTGGCCAGCGAGGAAAGAGGCCGAGTACAAGGAACTTCTCCCGGGAAAACGCTATCATGCGACACTGACAACTTGCCGGCGCCTCCTCGTAACTTGACGAAGTTATCCTCCATTCCTCCTCTCCGGAGAAATGCGCTAAAAGTTCAACAAAATATATAAAGTTTTATTTAACATTATTTATATATGAAAATAAAAATTTATTTTAAAGTATTATTTTAAATTAAATTAGAGAGATTTGCACACCGATGAAACATATAAAAAATGTGTACAAATATTTCAAATTTAATATAAATAAAATGTAAAATCAATCTAAAAGGAGTCTGAAATACAAAGACATAATAATAATTAAAGATATAATCATAAGATATATTTCATATCTTTCTATATGCGGCAACTATTACTCTACATTGATCGAGAAAACCGAGAAAACAGACGTGACATTTAGCATAAAATTTATTCGTTGTCACTAATATTTAATTAAAACAATGAGTGATTTACCAAGTAACACGAATCAACAATGACAGATAATTGTATTTATGTGAAGTTTTAAACGCTTAAGTTCTATATCATTTGAACAAAAGCAAACCGTGTCATCATCGTATAATATTCAGATACAATATATATCGCGCAACGGAAATTATATAGCTGTACATAAGACGCACTTTCATATTAAGACGTACTATTACGTAAACTACGAAGTATTATGAAGTACTAAAGCTAAAAATAAAAACGGGACAAGAAAATGAGGTCAAAAGATCGTAAATTAATGATGAACCGAACTACGATTCGATTTGTATTGCGAGAAGAGCATAAAATTATTTTTTCTTTTAAAGAGAGAGACGAGATTATTATTTGATTATTACTATATTATACACCATCTTTTAAAAAAAATATTTTTATATAAGAGAAATAAATTAGAGTACATAAAAAGTATTAAAATAAATAGATTAAAAAGAAAAGTTTCGTATATTAAAAAAGATATATCAATAATTATTATTATCAACAGAAACATAATATCTTATAACTAATGCAAGTTCTAATACTTTTGTGTGTATAAGATTACAGCCTAATATATTGTTAGTTTAATTTTCAAACTTAGATAAAGAATATTGCACTCTTGACAGTTTCTCTATTTTAAATTTTACAATTGAAATATAAGCTGATTAATTAATTACTCTCAGTAATTAATGTTTGTTGACATGACTATATTTTCATTATACCTATGTTTGTCAAAATTATTTTCAAAGATGACAATTAACACAAAATTAACAAAATAGACACCGTTGCATTGAAATGTTCATATACACGTAATATTGATGTATACATTGACAATCTAGGGTTAAATACGTTCTAAACAACTACTCTGCTGAGGTCGAAAGAAGATGTTTCTTACCTTTCCCGGTCGCAGACGTCGGTGAGGAGCTCGCTGGCGCTTCTGCTCCGAGCTTCCTCGGGGCGTCCTGCAGGATGTCTCATCGTGATCTCCTCCCGCGGGAGGCGCGCCAATTCCGCATCTCGATCACTTGAATTGGAAACGAGATGCGCGTCGGCAGCACCACGACTCTTTCGCCGAAAAATCTTTCGGAGACCACGTAGGGGATGAAAACGGCGCTTCTTTGGTTCTGCAAACAGAAAACATTCGCAAAAAAATTACATAACTTAAAATTCGTGCAATTATAATATATATTAATATTTTTTATTTTATTAAAAAAATTTAAGAATCACATTTAGTTATTAAATACTGAGAGCCGATAAAAATATTTCTTAATATATATTAATATATTAGATTAATATATTAATATATGTATAATAATAATAAATAATAATTCTATATTATATTAATATATATATAATATATACTAATTTAATGTACAATTTACTAATTTTTATAATTATATTAAATTTAATATACATTATAGAAATATATTTGAAATTAATTGTGTAGACGAATAATAAAGTAACTTAGCATCCGCGCGCGTTAAAAGGTATTAAATCGCAACACTTGCGTATTACATATTATAATCTATATCTGCATTATTATTTTAATCAAGATTGACAATTTCATGATTCTTACGAGATGCGACCGAGCAATATTTACCGAGAAAGTCTTCGAGCGACTCGAGAGAAGGCATCCTTTCACAGGTATGCTGGAAATTTGGAATTCACATATTCCATTCACACTATACACACTTGACTGACCTTATGAATTTGATAATGCATGCGATATACATGCATGAAAACGGTGTCATGACGTGACATATCATCATGACGATAAGATTAGAAACTCAATCCTTGATAACTCGACCGACTTATCACGAGCTGGGAGAGCCTCTCCTTATAAGGTATGGGCCTAGCGTCGCGCCAATGTAAACCTCTCTCTTTCTCTAATGACTTTCTCCTATACATATATATATATAATATATACCCCTCCACCATTCTTACCAGTCTCCATCCTTATTTCTCACGAGCAGACTAACTTTATCACTTGACGTGACGCATCCGCCGATAGTTTTCGAGAGAGCCACGACATCTTTGACGTTAATACACGGATTTGAGATTCTTTAGCAAGTACATGGGTAGATTCTCTCGACGAAATACGTAACAGGTATCAGAAAATTAAATGCAATCGCCGTTTAAAAATATCTGTGCCGCATTTTATGCAGATTATGCGGATTAAACCAGCATTAAATGGATAACAAATGCTCGAATAAAATATGCAATTACAGCAAAGTTAAATAACTAAATGTATAATAAATACTGATATAGAGAAATCATGAGGAACTGATATAAAAGAAAATAAATGAATGAAAATGATAGAGTAAATGAAAAAAGTAATGATGAAAAAAATTACCGCTTCGCAAAATTATGAAGACAATTGTACAAAAGTATGACCCGTAATGTTTCCGTGTAATAAATTATGATAGTATCTTTATGATAATAAAATATAAACGATCTTATTAAAATTATGAATATACAATTTTAATGTATTTATGATACCATCTCTTCTTATGATTAATATTTGTTAACTTTTAAAGAATCAAATAAATCCTGAACATTATTTAACTTTATACACTATATATAATAATATATGAAAAGAACAATCAATATTTAAAGTCGATCTATTCCAATCTATTATTGCGCATCCAATTTTAAAGCGTGATGATGTCCTTAAAGTCGATCTACCACAATCTTATTTTGATACCATATAATGCTGCTACTTAAAGTCGATCTACGTACATCTCTCGATGAAATATCAGCTTTAACGAGACAAGAGGGGAGAAGAATAAATGCTTGATCGGAAGTGATCTTTACTGTGTACTTGACACTTTCTATACGACTGCACTTTACACGCTTCAGCGACAGCTTTGACATCGTTGAAGCGCGAAAAAAAAAAAAATAATGCTACACCCGAGTCGCTCGTTCACAGCAGCCTGTCACACATAACGAGAACAGTCTATTTGTGCGATATCGAGGATTAATGCAACATGTCTCGAAGATATTCCTGTCATCTAAAAATACTACACGTAGAAAAACGGTGGATTCTCATGAGAACAAAATTATTCGACAGATAATTTATATTACAAAAATTAGAATTCTTTACATGTTATAAATATGTCAAATAGTTGAGTTATACAAAGCATTTTTTAAAAAATTAAGATTTTTATTAGATCAGATAAAATAAAACTTTGTTTTTCTTATTAATATATCCGATAGATTTTTCTCTAATCAATATTTAATATGCAGCAGTAAATGAAATTTTTACGAGAAAGATTAGGTTTAAATTCTCTCAAAAGTTAGTGTATTAAAACACAAGGATTTCGATCAAGATAAACATTAAATGATTGAGAATTCAAATTTGTCTTCGCTCTTTGTATTCTAGATTAAGAAATTAGCTCCCGAGTTAATTTCTCCGATTTTTCGGAGCTTTGCAATTTACCGAGAATTAATTAAATCATAGAGATTTGTTGGTCTGACCCGGAAATTCATCCGTAATGACACATAACACACGGACATCTTCCGAACAAAATGGTGCCACCGAGCACCTGCACTGTAGAAAAAAAAAAATCATATGATTCGTCGCCTGTCACAATCATAACTACCATCGTTGTTTTAATCTTTGCCCGTTCTTAATTAAACGTACACGCTTCTTTACTACCGTTAACGACGTCCTCGATTACTATTTCTTTGCTCGAGATACGAGGACATCCTCGCGCCGGAAATATATAATATAACAAGTTACAAATTATATCGAACGAGATGCCAACTTGCAAAATTATTGGATCGAAATTTATAATTTTTCTTCCAAAGTTAATTCCTCTCTATAACGCGTGTAAAATGTAAATAAAATATATATTAAATAACATATATAAAACTAATAAAACCGTAATTATATATATGTAAGAGAGAGTAGCGAATACTATTCAACGTTAAAAAAACAATTTTATTTTCAAATGCAGGATTTTTATAGGATATCGTCTAAGCTCCGCGTGGAAAACGTGACAAATCCGTATATGTTTTATCACATATTCCTCGTTTATTTTAATACACGTCTCGAAAATATAATATGCGTCTCGATTTCGAATAAAGGCGACGCCGAGAGAATCCGATTCTCAAGAAAGAAAAACAATTTTTCTTGCAGCTCGTCTAAGACTGTCGCCTCAAGCGTCGTATTTAGACTATCTTCTGGAATCCAACAGAAATGCAGTTCCCAGAGAATTCTTTCCCCTTAATAATGCGACAGATGATCGGAAAATACGCTCGGTAATCATTTAATTTTATTAATATATTTTATTCTATTAAAAAAAAATATTGTGCATGTATATTCCATTATTAACAGCACTAAGCGTTATCGCAATATCATCAATAAATAATGTTAGTATATCAATCATTTACAAAGTTGGGAATCACAAAGAAAATAAAAATAATAAGACGCCTCGCAATTTTCTAATATCATTAGAATTATATACGAAAATTATGTATTTATTATATGTAATATTGTGATGTATTTATATTATATTCTATAATTAAATCGATAATTCCTAAAACTTTATCCAGACTAATTTCCAGCATATAAATACATAACGTTAAAGTATGACGAGAGTTCTCTAGTACTGACCTTTGGGCGCAGGATCGATGCTGTGCTGGACTGCCGGGAACTCGCCGAAAGCGCGATGCTGCTGCTGCTGATGGTGATGATGATGATGATAATGATGGTGCGGATGGTGGTTCTGAGGGGGTGGCGAGGCCTCCCTTACGCAACCCATCAGGCTGAGGGCACCGCCGACGCCTCCACCGCTGGAGGCGGTGCTCGTCGACATTGTCCTACTGCTCTGAAACACCCCGAAGAGCCAAGCTGCAGCGTAGGACTCTCTCGCGCGATGGTACCACGCCGAGAAAAACCAGTTTTCCGATCTTTTCCAGCTCTTCCAGCCATCCATCTTTCCTCAAGATCTCGTCTCGAGATCGCGGACGTAATAAATAGATGGGTAGATAGATAGACAGATATTTAATGCGCGATAAAAAAAATATTTAGTTTTTTTTCCAGTTCTCTTGCCGCCTCTTTTGCGTGCGAATGGAATCAGAGGACAAAGGTGCTGTCTTGATGCGACCAGGCACAATTCGGGGAGATATTGATTTGGAATCAGCTGACCTTACTTTCGTCTCTCGCGCGGCGACCTTGCGCAACTTAATTCGATGTGAATGATACCCCGCGCGGTTAGCATGCTATAATTTATTTTTACGACGATTGAATATATTGTACGTGTCTCTAGAGGAAAGTAAAATAGTTGGATTCTAATAATTTTTCAACGTGAGAAGATACACGTAAAAAGAACTTGTCATTGTAAATTATTTCGAAAGAATTCTAAACGCGCGAGATAGATATTACATTTTTACATTTAGTTTTATATGATAGGAATTACAATTATTAATTATTACAGTGTAATTAAGCGTTGTTTAATTCAGATTATTTGAAGTTTTTGTTATCAATTTTATTTATTTTAATTTATTACAATATTTATTAGCATTCATTAGCGGTTTAAAATATTAATTAAAATTATTATTGTGTGTGTATTTTTTATTCTACACATACTTTTATTTCATTTATTTCCTCCACTGACCACGGATTAATATAATTATCATCACACAAAATATAAGGAGAAAAACGCAGAAAACGTCACTTGGAGGACACAATTATACGCGTGCACTATTCGCAGAGATAAAGTTCGCACCCGAGAATTTTTCCCGAAAACAAATCGCGCGTTGGGACACAAGTGGAAAGGAACACACGGAAGGAACTCCTCGTGCGGAATGTCGCCTTTAACGAATCGTGGACGGGAAAAAGAACGAAAGGACGCAGAATGCTTCAAACGCGTCGCCGCATTCTGTCATCTCTCTGTCTTTCTCTGTCTCCTTTTTTCTCACTCTCTCACACGTCTAACTCTAATACCCAATTCTCAGTCCCTCTTCGTATGTCGACAGACTAGCATCCTCACTCTTCTAGGCAATAGGGGTCAGGAGAGACGGTCGCCATGGTAACTACATCCCGCGAGGGGCTTCGATGTAGCGTTGCATCGATTGCACCCTCTCGTGCGCGCAAACGCGACCCTGACCTTCGCACAGCTGACGATGACGACGGACCGGGAGAACGTAGGGAAGCCCGCCGAGAATTAGTGCTGCCGGTTCTTATTAAGGTATGTCGTCGGATATTAACGCGGCGTTAAAGTGCGTCAAATAAAGTGCGATGTCGAAAATCTATGCGCGTCAAACAATTGCGGAATTCACTCCGGGATTTTTTAAATTTCTTTCTTAAATTTGGAGAAAATAAAATAAAAGCTCTGACGTAGAATTTTAAAATACTGCACCACATCGTAAAGAAATTTGGTAGCACGAAAATCGCGATAAGTTTATTAAGCAGTAATTATTTTTTCGATTACTTTTTACTTTATGATATAAATAATTATTTTTCACGAAATTATTAGAAATCTTACACTTTTGTAATAAATTGTAAAAGAATTGCATAAAAGGGCATCGACATCGTTTTTTAACATTCCGTTAATTTATTGCATCAATCATAATTAAGAGCATAATTATTTTCTGATTAATGACTGAAATGATACATTAAGTTACGACCGATATAATTATTTCCGCTCCGCTTAGTTCCTTAATTATGATTATTGATTACTCAATAACTGTAAATTGAAATTGCTAATTTGATAGTAATAATCGTTGATTTGATTATATTTTGCTCGATTCTCTCTGATTGATAGTAATACAAAGATTAATTCTAGTTCTGAGTTTTATTTTTTTGTGATGTAAAAATATATGTAATATTTTATATTTTTATGTTATATATAGACATTCGATATTCAATATAAAATAAAATGAATAAAAGAAAAAGAAATTAAATTTTATTTCACCGTTTAACGCTAAATGCTATGTTCAAAATTATCAAATTTTGAATTATTGTAATTTTAGAAAACGATCTTCGCGAGAATGATAATTCTGAGAAATTGATTGCGTAGTTCGTGAAATAGTTTTATCAATAATAAGAACAGATGCGACCTTGACACGGCTTCTCTTGCAGGACTGAGGCGCACTACCCGGAATTAGTTTCGTAACTCGTGCATTTAAGGAATCGCGCATGCAAATGTCACGCTTGAGAATGCAATCGGCGTAATTTTCTGACATTCTCCAGGAGAGGCTTCGAGGGAAAATCTATACGTTAGAATATCGGAGCGGATATCGGCGTACTCAATTCAACAATCGTAAATCAGCTTCGCAGCAAGATAACAGACTTATTAACCATATCATGTCCATTTGTTAAATTAATATACTATCTCATTAAATTGTTTTCCTAATTTAATTATATCGAGAATTTGTTAATAAGTATTATACATATATGTATATGTAAACTTGTTATCAAAATTATTAAGTTAAAACCGCTGATAAATAGCAAATAAAATTGTAAGTTAAAATGATAATTACATCAATGTGAATTTCAACTTAAACAATTATCTTCTATATTTAAAAGATGTTAAAGAAAATATATTTTATTTAATCACGAGATATAAAAAAATAATATAGTTGCTGTTTAAGTGCTTTAGAGCGTGTGGTTATTTAATTCCATACATTAGAAAATCCATATCATCATCTCCACCGAGATATATAATATAACCACGTCCGTTGTCGGCTCGCAAATATAAAAACGCATTTTTTTTTAATCGCGTGGAATGTAAATTTGGCTGGAATCGCTGCAAAAGTTCGGGTGGTACGCATCCTGGAATGCATGCAAAAGTCGCACAATTTTCCATTCGATACGTGGAGTAATTACGCGCTTCCGGTTTCTCGGAACAATTACAGTCGACCATCCGCGACGACGAGTCATCGATTCTCTTCTCTTTTCTCTCTTATTCCCCCCATTCCTTTCTTTCTCTCATAACGATGGCATTTTGAGAAGCGATAAAATGTGAAATAACAAAATCTATATACGTTAGAATATACGATGAATCGGTATGGTCTTGTGACACAATGCATTTCGGAGCAAAACAAAAAAATGCGAATTTTTTTTACAAGAGAACTTTCTTCACCTGCTGCGCACTTTTGTTTTCGTGCTCGGAAAAATGTTTCCAGGCTTTTTCTCTAAATTTTTTACTATAAATCTCACTCGATATTCCCCCGATAAACCGTCAAATGATTATATCGATTACGAGACAATTTAAGGTATAATTTCTGACAAAGATACACGTATCTTTCACTATATATCAATCATAGCAGAACCAAATTCTAAATTCTAAATAAAGTATAAATAAATGAATTAATTATAAGATAAGATATCGCAAAAATTATACATTCAGCAAGCTAGTTTTTTCAAAATCATATAATATTATTTGTATAATAGAATATATAATGATAATAAAATAGTGACATAAAAACATGTGTGCGTAAAAAGATTTTAACAAAATTAAAATTAATTATTTCTTCAAAAAATAAATATATTAATAAGCTCTTTAAATCACAATAAAAATTGAATAAAAATTAGAAATCAAAAAAGCCGGACATTTCTTAATTTTTTCATTGCCTTCTTCAGTTCTGCTAGGATTAAGTACATCAGCTGAATAAAATATTCGTATCTTACCTTACAACAGTAGGATCGGCATGTCAGTATGGTTCTCGTATACACGTGCGGCGAATGTCTGTAAAGAGAAGACGTCTGTTAAAATAGAAAGTGCACGGGCGAGAAATAACAAAAAGATAAGTACGTAGAAACGATGCGAGTGTCGAGGTCAACGAATGATATCCTACTTGCGTAGCGATCGTGAACTTTACTATATCTACTCGTTCCGCGAATCCTGCCTGACTTATGCAACACCGATACGTGCGACAAAGAACTTTTCTCAGAAGTTATGCCCAGCTTAAATTTCAAACGTGCCAATTCAAAGCCGCTTGATTCAAAGACGCTAAATCGACCGCAGGATTCGATTTAAAGCGATTACAAAACCTTCTGTGTGTTTTTTATGTGTATGTAGGTATATGCGTGCGTGCGCCAATCTTCGAAATTTATAAACCGAATATTAAACATGAAATTGTACAATTAAATTATAAAAGAAATATTTTTAACTTGTATTTTATTTCATAATTAATATTGCTTAATTTACTATATCTACTCGTTCCGCGAATCCTGCCTGACTTATGCAACACCGATACGTGCGACAAAGAACTTTTGTCAGAAGTTATGCCCAGCTTAAATTTCAAACGTGCCAATTCAAAGCCGCTTGGTTCAAAGACGCTAAATCGACCGCAGGATTCGATTTAAAGCGATTACAAAACCTTCTGTGTGTGTTTTTTATGTGTATGTATACACAGTTGGAAAATTTGTGTTTTCTTGTTAAAAACGGTCCCCGTTAAAATTTTTGTGTTAAATATTTAACACATTCATGTGTTAAATTAACATATTGCTGTTGTGTTAATTGAACTCAAATGTTAAATTATTAAAATAACTGAAGAAAAGTGTAAAAATAACACAATGTGTATTTACTTTTAATTTTACACAATAAATATGTTCGATATTATTAGTGACAAGATTTATCTGTTAAAATTTACAGAAAAAAAATGTTAATTTTACTTTATAATATAAGTGGGAATGATAAAATGTAAAATTAACAATGTTTTTAGTTAATTTTTACATGAAAACTATGTTAATTTAACACAAAATTTATTTTAAGTTTACTTGAAGTTTGCATTTATTTTATGTTAAAATATTAACACAGTATTCGTGTCATCATTTAACATATCCGTATTATGTTAAATTAACACAAAAATTTCTGTGGACCGTTTGGGACATGTGATATTTGTTAAATTTAACACAAATTTTTCAACTGTGTATGCGTGCGTGCGCCAATCTTCGAAATTTATAAACCGAATATTAAACATGAAATTGTACAATTAAATAATTATAAAAGAAATATTTTTAACTTGTATTTTATTTCATAATTAATATTGCTTTAATGTAATGAGACTGGTGAGTGGCTTTAAAGAATAAAATAAAAATTATATATACTATAAGTATTCTTCTTTCTTTTAAGAAAATTATTAAAATGTATTTTTAAAAATCTGGATTTCGTGATAAGTAAAAAGGGGAAAAAAAAACAGAATATTTCTTTCTACTAATCGCGAGTTGATGATAATGTAAAACATTACTACGCCACTTATACATATACCACTTATGGGGCTAATGAGATTTTCGACGGTGGATGTTATGTGAAATAACAAGATAAAAGAAAATTACCGCGCGAGACGAGGCGAGGCGAGACAAGAGGAAAGAACGAGCGGATCGCGATGAATGATGTATGTATGTATTTCATGACTAGGATCATCGTAGATCTCTCCTCTTGTGGCCTGCCACGCCCGAGTCTCGCGACAGAATTTAAAGCTTCTATTTATAAAGAGTGAACGAACGCAATGGCAGCCCCGACACGACGCATCGGGTCAGAATGCACGCACACTTGCACGCGAGCACGCATGCAGACATACGCTTCCGAAATATTCCACATCGTATTAATTAATGCAGTACGGATTTCATTTCGATATTAAATGTCACGGAATAATTAAATGTAATATATTTTTATATACTTTTGATATATTCACAAAAAGGAACCAATGGTAAAAATATAAATCCCCAAGATTTTTTAAAAGTTAAAACCGAAGTTTTTCACAATATAAAATGACTAGTAAATTGCCAATTAAAATATAAATATAATGTTTTTAAATTTTTACCTCCTACTTCAACTTTACAATCTTTATTCTTACAAGAAAAAAAAACAGAAATTATTAAATTTAAACAGCGAAAAACATTGATAACTTCAATTACTTAGTAGTATTACTATCTCTCTTGTATTAATAACGTAACATTATAACTTATTTAATTTTAATAATTTTATTGTTACAAATTTATCAGTTCGGATTACGATAATATTTTTTCTATAATAAAGTCTAATAAAAAAAAGACTCATTATTTCATGTAAATTCTTATCGAACAAATTTTTCCTGATATTTTCTATATTATTTTTTTCTTCTTTCGTGTTACTACGTGAAAAAAAAAATTGCGAACGTGTTGATTAACTTTACGGAACATAGCGTTACTCTTTCGGTGCTTTGTTAGCGGTCGTCTCTCGTGGAAATTTTCTTTAAAAAACGGACAGAGAGAAGGTGGGCTTGTTACGAAGAGGGAGCCCGGAAGTAGTGCACGAGATTAGTGTGTCTCTCATTTCAGTTTCTCACTCTCAGTTCACATGTCTCTTCTCCCTATATTTCTCGCTCTTTCTCTCGTCTCTTTTTTCAAAAACTTTTCCTCCCGCATCTTATTTCCAGCGCCGTCTGCTTTGAAACTGGGCGCCATCGTGTGTATTCTCGTCCCGTATAGGGAATGAAAAAGTAGCGAAAAATAGTAATCCGACTATTCCACCTCTTCCTTTTTTCAAGCGCTTCAAAGGGTCTTTTAATCAGAAAAAAAAACAGGCGACCGATTTTCCAGGATTTCTTTGCATTTCTTGCCATCTAGTTCCATCTCTCTCTACATCGTAATAAAGATCGCGACTGTAATTTTCGCGAATAATGGACCCGTCCCTACTAATCACGATATAACGAAAAAAAAAGAAGATTTTCGTATAGGTATATTCTCATTTATGTTCCGTAGGAAGATCTTTTTCCTCAATGATGAATATTACAATCCCAGAAAAAAATATTTATATCACGAGAGTTTGTTTTTTTTTTTATTTCGAATAACGTGTCTGTCCACGCCAATTTTTTTTAATATACTGATTTGTCTCGTTATTGTATATCTCACACACTCACGCATGATATCACGCGCGAAAACGAGATAAACTGGTGTAATGACCTAAGACCAAGTGAAAACAAATGAGGCGAATCGGCGCGTTTTATTGAACATTCTTTTTTCGCGTGATTTATCGGTATATAATAATTTATCGGTAGTTCAGCGTTTTAACAACGATGCGTCAAGACTTGGAAAGTATATAATAGCGATTTCTAGCCGTACGTTCATCATTAGTGTCGTAATTAAAGATTTACATGAACACTGTAATTAATATACAAAATGACAAAGTTGTCAGATGATTCTTTTAATTTTGGAAAACATAGATATGTATAAAATTAATCTCAATAACCATCAATCATCAAATCTTTTCCATTCGCGAGGCGTCGTGCTTATATGGCTTCATAATTATCATATTTAACTGATCTATTGTGAAATTTATATGACAAAAAAATATAATAAAAAATGATAGATTAAATGTAATTATTAATTATAATTCGTATTATATTATACTAAATAAAATATTATATCAAAAGAGATAATATAACTTAAGTAATACATAATATATAACTTTAAAATTATATATATATATATTTAATATAAATAAGTTTTTTTATATTATCTGTTTAAGTTATTTATATAATTCTATATAAAGTTATATAATTATATATTTTAGATTTATATTTAGATCATTTTAATTAAATTTTAATTCATCTTGCGATATTTTATATCGATAATACCATTAAGATCTGAAATTAATAATTTAATAAGAGAAATAAAAAATTTAATTTATTCAGAATCAAGTCGAAGACTGAGAGTACTATCCGGTTTTACAAGCAAAAACAAAGTATGATTTGCAACGATGACAATGCGACAAAGATAAACACGAGCCGCGTGACTCACATCAGCTGTTGTCCATCCTCGTTCATTCTTTCGTGCCTTTCTTCGTTCAAATTAACGACTTGCACACGCGTGTCGGGATTTCTCGTTTGGACAAAGCGGGAATCTGGCACGTAAACGTGAAATACACACGATCTAATTGTGCATTTCGCAGCGGCGCATACGTACAATTTCAGTTCGACTGACTGCCATTGCCTCGCTCATCAGTGATTCATTCAATGATCTCGTGTTACATACGGGATAGTACGAAGCGTTTGTTTATACAAATGTATAGTGTAATCAGTAGCGTGTTGCATCTCAAGAATCAAACGTTGTCTTTTATTACATCGCGAATGAAACAATCATTCGTTATTCAAGTGTCCTTGGACGCCTCGGAGATGAAACCCACCTTCGAGTCGACAAAAATGACATTTCGATTTATCGATATAACTTGCAATCAAACACCATAGGTGTTCTATTAGACTGTCAACTGATTTTCTTTTTGTCAAATAAAAACTGATTTGCCACAGATTGATTGCGAGATGCACACGGATTTCCGCATTTAATCGGACGGTCCTATCGCGATTTATCATGGCTCATTGCGTTTGTTTTGCATCAATCAACGAAAATTAAATTTACGTCACGCCCCGGTGATCCCTTATTTATTTCAGGGTCATCATTCTTGGTATACAAAACAGCAGATAATAAAAAAAAAAAACCGCAATCTTAAAATGCAATCGTAAATCGTAAGCAGAAACAGACATCAGACAATGTAACAAAATTAATCGCGATATCTCTAAAAATCTATGTGCTTATATGGCTTTCTTAAATTATATAAAATATAATTTTTAAATTATATATTGAATTACACACACTAAATTATATATTCACACACACAATTATATAAATATATTAAATTTATATAATATTGCATAAGACTTCATTTTCTTATTAAAAAGAAAATTATATAGTCTTAGTGTGTGTTAATAGTATGTCACATAATAAAATCAAACAAATAAATATATAAATTTAATGCCATATAATATATAATATATTTGCAATTAAAATGTATATAATATAAAATTTCGAAAAAAACACATGATATATAACGTGAGGTACATACTCGACTTTAAGATTAAAAAAATACTAATTATCGCCGCTGAGTAAAACATTAAAAAATGAGCGTGTTTAAAAATATAGAAAAAACATTAATTAAATATAATCCTCCAAAAGATATCTGTCTATATGTATAAATATAATAATTTAGTGATGAAATATCAAGCCAAAGCACAAAAGAAATACAGATCCGAAAGGGTTAAACTAAAATCGACCGTATATCTACAATAGCATGTCCTTTTCTATAAAAGCCTGACGTTGAATTACCGAGAATCGAGCAACCGGTCCTTCGGATTGTCACCGAACCCTCGGTGGTCGCCAGTTATGGACCGTTACTTTACGTAGGTATGACCGTACTTTGGAAAACCGGTAGGATATGGTTAATCGATGAGCAGCGGCGGCGCATCTTATAAGATAAGGGATCGTCCCGTTTCGAATCGAAATAAGACTCACGTAATCTACGCGAGGAAAGCATCGGAAAAATCAGCTCTCGCGAGTCTCGCGTTTTACCGAAACGCGTCGAAGATTGCGATAGCTAAAACCCGGGCGTCGCCGCGCGTCGCGAACGAAAAAAAAATAACGCGAGTGCAAGTGTTTCGAAACTTGTACGAGAAGGAGGCCCGGGGAGGCATCGGGCAACAAAGGAGCAACCGTGAGGTGAGTAAATTTAAATTGTTTAATAGTTACATAGTTCCTGATTATTTTTTGAAAGAGTTTTGCAATTTTTATAGAGATAAAAAAATATACTTTCAATATCGAAGATATTTGAGAAGTATCTTCGATATTGAAATTACGTTTTTTTATCTAAAAATTGCAGAACTCTTTCAAAAAATAATCAAGAACTATATATAACTATTTAAAAGAACCTTAAAACTCTGCTCAAAACTATTAGAACTCGATGTATAAAAAAATGTGAAGTTGGCATCCCTATTTTTTGAAACTGATTTTTGTTATCGTAATGACCGGAACTATTTCTAAAAATTATCAAGAACTCTTCCTATGGTTCTAAATAACTCAGAACTCTTAACAGAACTATGATAGCATAACATAAGAGTGCCAACTTCACACACCCGATGAATGTATTGAATCGATATCGCGCGCTTATTATGCGCTAATGCACCCGAGGGATGCAGAATATATGTATAATAATAAAGACTAGATGTACACTTTAATTTATTACGAATAATCAATTCAATAAATTTAATAGCGAAGCAAACAAGAGTCTATTGAACAAAAAAACTATTTTGCAATTATTATATACAATATTCAACTACTGTTTTAGTGTAATAAAAATTAATGTAATAATTCTTACTGTACGTTATAAAATAGTATAATATTGCAACAAACAAATATATTTATAAAAAAATAATGTTCAAATGTTAGTTTAATTACAACGCAAAGAAATTTGTAAAATTTGTAAGTTGATTGTAAAATTTATTTCTCTGCGCATTTCTTCTCAAAATTGTCAAAGAGGAAATATGGGAAAACTGACGAAACGTGACGATTAACTTCCGTCGCCGACGATAGAATGCTCGAATTCACAAACGACCACCTACTACTTGGCTAATTGACACGTTAATTGCTTTCAACGAGCCGCCAATTCCGCCAGCGGAACGCTCGGGATTACTCGTGACATCGAAAGCCTACCCTCCTCCCCTCTTTCCCTAATACAGGATGGCAATTAATGAGACTTCCGAACTTGTTTACCTACAATTTCGAGGAGGAAGCGAGATAAAATTTAAACAGACAAGTTACGTCTGTAAAAATTTGAGCTTTCCACTTATTAATCTCATTGAGATAATATACAAAATTATATATAATAAATATTTATATATAGATGATTTAATCCATTGTGTTTTATATTCTATATTCATTCATTACTTTATTCTCTAGAAAATTAATTTAAATAATATAATATAGAGACATAATTACATATAATTTAATGTATATATATAAAGTCATTTAACTTTATGATAATGAATATATTATACAGAGTGTCCCAAAATCGTCGGATATTTTTTTAATAATAGATGCTCTCAATTTTAAGGATCATTTCTCTTTAGCGGAAATGTCACAGCATCAATAAAAAAATTGGAAATTTGCAAAAAATTATGATCTCCCTGCGCACATTTTCGCTGAGAAAAAAATCATCTCGAAATTGAAAATTATATAGTTATTAAGAAGAACAGTGATTTTTTTAAACATCCTGTGTATGTGTATGTGTAAAGTTTTTCTTTATAATTTATAAAGATTTATCCTTGATATATCTCTCAAGAATGATTGAATAAAATTAATAATTAATAATTTAAGCGATCAAAAAAGTGTGCATTGCCACTTTACATTAGGAAACACATTCACCAATTCTGTACGATGTATATGTACATATTATTGCATCACGGACGCAATTATCTGACATACGTCAGAATGATGCATCGTACAATTGGAATTCGATGTGATTGCCCGCGGAAATATTCCGACAGCACGAAAGATCGCATGATGTAAAAAGGCCTTTTCTGTCGCATGCGAGTATGCGCGATCCAACGTATTCAATAATTATTTCACAATTATAAGTATCTCTGAGAATTGAGCGGAAACAATTTTTAAATATTATCTTTATTTTTTGTATAATCACTAATCTTAATTATTTACTAAGTTCGAAAAACTATAATAAAATAAAAAAAATCTTCTCGCAATAATTAGTAAAAATTATTATTAATATATTTATATATATAATTTTTATTCTTTCAAATATATCTATAATTATATATCTCTTATTATCTGATTTATGCTAATTTGCAATTAAGTGATTCGATTCTTTATGATCTCTCAATGCGTTCTCAAAGCAAATCTCTCAAAGCAAGTCACTATTATCTTTCTTTACTTTTTACTAATCTCGAAATTCCTCGGAAGATTGTTCACGCCGAGCGAGTGGCTGCCCACTAATGTCAATTGAAAAAAATCTCAATTTATTTAACGCGTCCTCTCAGTTACGTTAAAGCCAAATTGCAATGACGTAACATCCTGAATATCTATATCCATGTAGACAATTGTCTTTTAATTATTAACAATAATACAGAAAAAGAATACACAAACATAACAGGAAAACAATATTTAAAAAAAATCTCATTAAAAAACTAAATTAAACCATAGTAAAAGTAAATAAATTTTAATTATAATTAAAAGTAGAATAAGAGATTGAATAATAAAAATACAACATCTGCAATCAAAAATCTCGGTAGAAAAATTATTAAATTAATCCTGAAACATTGACATGTATTTTCGTGATGTTATAGCGTTGCAAGCATATATATATAACCAGTGTACTTGATACTTCAATAAATGTATCAATAAAAAATCATAAAAGTGCGTATAAGAATGTCTCATTGTTTTAATACTCTTACATAAATATTCGATCTATCTCATAACACAATCTCTGCATAAAAATTGTGCAAATTTTATGAAAGTTTCAAAGTTTAAAAAATGTTATGTATTAATTTATATATTAATAAGTTAGTGATTATACATGTATAGAGAAATAGATTTTCATTGTCATATTGTCGCTCATAAAAAATCTATTTTTTTTTCGCTTTGCATCATACTTTCGACTGTCAAAATTTAAACAACAGGATCGAGTGAAATGCAGTTAAGGCGATTCTGTGCCATAACGCGAGAATAGTGTTACATAGTGTGTGCAATCCAATTGTACGGGATCGTTTCTTTCGTGCTGTGTGCACCGAGAGTCGATGGTGCACTATTAGTACCATAGGCTGCAGAAATTGCAAGAGAGAGATAGAGACGCGATGAGATGCAGAAAGAAAGAGAAACGGCGGCAAGGATCCCGAGAGAAGCAGAGAGAAGGGAATAGGAAAAAGCCTTAGCAAGCGAGAAAGAGAGAGAGATACGGAAACACACAGCTTCTCTCGAGGCGTATGAGAGTTGATCTCAGGGCGGATTCCCACCGGAGGATCGGTCACGACTTGGAGTCGCCGCCAAGAACACTCCCGACGATTGGATAATGCGCGCGAATTTCGCTATCGCGTCCACCTCAATCTTTTCCTCGTCTTACAACCTTCTACCTACGAGAGAAGAATCTCGCCGCGCGATCATTACGTATCGCCATACAAAACAGCAATCTACGACTCTGGTGAAAACGCCTTTCCACTGTTATATGCTAAATAAGGAATAATTGGTACATTTAGATGAGACCCCTGGGTCGTAGAAACGCGAAGGGAGATGATTGTTGAATATCATTGTACGAGATATGATAAATCACATCTGGACCACATGATCGTGATTTATCAATTGTGCTTATGAAGAATGAATAAAATTCGTTTAAGAACAACGGCGCAAGCGGTTCGTTGAATGTTAAATATTATATTTAATAAAAATTGAAAACTCAATGGGGAGAACGAGAGAAAGAAACTTAGAAAAATTCAATAATTAATCATTTTGAATAATCTTGCACGCACAGTATACATTCTATATTTACTAATGTGTATTATATCAAAATGTGCTATAAATCAAATAACATTTTAACTTGAGAATTTTATGTAGGTAATATATTCCATAATAAAAATAAAAAAATGAATTGAACCGATAAAAATAATTCGAAACTCATTGTTGGAATATATATCCTTGAAGAATTTTATTGCTATATTAGAACTATATCCTACTGCTATCAAAATGAATTTTAGATAGATTTTATTACGAACACTTTCGAACATTTGGACGCATCAGATGCATCGGATGCATCGGACAGTCCTCACTTAAGTCGGGATGCGCGTGAATATATGCACGAACATAAATGCCATAAGGAAGTCATTAATCTCCTGAAACTCGCGGTGGCTATCTTCGGCGCAAAAGAACCTTACCGATCTAAGTTGCACCCAACTGAGAGAGCTTCCATCCGTACCAAGAGATATCCCGTAGGATGACATTCCGCGTTCGGAACGCATAGATATAAGATCATATTAATCCATAACGACTACGATGCATCGCACTGACATATAAAATATTAATAATGCCATATCGCGAGGTGCGGGCGAAATAAACATTACACACACACACCTACTTCAATTTATTACCAAAATGATTATTAACTTGTCGCTAATGTATTATTAATTAAACGACAAAATTAATTATAACTAAATTCATTATTGTTTCATAATGTCTGTTAAATCAATTAATTAATAAATTTCAATTTTAAATCTTAATTAAAAGCATGAGAGTTTGATTAGAATCTGAGATTGCTCAGGAAACGTGTTTACCTAAGTAAAAAATGAATTTAGCATTAATGTTTTTTTTTTTATATGGAATGGAAAATCTTCGCGAGTTAGAGTCCGCGGAACTATATATAGAGGACAATTACGGCGTCGGAAGTAGCGAGAACGTCAACGCTCGAAAGGTAGACGACTATCGATCGTTTCTTCGTGTACTCTAGCTAGTCGGTAGAATTTCGAGGTCGACGTCCTTTGCAGTGTTGCACGCCAATCGATAGTATACGACCGGCCTCTTCACGGTGGTAAAATACGTCCCTGCCAATTAATTTACAACGCTTGTCCATTGTAAGCGGCGTAAACCGCTTTTAGCGATTACTTTAGCTCTCTCGGGACACTCTCGGGATTCACCGCAAAGCTCGCGTGGGACATGTACTATGTATTTGTATATAGATCCGGCTAAATCAAAATTTGATAATGATCATGCGGTCATTTCACCGATCGATAATACGTCGACCTCCTTTCCAAGGCACGACACGCCTGCCTTTCGAGAGACGCGTGACGTCTCGATATTATGCTGGGTAAATCAGGCTTTGAGATTGCTTCGAGATCGCAACGAGATCGTGGTCGGAATTACGGTCTCTCGACGTCTCGACCAATTAATATTTCATTATTATTTTCCTATGTTTACGTTTAAAACGATCTATCTTTTCTGCTGGGTCAAATTTCATTATGATTTAAACTTCGAAATCAAAGTTAATGCAAAAGCTCATATGTACACAGTTTGAAAATTTGTGTTTTCTTGTTAAAAACGGTCCCCGTTAAAAGTTTTGTGTTAAATATTTAACACATTCATGTGTTAATTTAACATATTGCTGTTATGTTAATTGGACTCAAATGTTAAATTATTAAAACAACTAAAAAAAAGTGTAAAAATAACACAATGTATATCTATTTTTAATTTTACACAATAAATATGTTCCGTATTATTAGTGACAAGATTTATCTGTTAAAATTTACAGAAAAAAAATGTTAATTTTACTTTATAATATAAGTGGGGGTGATAAAATGTAAAATTAACAATTTTTTTAGTTAATTTTTACATTAAAACTATGTTAATTTTACACAAAATTTATTTTAAGTTTATTTGAAGTTTGCATTTATTTTATGTTAAAATATTAACACAATATTCGTGTCACCATTTAACATATCCGTATTATGTTAAATTAACACAAAAATTTCTGTGGACCGTTTGGGACAGGTGATATTTGTTAAATTTAACACAAATTTTTCAACTGTGTACGCAGAAATAAAATTAAATAATAAAGAGATGATATTAAAATAAAATCTGTGGATATATCGAAAAATACAGAATAAAATTAAATAAAATAAAATAAGATAAGTTTTGTCTATTAGAACATTTTGAAAATCATTTCATAATAAATCAGCTCCTTAATAATATTATCAGTTCAAACGGAGTTAAAGTGCCGTGGTCAACAGATTTTCTGCATATCGAGACACCCGCAAATTAATCGTCTGCATTTTTAATTCGTTTCACACGTTGCTCACCTCGATCTTTCGCAAAAGGGAACTCGAGGCGGACATGTCCTGCGAGAAAGAACACGACGCGGGATCGCCTTGGTAAACATCGGGGCAGGCTATACAAGAGACACGTAAGGAAGATGAAAAGATTCGCTTCTCGGTCTCATCGGAATGTGGGCGTACTATATACACCGACGATGTCCGGGAAGCAAGCCGACCGGCTGATATACTGACTTTTCCTCCTCTTTCCGCCTCTTTTTTTTCGACTATCTC